>NC_092473.1:3324232-3648607 GCF_047495875.1 Pithys albifrons albifrons
GGGCTGGCTCACCTGGCAAGTGGGATTGCTGGACTAATCTCAGGCAAGTGATTACTCTCTACAACTACCTGAAGGGAAGTTCTAGCCAGGTGGGGATTGGTCTCTTCTCTCAGGCAACCAATAGTAGGACAAAAGGGCACAACTTGAGCTCTGCCAAGGGAGGTTTAGGTTGGATATCAGAAAGAAGTTCTTTACAGAGAGAGTGATCAGCAGGGAGGGGGTGGATTCTCCAACCCTGGAGGTGTTTAAGAAGAGCTGGATGTGGCACTGAGTGAGAATCCATGTCTTGATCCAACCCCACTGTGATCACCAGCCCAGGGCACTCCGTGCCCTGGGCTGGTGATCACAGTGGGGTTGGATCAAGGCTTGGACTTGCTGATCTCAGAGGTCTCTTCCAACCCAGCTGATTCTGTGATCCAAGTGGTTCAGGACCCTGCAAGCCAGAACCAGACAGACACTAAAATCTGTGTGAAACAGCTCAGCTGCAGATACACCCTGCAGTCAGGGCACAACAGAGTCTACAGAGACTTCTTTAATCTTCCTAACAAGACTACTTTTGCAGGCATTTCCTTAGGTATTTAATGACCTTTCACTAAAGGGAGGTGAAAAAAAAAACATTTTCCCCAGTAATTTGCACAGGTCCAGGTACCTGCAAAGCCTCCATCAGGCACGTCTGTCTCTGACAGCATGAAGGAGAGTACATAAAATCACACTGTCACTTCTGGAGACACAATTCCTCCTCCCAGTTCCCAGCTGCACAGACTTTAAGTGGCAATACATGGCTGGTCAGTGCTGGGTCAGAGCAAAGAACACCCCTCCTTTATCCTGCTCTCCAGCAGAGGCCAAGCAGGAGCCTGGGGAAGAACAGGACAAGCACATGGAGTGCCATGGGCTGGTGATCACAGTGGGGTTGGATCAAGGCTTGGACTTGCTGATCTCAGAGGTCTCTTCCAACCCAGCTGATTCTGTGGTTCCAAGTGGTTCAGGACTGTGTAAGCCAGAACCACACATCCTTCATGGCTCTAGACTGGAACCTTCTGACCCAGGCACAGTGTTTGTGTACTCAGGAACTGTGAGCTTATGAGCTTTACCCTGAGCCTGCGTAAAACTACCCAAATGGAGGAAGAAAACGTCAGAGAATTAGTTATTACTGCTCCAAACCCTCACTCATTTTGTGTTGAAATTAGCACTGCCCCTCCACCTCCTGAATCAGTTTATATCTCCTTTTCATCACCCTTAGTTCTCTGCTTTACCACCTCAAATAAAGTAAAGCCAGCTGGAAACACCGATTTTCCATGTCCCTTACAAACCATCCTGTGGCACCCCAGAGGTGACCTCCAGCCACCACCAGAGCTGCCCATTTAGTCACATCCTCTTTCTTATCTTTGCAAAAACTATTTATGACAGGGAACTCCCTTGTTATATCAAGGGCTGCTCAGGTGAGGGTTTCTGTTTAAGTTTCCTGAAATCTGAGTACAGAGTATAAGCCAGACCTCTCAACATGTTTATTTAGACCTGCAGAGAATTCCAGCATTTTTTTAAGGCATGGCTTTTAACCCACACTTACTTTCTCCCTTGACAGTATTTATGCAGCTGTCCAATAACCCTGCCTTGTTATATTTGCCACTAATTCAGTTGGTGGTCAAACTTCCAGGTCGGCAGCCCATGGATTTCCCCTGGAATCCTCTTTAAAAATTAGTGACACGTTTGCTGCTGAGACCATCAATAGCATCACCATCCCTGGGGGCTTCATCTGCTTTGGCAATTTATTCCTCCCTGTTTCTGCCAGTTTGGCAACTTATTCCTGCCTGTTATTCCCGTCTATTTGTTCCATAACCTCTTACGCAGACACTCATCTTAAGCCAAACCCTTCAATGAGTTCCTGTCTAGTCTATCCTATTAGCAACCAGAAGTGAGTTAGTAATGTATAATTTCCTGGACAACAGTGTGAGAAGGAGGGAAAAAAGCCTTGAAAGGAGTGCGGGCAGCAGCAAATATAACCGTAAAAACAAAGTCAATTTCTCCACGGACAGCTTTTGTGCAACTCTAATACCTCAAAAATACGCCGCAATGGATGTTTTTATTCACCTTACTGAGCTCTGGGAATCTCATTTTCCACAAGACATCCTTTCAATCGCAGTCCTGGCTCCTCCTGCCTGCCGAGCATCCCAAGCTTTTCGGGGATGAAACTCCCTCCTCCTTCCGTAAAGCACAGGGCAACGTTAAAACGAGGGATGACGAAAAACCCTAACAGAGCCTTAACAGCAAAATAACGCCCCGTTTCGGTTGAGGACACTCGTGAGGTGGGAGAGAAACAACAAGGAGCGGGCAAGGGGCGGGCAGGCCGCGCTCGGCGCGGCAGGCCGGGCCCGCTCGGCGCTGCGGGGCCGCGGCCAGCCCGGGCCCTTGGGGCTCCAGCTCCCTTCACCCGCCATTCCCGGCCATTCCCGGTTGTTCCCGGCCATTCCCGGCGACCCCTCACGCACCTGCCGGGCCCGTTCCCGCCGCGGGCGGGGCGCGCGCAGCCCCTGCCGAGGCCCCGGGAAACCCCGCGCGTGCCGTGAGGGGCGGGCGGGGCCGGCGCGGGGCGGGAACCGCTGGGGGGGGGGGCGGTGTGGGGCCGATCTGTGGGGTGGGTCTTGTTTTATGCAGCACAGACCCTGTGCTAACAGTGTTTGGACTTGCTGTGGGACAGGTCTGCAGCTCTTCTCTGTAGTTTGGGTCTTGCTTTCTGGAGCTCAGACCCTCTGCTAACAGTGTTTGGACCCGCTGTAGGGCTGCTTTGCAGCTCTTGTCTATAGTGTGGGTCTTGTTTTCTGGAGCCCAGACCCTCTGCTAACAATGTTTGCACTCGCTGTGGGGCCGCTCTGCAGCTTTTGCATCTCCTTGTGGGTCTTGTTTGCTGGAGCTCAGACCCTCTGCTAAGACTTTGCACTCGCTGTAGGGTCACTTTGGGGCCGTTCTCTGTGGTGTGGGTCTTGTTTTCTGGAGCACAAACGCTCTGATAACTGTTTGGACTTGCTGTGGGGCCGTTCTCTGTGGTGTGGGTCTTGTTTTCTGGGGCACAGACCCTCTGCTAACAGTGTTTGTACTCGCTGTGGGGCAGGTCTGCAGCTCTTGTCTATACTGTGGGTCTTGTTTTCTGGAGTTCAGACTCTGCTAACACTGCACTCGCTGTGGGGCCACTTTGGGGCCGTTCTGTGGGGTAGGTCTTGTTCTCTGGAGCACAAACTCTCTGCCAACAGTGTTTGGACTCGCTGTGGGGCCGCCTTGGAGTCCTTTCTGTGGTGTGGGTCTTGTTTGCTGGAGCTCAGACACTCTGCTAACACTGTTTGCACTCGCTGTGGGGCTGCTTTGGGGCCGTTCTGTGGGTTAGGTCTAGTTCTCTGGAGCACAGACCCTCTGCCAACAGTGATTGGACTCGCTGTGGGGCCGCTTTGGGGCCGTTCTGTGGGGTAGGTCTTGTTCTCTGGAGCACAGACCCTCTGCCAAGTGTTTGGACTCGCTGTGGGGCCGCCTTGGAGTCCTTTCTGTGGTGTGGGTCTTGTTTTATGGGGCACAGACCCTCTGCCAACAGTGTTTGGACTCGCTGTGGGGCTGCCCTGGAGTCCTTTCTGTGGTGTGGGTCTTGTTTGCTGGAGCACAGACGCTCTGCTAATGCTGTTTGCACTTGCTGTGGGGCAGGTCTGCAGCTCTTCTCCATAGTGTGGGTCTTGTTTTCTGGATCACAGAGCCTGCTAACACTTTACACTCGCTGTGGGGCTGCTTTGGGGCCATTCTGTGGGGTGGGTCTTGTGTTCTGGGGCAGAGACCCTCTGCTAACACTGTTTGGACTTGCTGTGGGGTCACTTTGCAGCTTTCCCCTCTCATTGTGGGTCTTGTTTTCTGGAACTCAGACCCTCTGCTAATGCTGTTTGGACTCCCTCTGGTTTGTTTTCGGCATTTGCTTGTGTTCTCCTCACTGTTTCATATTAATCATTAATTCATTTATTTGTGAGAGAGTTGGGGGTGTTCAGCCTGGAGAAGGCTCAGGGAGACCATGGAGCCCCTTCCAGGGCCTAAAGGGGCTCCAGAAGAGCTGGAGAGGAACGTGGGACAGTGGAGAGACAGGACAAAGGGGAATAGTTTCAAACTGCCAGAGGGCAGGGATAGATGGGATATTGGGAAGGAATTCCTGGCTGTGAGGTGGTGAGGCCCTGGCACAGGTTGGGCAGAGCAGCTGTGGCTGCCCCATCCCTGGAGTGTCCAAGGTCAGGCTGGACAGGGCTTGGAGCACCCTGGGATAGTGGGAGGTGTCCCTGCCCATGGCAGGGGTGGGACTGAATGGGCTTTAAGGTCCCTCCCAGCCCAAATCATTCTATGATTCTGCTCAGAAAAGTAAAGGGCTGAATATACATGTTGATGAACACTCATGGTTACAAGCTGGCTTTATAGGGAGCTGTGTTAATTATTCTCTCAGTTCCCCAAATAACCAGTATCTGGCCTGCAGAAGAAAAAACTTCTTGGCTTCATCTTTTATCCATATGGAGCACATGGTCAAAATGGGGTCAAAATGTGATTTTTCCTCACAACATTCTGGGGACATGAAGTTGGGGCTGTTGATTCATAAACAAGTGTTTGCACAAAAGGTATGAGGGAAAGTCTGATGGATAAAAATGAATTTATTCCCATTTTCTATAATCAAATACTCATTCCAGAACAGCACCAGCCAAAAGCCAGCAATGCAGAGAATGAGCCCTTACTGTCTACCCCTTTTGTGAATTTGTAAGAAAGGATAAATTACTATTATTTTCAGAGATGTTGACAGCTTTGGAGGTGCAGCCAGGTGTTTGAGTGGCTAAAGGTGTTCTTATGGAAGCTGAAATGGGGACCAGCACTCCAGTGGTGAGCTCAAATGTGAGTAAGCTGGATAAAAAGCTTTGACATTCCTGTAAACCATGAACTGAGCCCAGAATTTCCAAATGTTACTAGTCAAGTTTAATAAGAAGATGTAGAAAAATTCTCAAACCAACCATGAATGGAGCAAACACAGAGTCTGTTACACAATATTCATTCTTTTTTGACCATGAAAAAACAGCTGATGCACTTTGGAACCCAAAGAAACCTACCAAGAATGCACTGAAAAGCCCTTAAATCATCACTGTAAAGCAAGACAGTGCTGCTGCTGTGGTGGTGTAAAAAGAAAGGGAAGGAAACATGCATAAATCTTAAAGTTACTGAAACTGGAGATCTCTGTGGGATGTTTTAGTTAAAATGAACAAAAATAAGCTCACAAGAAGGAGGGTTCCCTGGGGAGAATTACCTGCTGGCTGCACGTGTGTGTTTAGCCCAGCCTGAAAGGAGCTGTTTGTGAATCAGCAAAGACAAGAGAAGTTTTGAACAATGATCACAATGCTGAGTGTCTCTGAAAGAACATCTTGGAATTCCTGACTTGCCTGGGTCACATCCCAGCTTTAATATAGAATCACAGAATCATAGAATGGATTGGGTTGGAAAAGACCTCCGAGATCATCAAGTCCAACCCTTGATCCAAACCCCACTCTGTGCCCTGGGCTGGTGATCACAGTGGGGTTGGATCAAGACGTGGTGGATTCTCACTCAGTGCCACATCCAATCTCAGTTTAAAAACCTCCAGGGATGGGGAATCCACCCCCTCTCTGGGCAGTCCATTCCAATCCCTGAGCACTCTCTCTGCAAAGAATTTTTTTCTGCTCTCCAACTTCAATTTCCCCTGGCAGAGCTTGAGCCCATCGTGCCCCCTTGTCCTATTGCTGAGTGCCTGGGAGAAGAGACCAACCCCCCACCTGGCTAGAACTTCCCTTCAGTATTAATATAAGAGAGGAAGACCAAGAAAGTGTGCAAAAAGGAAGATAATCAAACATCAAACCAGCCTTTCAGCAAATTATGAAACTTAAAGGAGAAACTGAGCTGTGGGCAGGACTTCCTGGGGTCAGACTAGTTCAGCTCTGCAGCCTTTGTGCTGTGGGAGTCTGTGGGACAGGCACTCTCAGGAATGCTGGCTTGGACAGCAGATCTTTTTCATGCCCAAAGGAAATATTTACAGCCTTTAGCACCTGAGGAATGCAAATTGCTCCAAGCTACAGCATATGCCACGTTCTTCATTTGTCCAATAACTTCACTGTTACAGAATCAACACCTAAAATAGCCTCCTGTAAAAGCTGATCTGTTTGAGAAGATTAAAGTCCCCCTCCCTACGAGGCCAGACCTTTTTAATGTGATAGGGATGACTTGGAATAGACAGTCTGGCTGGTGGAGACCCCGGGGTCTGTGGCACAATGGATGCAAACAGTGGGACGAGCTTTTCTTGGAGCAAAAACTGTTTGCAGAGTGGTTCCCTGCAGCTCCCAGGCTGTGCAGGCTGCAGACTAACCATCCTTTTACAGCCAGGACAGCAGATCAGCATGGATAAAGCAACAGGGGCAGATTTTCAAGTTTTCTCTTTGTAAGGTGCCAAGTGGAGCTTCAGTGGTGCCGCTGAAAAGCCTCCTCTGTCCTGTCAGGAAGAGACACGGAGTTCCCCACTCACCACGGACTGACTGGGCACTTCACACAGCCACGCTGCCCCCGCCAGCATTGCAAGACAGCTGCAACACTTTGTGAGCCAACTAGGGAAGAATTCCCATGGATGAAAATGCTCCAAACAGCACAGGGTTTTTATGACATCCCCTCCTGGCCTCTCCTGACATCCAGTCTTGGCTGCTGCTTCCTACTTATCCTCAACTGCCAGTGTGTCTTACTCAGAGCTATTTCCAACCAGCGGCTCTTTGAGTTACACACAACCCTCAAATTAGCACCAGAACTAACCCACTACTAGGAGGGAGAGGTGTTTGTAGCTACTTTGGTATCTCCCACTCCCAAGATGAGCCAGAGGCCAAATGTCCTGTTCAATGAATCAAGTCCATTCAATTCACAATGTAAGCAGATGTGTATGGTTTATCCTAAACTGGGTGACATCCATGGTGGATTCCAGTCCACCTGCTGTGCACTCAGGGTGCAAGGAATCCCAGCAAGTGTAATGGGAAAACACAGTAAGGCAACAGACCTTCTGGGAGCCTCATCTCTGGACCAGAGAGGGCAGGCAAGTCTTATTTAGTCACATATTAACAGATTCTACTGAGTCTTTTTTGTTTGTTTGTTTTGTATGAAAGGCATTTTTGTTCTCTGACAAGACAGAAGTGCTTGGCTTTACAGGATTGCTCAGAGAAGAGAAACAAACATATTAGATATGAGGTAGAAATTCTTCCCTGTGAGGGTGGGGAGGCTCTGACACAGATTACTCAGAGAAGCTGAACACCCCATCCCTGAAATGTTCAAGCCCTGGTTGGATGAGGCTTGGTCCAGTGGAAACTGGATTCCAAATTTAGGGATTTGGAACTAGGTGACCTTAAGGTCCCTTCCAACCCAAACCACTAAAACAAAATAAAAAAGCCAAAACCAAGGGAGCAAGGCAAACTGCTGGGCTGATGGGCTCTGCTCCCTCCATCTGTAGGACTGATTGCTTATGTGCTATCTCCAGTGAAAGTTGTTTGGGTGGTGCCATAAGGCCAGCTGTGCCTGGGGGCCTCTCCCAGTTGCACAGGAGCAGTGGGAAGCTGGAGAATGAGACCAAAGGCTTGGCTGAACTAGCAGGAGATTGGGAGCCATGAGCTGGAGCTGCCCCAGCAGTCAGCCAAGCTCTTTTAGACACTGCAGTTTCCCTTTCTGAAAGGGTTAAAGACAGCTTATTCAGTGTTTTCTACATCAAGAGGAGTCGTGCTGCAAGCATGCTTATAAATCAGTCAAACCAGAAAAAGAGTATAAATAGAAGAGTGTACATACAGAGAGAGTGGTCAGGCATTGGAAGGGCCTGCCCAGGGAGGTGGTGGATTCTCTGACCCTGGAGGTTTTTAAGGTGAGACTGGATGTGGCACTCAGTGCCATGATCTGGTGATCACAGTGGGGTTGGATTAAGGGTTAGATTTGATGATCTCGAGGTCTCTTCCAACCCAACTGATTCTATGATTCCAAGTGTGGAGGGATTTGTGGATACACACATATATATATGTATGTTGAGGCAGAGCTTTGCAAGCCTAAGAGCTCTTAACCATCTCCAGCTCTGCCTCTCTACTGAGAGTGCTTAGAATGTGCTGGATGCAGGGAAAAAGCCAATTAAAGAAATTCCTCTGGCTCTTTGCCCCAAGCCACTTATTCCTGTGTCTCCTTCAGAAGTTTCCTCCCCACTGTACCAGTACAGTAACTTAAGCTTAAGCCAGCTCCCTGAACTAGTTGAGGTTAACATCTCATCCCTGTGCTGCTGCTTCTGTGTCTGTGCCCTCCAGACTGAACAAGAGATCACCTCTGACAGGTGTGGCCTAGAGCAGTAAGAGGAGAAACAGGCACAGATGAGGTGCCTGAGTAAAGCTGGGGGCAGGGGAACACACTGAGGAATCACCCTCTTTCTGCCTCCTGTGCAATGTCAGCAGGCCAGCAGATAGCAGGAGTTCAGATAAGCTCCATCAGTGTCTCATCACAGACAAAATATGTGCAAATTAGGATGCAGTTGAGCTGATGATGATCATTGGTTTTTAAAGGAGTAATCCTGTGCCCTTTGCAATACAGAAATGCTGCTGGGAGGGAACTTTCAAAGGTGATGCCTGTGTTGTATGAGTGTAGTGGGATAAAGAGTGGTCACCTACTTACTGGCTCCCCTGGGAAAGCATCAGAGGATTTTCCAATGGGGACCAGAAGTTATGCACTGAATGGGACCCACTCACTCTCTGTCTCAGAGATTCATTAGAAAACTTGGCATGGAGAGGGTGAGCAAAGACTGAAAAGGAAAGAAAGTGTCTTAGAAAGTGCCAGGATCAAAAAAAAAAGACTATTCACATGTAGACTGAGGAGTTTATTTCCATAGGACACTGTGAGAACTAAGATATTGTTTGGGCTCAAGAACCTATTGAAGAAATACCAGAAGAAAAGTCTGTCCAGGCTATTACACACAGACACAGCATCTCTGCCTCAGGAAGTCCCTGAGCCACAAACCACTGGATCTGGTGGAGTATTTAGGAGAAATATGACTCTATACTTGTTCTGTTTTCATACTGTCTGTAAGCTTTTACAATTCACTGCTCTTGGGGGTAGATATCTCGTGCTCCATGAGTCTGTTATCTGACTCATCCAACTCTCAGAGACATTTTGCAGAAGTCACCATTGTTTTGCTTATCCTGCTTAGCTGGTATCTTCCAATAAATCTAAGTTCATCCAGGAAATGCCCAGAAGGTGAAAGAGAATGTTCAAAGAGGAAAAAAGC
The DNA here is from genome assembly GCF_047495875.1 of Pithys albifrons albifrons. Classification (NCBI taxonomy): domain Eukaryota; kingdom Metazoa; phylum Chordata; class Aves; order Passeriformes; family Thamnophilidae; genus Pithys; species Pithys albifrons. The sequence goes on from NC_092473.1 coordinate 3,333,543, forward strand.
CCCAAATTCTTCTTCGGTGAAACAAGACTGCCCACCCAGCCCCTGGTGTTTGCTATCACAGACATCCAAATTTAGGAAACAGATGGGCGTGGGCATATTTAGAGTCATTGACCACAGGCATGACATAGCACTGGTTACTAAAAGTGACCTGAAGTTGTTTGTCTTGCAGGACATGGTAAGGAGGCTTGGATTGAGTATCATTGACTAAGGTCACAAGAGTTAAGCTTGAAATAGCAGAACTTGAGAACATTTGGGATGTAAACAGGTGCCTGGAGGGAGCTTTTTGCAAGGGATAATCATTGACCAGAAGTGTTGGCACAAAGGATCTCATCTGAGAAAGGCTTTGCTGCTTGTAACTGTTCTGTCAATTCAAAGATTAGCTCTGCATGCACTGCAAGTTAATTATAGGCCAAGTCATTTGTAACTCCATCCTGCTTGTCCTCTTTACATTAAAAGATAAATCATAAATGCTGCAAGAGAGACTCATCTTAGGGCTTACAAGCCAGAGCAAGAGAGGGAGATCCCTTCTTTTGGGCTCTGCATTTCAAGTTCATCATTGCAACCTAAATTGCTGTTATATTTCCCTGTTAATCTTTCTCAGGGTAAAAAAATTTACACAATTTACACACACACACTGTCTATCTCTTTCCCTTTTGAGTCTGTAGGATGAGTTCCTGTAGATTTTATAAAACCTGATTTCTGCATAGAGGGAAAATATCTGGAATCATGTTCCTCCTTACAAAAAGAAGCAAGAATGTGCTCAGAAATTCCCTACACTGGTGGAAGTGTCTGGCTGATGGATTTACTGGCCAGCCAGTGCAGGCTGCTTGTGGGACACAGGAGGTAGATGGTGCTTGGGGGAGTGGGGACTGGGGAGCTGTCAGCACTGCCAGGCCCTTGGGAAATCAAGAGGAGACAGAGATTATTGTGGAAAGGAAGGGAAATGGGACACAGCAGCCTAGGAACTGTACTTTGTTCCTTCACTGCTCAAAGAGCAACTTCAACATGAAGGATCTCCAGTTTCTGTCTGAGGCCCCATTTAAACAAACCCTCAAATCTGTCTTTAAATAAATCCCTTAGGTCTGATGTGATTATTTGTTTCCCAGAAAAACACAGGCAGCCTGAGCTCCGGGGTAAGAATTTAAGAAACTGGAAAGCAGCAGGATGCACCCTCTGCATATCAATTTTTTAGCTGGCATAGGACTTAGTGTTCCAGTTCCAAGAACTGCCACTGAAGACAAACTCCTCCTTTTGAAGAGATGGGAACTCACATATTCCCAGGGAAAAAAGGAAACGGTCTGGAGGCATAAATACAATATAGGTAACGTTTGCTTTTGCATGTAAATCACTAATGCTTTCTGCAGTGCTCTCTCATTTTTAACATCTCAGTCCTTACCCGCTGCTTCAGTCAAGACAGGTCTGTGTTCCAGCTTTGCTGGGGCTTTTACTTTAGGAATATATAAAAAACCCAAAAACCAAAACACAAAACAAAACAAAACAAAAAACCAAAAACAAAGAAAGAAAATAAAGCAACAAAAAAGATCATATCCTGACCAATAAAACTATATTGGGAAAACACCAGTATAAATTTAATTGGTAATGTAAAATTAGTCCCTTTTCTAAGGGTTCTTACTCTGAGGTGGTAATTCCTCCTAACTAAGAACACTTCTTGGCAGTGTAAGGCTGATCTCTCTGTTGGTGGTTTTTAGCAGGCTTTGAAGGTGAATCAAGTGCTTAAGGAATCCTCTCTGCTGAGCCAGGGCTGCTGAAATTGGGCAAAGATGGTGACTCTGCTCCAGCACTTCCAGGACCTCCAAGCCTCTCTGCAATCAACTATCAAATGACCTTGTCTAAATAATCAAAGTTAAACTCAAAACAGCAATAGTGTGGCTGAGGCAGCCCCTGCTGCTGTTCCTGTGCAGTTTGGGAAGGATTACAGTGAAACCAGCCATTCCCTGGGGACTGTCTGCACTAACCAAAGGTCTTGGCTGAATCTGCTTCTACCCCATCTACTTTCCTTTCCACTGTCATGGGTGGCCAAAGAGGACAGCAAGAGCTGCCATTAGAAGCAGGTTTATTCCCACAGCAGAGTATATAAATTCCTATAAGGGACTGTAAACTGTGCTCTCTTTTCAAGCAGAAATCCCTTTTCCCCTACTGTGCATTGCTGCCCATCAGAGTTTGGTTTCCCTTTCTAGTCTAGGACCTGGTGGAGATCCACACCACATCTGGTTGCAATGAGCTGCAACTTTCTTGCCTTTCTCCAGGCAGCCTTCCTGAAGGCAGATCATGTGTGTACAACGTGCACATCCATGTTGCTTTAGCTGGAATACAAATCCCTCTTGGCCTCATGTAAAAATACATCATCACGTGGTGAGAGACAGAATTTTGACTGGAAAGACAGGAACACAGAGCCAGTACAAATATCCACTGAAAAAATAGGAATTACATTCAAAGTAACTAAACTCCCAATTTATTTCTTCCTGCTTCCTGAAAATTTATCACATTTGCTTAGCTCATGGCTTTTTCCTACTTACCTGTTTTCTCTCTGCTGATGTGTTTCTGAAAGTGCAGCAGGACCTGTGTCTTGCTACTTTTTGTGGGCTGCAGTAGTTACTTGAATTAAAACTTGCAGCTGTGCCTTCAGTGGGATTGTGGGTTGGTTCTCTTAACAAATTTGTAGCCATACAGGGTAACTTAAGATACTTGGGAGTAAGTCAGAATTCCTGCATTCCTCCTTGTGTAAATAAAATGACCAGAGTTGGGGTTTGGGGTTTTCTCTTTTTTTGGTCTGAGCTGCTGGAGAATTTCTCAGCATGTCTACAGACTAAAAAAAAAGATGAATTGGAAACTGCCTTAATGCAGCCAATATATTTGTTTCAATTTTCCCTCCAGCTCTCTGGAGAGTGTGCCAGCCAGTATGGGACAGACAAGGACAAGACTGAGTCTCCAGGAAAAGGCCATTGGGATAGTGAGTTTGGTCACCCTGGAGGAGGTGATGGAGGGTGATCAGATCACACCCTGTGCTGCTCATGGGGCTTACAAGGATCTTGTAAGTGCAGGAAGCCACAGGTAGTAACAAGGGTAGCTCTGGTTCCCATGCACCAGACAAGACCTGAAAAGGTGGTTTGTTCCTCCACCCTTTAAGATTTTTCAAAACTCAACTGGACAAGGCACTGCCCAACTTGCTCTGGCTGTGCAGCCAACCCTGTTTGGAGCCAGCCTCCAGAACTTCCATTCTACCAAAATCCTTCAGTTTTTTTGTGTGACTGAAGGATCCAGCAGCCCATTGCTGCTGTCAGACACAACCACCACTCTGTCTAACTCAAAGCACACAACTTTGCAGGCCTTTCTGTGCAAGAATCCCAACAGCAATGGTTTCCTTCATGAGTTCACCAAGAAGGTAACTGCTGCTCCAGCAGAAATGCTCATCTTTCACAAGCCTGGTGAGCTCAAGTTTCTTATCAAGGATATATGGAAAATCTGGTCTTTTTGGCCACAGTGGAACTCAAAGAGCAGTTGCCTGTTCCCTGAGGGAGTACTCTAAGCCTTTCTTTGTGAACCTGTTTCTTAAAGGAGGTCTTTCCACCTCCATCTCTCATGTCCTCTGTCTGCAATCTCATCACTTAAGATGGTTAAGACCCCAAAATACCATGGAGGAGATACCCCAGATGTACTTTTGTCTTGGCAGAAATGGCTGCAAAGGATGAAAATATGGGAGTGAGGAGCAGAGAGGGGCACTGGGAGATGTTGACTAACTGGGGGGAGTCAGATTTCAGAGAGTGCCTTTTCTCAGGAACTGTGGCTGGCCAGATGTCACATCCCTCCTGGGAGGCCTCTGAGTACAACAAGGTTTCTTGCCTGGTTTTGCACTAGGGAGCTATTGACAGGCACTATATCACTTATTGACTTGCATCTGGACACCCATTAATTTTGTTCTGTCACTACATTTCATTTCCATAGCATATCCCATATTTGGCCTGCTGATGTGTAGCATTCCTACAACATCACTTCTCCAGATGTCAGCTTCAAGCTGGAGATCAAAACATCTGGGGAGGAAAAAAGAAAGGCAGGGGAGTTGCCAGCTGGGGTGGTGTGTGTGATGACAGGCTTGTAGGGGAAGTACAATAGGTTGATGTATTTGCTACAGTGGCTACAGCCAAACAGGCAAAGGTGTTATTTGCACATGCTATTTAAACACCTCACACTGGCATCAACACCAAATTACAAGCCAGTTCCTATTGGAATTGACTTCAGGAGTTTTGACTCGGAGGTTTAGAAATTAAATGTTGCATAACACACTTCTGGAGTCAGTGCTGCCTGTCTGGAGCGATTTCTGTGGGTCAGCTGAGCCCTCACAAATGCTGCTCAGGAGCAGTTTGCTGGGCAGTCAGAGGAACTGCCATACTATTTTCCCAGGCTGACTGGTTGAAGTTTAAAAAAAAACAAACCCTATTCTAATCAAAGATAAACTGAGTGATCACGAGAAAGGAAATGCTTCTGTGAGTAACTCCTCTGTCCTGCCCTGTCACCCTGCAGTGCTGTTTGGCTGCCCTTTCCCAGGAGAAGTCCATGCACATGGCTGATCTCACTATTTTGGGATAACGTATATACCCAGGATTCAGTGGGACCAGGAACTAGAGAAGCTGAGCTCCCATACCAAGCACACTCCTGTGGTCTTGTTCAAGAAGAACCATCTCCCATGGCACATCCTCTGACTTTGGCACCTGGGTGTCTGCTGCCAGAATCCACTATGGATTTCAAGCCTGACAGGCCTCTAAAAATGGAAAGACTCTAAACTATTTTGGGGACTGCTGGAGGGAAAGTCAAGAGAATCACAGAGCTTTGGGAAAAGGGGAAACACTAGCAGAGAGAAGGTAGGACCAGCAGTGTGGGATTGCAGCCACAGACCTGGGACACGGAGACATTCCACAATGAGAAAGAAATGAGCCCCTGGCACTGGCATAGAGGGCTATGGTAGCCCAAAATCTGGAGAATTAAAGAAACTGTGTGCTGAGCAGTATTTTACCCCACTGGTGTCTGTGGGATGGTGTTCCCAAAGCCCAGGACAGGTACCAAAGTAGCACTGTATTTCCAGGGCACAGGAAACTTAGTTAAACAAAAAAAAAACCTCAAAGCTCAGACTCTGTGTTTAACTGTCTCAGTGCTGTCAAAATTGCTTGACCCTCCTGTGTTCAGGCAAATCCCTTATGCTGGAGATGCTGTATGAGCTGTGCCAGGGCAGGGGACTTCCCAGGTTTGCTCTTGCATTAGCTAGCAGGTGTTTTCTGGGGTGCATGCAAAATGGGTGCCACAGGAGCACGTTACCTTGCACCAGTGAGGGCACCTTGTCTGGACAATCTATTCCAGTTTTCTGCAGAGAGCTGGGCTCCAGGTGAAGCAAGTTTCCCCCTGGTGAAATCCATGGGACCCTGCAAGTTGTCTGCTGGGGGCTTTTGCAGCTGGGCTTCCCAGGGGCTTTCTCAAGGAGCCTCCCTGCCCAAGCAGCTCTGAAAACCTGGGTGTGATGGGTCCACAGTGCCAGGGAGCTGTCCTGGGTGGCCCTGGGGAAGCAGAATGGGCATGTACCCGATGATCTGTCCAGAAAATCCATCAAACATCAGAAACTGGATGCAGGCCTTCAGCTGGCACTCATCCAACTGCAGGGAGAGGGCACCTCTGCTCCCCCTGGGGAGGACCAGGCCCCCACCTGAAAAAGGACAGGGTGGGGGGCAGCAAAAGGGCCTTGAGGAATAGTGTGCAGGATTTAAACTGAGCAGGATTTTTACAGCTGTCAAATAATCTCTAAACTCTCTGTACATTTGGAGCTCACTTTAACCCCAGTCCTTCCAAACCTGTGCCCACGTAACTGGAGATGTGCCAGACCAGACCACTGTAGAGCATGTGTGATATTTTGGGAACAAGAAGGGACTTTTTTCCCCCAGGGCTTTTGCCAAACCTCAGTTTCTGAGATGAAGATGCAGCTTAGGCAGCAAGGTCCTGGTATAAAGTAAACAATAAACAATAAATAATAATGAGGAAAAGGACACCACGCATCAGACTGGTGTGATCAAGTGAATGCCATTTATTACACACTGCACACGGTTTATATGGGGTTAAAGATCTGTTGGCTAAATTGAACCTCACACCATCTAACTGCACATCCCAATTGGTTATAATCCATATCTCACAAGTCCAGTGATTTGGTGAACTCATCCTGACTGTTTTCAGGAACATCTTCAGTGTGGTGTGGGAAACCTGAGGAGTTCTCATGAGAAACTTCTGTGGAGTTACTCAGAACTCCTAAGGAGTGATTTCTCTTTTACTGGACACCAGCAGCTGTGGCCTTGATTATTCTTAGCTGCTTTCAATCTCACAGGGTTTATATAGATCCGAATTGCTCACCTGTGATTTTTCTGTACCAACACTGGTACAGGGGCTTGCTACATGGCCTAGGGAAAGTAAACCTGGATCAGGTCCAGTGGTGCTGGGCTTGCAGGCCCATGGCTCTCCTGGGGTTGCTGAGCTGCCCGGCACCACAGCACTGTGGGACTGTGGTCAGGCAGGACCCAGCTCTGCTCCTGCCTGGTCCCAGCGTGAGTTGTGAGGGAGCCCAGGATTCCCAAGCTACTCTGGGCACTAAGCCACTGGCCTCCTTCCCGTTAGCCATAATCACTGGTTTGCTGGAAAATTTATGAGACCTGCTGTAGTGATATTCATGAATACAGAAGCTGTTGTAAATGTAATTTGTTTCTAGGATTTGACAGTGTTTATCTGAGCAACTTCAGCCACCCATCATTCACAGTGGCTATGACAGTGCTTCTGCTGGGGGACTCATGAGCTCCTGTCAAGGGTTGCAGATTGATCCCTGACTCCCCTGGAGTCCAGCCTGTGCCAAGAAGCATGGCAGTGAGTCCCTCTGGTTCAAAGTTATTGCTGGAAATGTTGTTGTTAGCCATTAAAGGCACTAACCCTATTTTCAGGGTTATTACAGTATTTAACTTGGCTGCTCCAGTGAGGTTTTAAAGTTGTATTTCCAACATACAATGTGGGGTAAAAATAGGCAGTGTCTAATTAGAATAATCCCTGGAGAAACTCAGATTCCTCAATTGCACAATGAGTTGTTCTCCTTGCAACATGGCAGGCACGTTTGAGCTCGGTGACAGTGGGTCAGTGTAGACCTCCATCAGCTGGGGAAAGGCTACAATCAGAGAGGGCAGGAGGAAGTTCCTGAGAAAAGCCCTGGGAGCATTCCACAACCCTGGAGACAGCAGCTTCTCCAGGCTGGATGCTTGGGTAGGACTTAGGTGACCACCACCAGCAGCTTTTGCATTTGTATTTAGCTTTTCGTTTTTGAAGTTCCTGTGTGGGTGTGTGAGAAAAATCCCCTGCCTCATCCATTGCTGGGATTTCTGGGAATCTGCAGACCCGGCTGCAGCGCTCTGGTTTGGGGTTTCGGATGGTGGTGGTGCCAGAAATAGTCTCCTGCAAGGGCAGCGTGAGCAGCCCAATGGGCAGGCAGATTCCACTGGGATATCATTATCCCAGGAGACATTCCTGGGCTCTGCAAAGGGGCATGGGGGGTGAGGGCAGCAGCAGCCTTGAGGCTGCCCACCATCCCAGCTCCATCCCACAGCGGGACATGAGTCAGGCCCTCGGAGAAGGGTCCAGACCCTCCCACGATACCCAAACAGCAGCTGTGGGCTGTACTCTGGGGGGCTCTGGTCCAGGTGGTGAAGTCTAAGAGGTCTGGATGAGCTACAGGTGACTGCTGAAGTCCTGCTGAACCCCATGTCCGTGTCCTGAGTGGCTCTGGGAACATTCTGTTGGAGAAGATGGGGAGGCTGGGAAGTGGCTTAGCTTTCCCCCTCAAAGCCTGCCAAGCTGGGCTTACCATGGCTTTGCCCAGACACACTGAGCAAGTGCTCTCCAGGGCTCGGTCTTGTTTCATTTTTTTGTTCAAGACTGAAACCAGATATATAAACAAAAATGCAAGGCAGATGCTACCAGATTAGCAGGAAGTTGTTTGGACATCTCCTCCATGTGCTGCCCAGGGCACTGGGAGGTGTCCTCAGCTGGCCAGGCCCCCCTGTCCTCCAGAGTGACACCCTGGTGCTCAGAGCCATGCAGGGGCCTATGCTCTGTGTGGGACACGTATTGCCTCCCCCTCAAACAAATGGAAATATTTCTGTTCTCCAAAATTAGTTTCCAAATGTGCTGGAATTTCCTTTCAGTAGGAATTCTCGAAAATCTGGTCTTCATTGTGAAACTGAATGGCAACTTTTTCCAAACCCTCTTCTCTGAAATTCCCCACCCAAAGCAAACGGGAGATTTTAAGAATTTTGTCACAGGGCAGCTCTCAGGATCACCTTTGCTGGGTGCACTGAGGCTGATTGGATTTTCCTTCTAACAGTGCTTTAAATGCTAGAGCTACAAAACACCACAGTGCTGGTTTGGAAGATGCTTCTCATCTCCTCCAGTGAGACTGGACTGGTTGGGATGTGTTCACCCCATGGACACAGGGAACCCTGCATGAGTCCCTCATGACACCCTCTGCATGCAAAGGACTGCAGACCTACAGGTCACTCACCCCAAACCCACACTGATACAATGAGGGTCCTTTACAGCAAGGCAGAGTGTCACTAATCCTATTTAAGAATGACATATCTTATTTTCCATGTCTTTTTGTGCCATCTGGACCTCTGGGGAAATATCTGGAGAGGCCTGGCAAATTTCCAGTCGCACATCTGAAAAGAGTCATTTTCAAAAGGCCACAAAACCAACTGTTTGTGAGGGCTGATTTCAGAGTCTGACTTCACTTCGAGCAGTGGCTACTCAGCGGTTTGGTTACCAGGGTCATGCTTTTTTTAAAAACATTTATGACAAAACTCAAGCTCTAGACAGAAAACACAACTGGCTTTCAATATTATGATGGACTCTTTAGCCCTAAACAACAAGGCAGATAATTTTATTTGAAGCCTTAGCTACAGAATCTCTTTGTTTGAAATTCTTCCAGAGAAGCATTATCTCATCGCACCAAACAACCAGCTTCAGTGGGCACCAAGGAAGCATCCATGCCCAGGCCTATTTTGGGACTCTGATACCAATGGTTCTTTTGCTCTAAAGTAGGTCAGATTTTAGTCCTTTTCCAGCAGGAAAATAAGAGCAAGTTCAGCTACAAGATTTCCAGGAAACCAAAAGAAACTGCTGCTTTTATTTGTAGAAGCCCTGCCAGAGACAAACTCCTTTGTACTCAGGCTGAGTCCTCTCCTAACTTTACCATATGATTGATGACTCAAATTATGAGGTTTCATTTCCCATTTCTACCTGAGATTTCCTGTTTGGTCTCTTCCCAGATGCAATGAGAAAGGTTACCACAAAGATATTTATGGACCTAGAGCTCTAGCTGCTAAATTTGTAATTGCCCAGCCCCAGGGTGGAACATGCTTTTAGCTGAATCAGTAGCTGTAAGAATACAGCACATACTGTGAAAAACTGGCCTCACTTGCAACACCACTCACCTACTGTGCTGGCTCCTTTGGGGTGATGATGTGCAACAAAATTGTGTTAGACTTTGCGATAGCTGAGCCTGAGTCAGCAGCACTGGATGCCGTGGTCTCTCCATCTTCCCTGGTCCCTGATGTGTCCAGAGTGCTGCGCTGGCACCCTCCTGTCCTTCAAATGCTTCTCCTGCAGAGATTTGCTTGTTTGGTGTTGATCCTTCTGGGAATTGCTGAGAATTTACATTGCCAAAGGCATTTTTCCTTGGAAATGTCCATTTGGAACCAGCAGCAGCCCCAGTGCATAGCACAGCCTGTATGTGAGCCAGTGGGTTATGTGAGATCAGTGCTGAATATGCTGAAGGCGAATCTCAGATCAGCACCAAGAAGAGTTTGTGCTGGAGATCTGTCCAGTCATGGAGCTGTCCCAGAAGCCTGGGATCCCTCCCACATGTCCCAGCTGTGCTATTGTTTCAATGCCAGTGGAGCAGGTGCCATGAGCCCAAAGGTGTGCAGGCTGGGGACTTGGAGCATTACCCTGTGGACCTGCCAAGCATGGTGTCAGCTCACCTTTGCTGATCAATTCCACTGGCAGCTGGATCCAAACCTCAGCTCAAGAAAGGCACAAAAACATTTGTTCTCTCCATGGCAACCACATGGAAAGGATGATAGTGGGGATAGGCCCAATTCCAGGAAGGAGGGATCCACACTTTCCAAACTAACAAGGCTGGACTGTCTCCCCTTTGCTGGGGCAGGAGGCCTGATCCAGGAGATGTGAGCACCAACACATCTTGGCTGCCTGCCTGCAGCACCCCTGTCCTTGTCTCTGGTGTCTGAGCTGTCAAATCCTTCCACGTTCCTGGCTTGATCCACCCTGGGCAGCACTTGCTGCTCCTGCCAGAGGTATTTCTACCTTGTCTCAGGAGCACACCATGGCAGAGCACCATGTAGGGGTGTGGTTTGGGTGCCTGTCCCACTCCCACAGGGAGCTCCATACAGGCAGCCACACCTCGGGCTCACTTGCCGCTGTCCCTGCTGCAGCAAAGCAATGTGTATGGCCTGCAGCCAGGGCCAGGTGTGAACACTGCTGGCATGTACAAACAGCCAGGAAGAGCAAATGCTCAGGGAACAGAAAGGGTCCCCTTGCTGCCAGGAAACCACATCCGAGCTCCTTCACCGCGGGCCTGCCACAAACCATCCTCTGTGCAGTCAGGAGGCAGCTTTGGTGGTCAGCTTATCAGCACGTTGCTGATTAAATAGCTCCAGCTGAGGCCAGTCTGAGCCTACCACAGAATCACAAAATCAATTAGTTTGGAAGAGACCTCTGAGATCATGAGCCCAACCTATGACCGAACACCACCACATTAAGCAGATCGTGGCATTCGGTGCCACGTCCAGTCTTTCCAGGGATGGTGACTCCACCACTTCCCTGGGCAGGCTATTACAATATCTAATCACCCTTTCTGGGAAGAAATTCCACCTAATGTCCAACCTAAACCTCCCTGGTGCATCTCAAGACTATGTCCTCTTTTCTATTGCTGGTTCCCTGGGGGAAGAGGCTGACCCCCACCTGGCTACCAGTGTGGTGTGTGCATCTGTGAAAGAACGTGGGGCCACTGGAGTGAAATCCTGCTGTCTCCTACCACCAGCCTGCTGGGAAAAACCACAAGGACCCAGCTTGCTCAGTTATAACATATGAGTTGAAGTGATGGAGGCACTGTGAAAAAATATGCCTATATCCATTAGCACAGGGATCCTTCCCCATAAGTTGTGGCATGCTCTTGGGAGGGCTGTCTCTTGCATGAGACAAGTTGTTTCACTGGAGACATCATGGACATGAAAATGTTCTTGGTTCCTCCCTGTGAGCTGAGCCGCAAGTGTGGCTGCAGGGATTGCAGAAACTACACAGGCATTTGCCAGCAAAAAGCTGTGGAGGAGGTTGAGAGGAGAAACCATCCTGCTGGCAGTCACACTGAAGCCACAGACGGTGAAGGAACCACATAACCAAAAGCTGACCTTGAGAAAACATCCTGATCACTCCCCCTGCAGCCAGGAGCCACCACTGACCCACTCACTGCACTGTTTTTCTATGAGTTTTGCACAGACCCAGCAGGGGTTTCTTTCTCCCCAAGCAGGGACAACCTGCCACTCCAAGCCAGTCCTGGAAGCTCAACTCCCAGATAAAAAGCACCTGGACAGTCCTATGCCCTGGTCTTTCCTACACTTCTCCATAGAGTGATGGAGCTGAGAGGATACCAGGAAGGATCTGTTGGTGCCAGTATGAAGGTGGCATTGTGGTGAGCAAGGTTTGTCCATTTTTTCTGATTTCCCTGCTATAAATGAACCTAAGAGCTGAAGGGCAACTTTGTCCCTGTTCTCCCAGTGCCTTCCTGTAGGTTTTTAGGCAAGACATTGAGTCTCTTGATCCCAGGGAGGATAATCACTTCCATGGCTGTTGGCACGGACAGGAGCTGGCTGCCCTCAGAGCTCAGTAGCTTGAGGCTGAGCATTTGCTCCATTCCCTCGGTGAGAGGAGGAATTATTTACTAGGGAAAAGATCCTCATTACAGCTGGAACATGTCCCAGGGACTAGTGACCTCAAGAAAAAGCAAATTTGGTGATGAAACCAAGAGCGGAGGTGAAAAGGCTGCTCTGGTGACGGGGTCTTTGTCCAAGCCGAGGCTGGTCAGCGACGGCTGATCCTGTGCCAGGCTCAGGGACTGGCAGAGGGGCAGGATCTCCTGTGGCACCGTGTGTGCAGTCGGGGCTCGTGCCCCAGCTCCAGCCCCCCTGCTCTGCAAACAGGAAGCTGGCGAGCAGCTGCTGAATAAGTCATTTTGGGGAGTTTGTACCAAACTGGCTTTCAACTCCTGAATGTGTAGGAAGGAAAAAGCCGTGAATACGCCTTTGTGACCAAGTTTGGCACCAGCCGCACTCTGCAAGAGGGACAAGAATGTGGCCATTTAGAGGGGATTCAGCTGCCCTTTAAGAAATGAAATGATCCCTTCCCTTTCCTGCAAGGCTTTATTCAGGGGAGAATAGGAATGAGACAGTGAGCAGCTTCTTTCCCTTGCTGGCACTGAGGGCTGCGATCCAAACCATGGACGTTGGGGCGCAGGAGAGGCCCCGCTCCAGGGAAGCTGCACAGCCCAGGGATGACCTGCTGGTCCCTCTTGCTGCAGCCTGTCTGCTGTAGGAGCAATTGGACTGGGGCAGCAAAGCTCCAGATCTGCCCTTTCCTGGATGATTGCATGCACCCTGAGGTGATTCCACTGGGACTCCAGCAAAATGTCAGTCCATCTCCACCACTGGGCTTGGAGGGGTTTTGGAATCAAGCAGTCTGGAAGGTTTTGCCCTTTTCTGAAACAATTCCCCACCCAGTTTTTCAAAAGTTTCTGCATGTTACATTAAAAATGGACTGTGTCCAAACATTTGTGGGTTGGTTTTTTTTTTTTTTTGGAAAGGCTTAAATATTTTGTACAGATCTTTCCTTTGTGGACAACTTGAAATCCAGGGGCTCTGCAGTAATCTGGAATGAAGACAGACTCTGTTTTATCAAACCCTTTGGGACACTGGCTGCCTGCTTTCTGTGTAGTTGGAGCTTTGACCATACTTCCTGGTGCAGTTGTCACATCCAGTGATGGGGAACAGCTCTCTAGAACAGCCAGTCTACCTTAGCCAAGGCTCCAAGAGAAAGGCTTGGTCACCCAAAAGTTTTCCAGAGAGTGACTTAGGAGTTTTCTGCATTGCTGGCTTTGGGACCTCACAAGTCCTGGAGCAGCAGGAAGCTGCAGATGATTTCAAAATGCTTCGTGTGCCAGGAGAAAGGAAAAACAAGCAAGGCAGATATTAGTAGGTTGGCTAGTGCTAAACCATATCACTCCTCTGGGATCATTTGCTCCACGTGTGGACTTCTTGTAAGAAATGCTTGTAATAAAATGTAACACATGCACGGGGCTTGGGTGGGAGTCAAGAGTAACAGTTGCTTTCTTCTGGGGTTTCGGTCCTTTCTTGCATGATCCTGGTTCAGCATCTTAACAACAAATCATAAACAGAATATTAGTTAAGAACTTTGATGGCAGTTTCCTCTTTCAGCTGTGTCCTGCAGAAGGTCTGGGAATGCAGACACAGCTCCACCAGTGCTTCCTCATCTAAGGTCAGCCACAGCTTCTTTAGCTCCTGCACCGAAAGTCCTGCTGGAAAACAGGGAGTCTCCACAGCTCAGCATGTTTGACAGATGTTTGTAGGCTCATTCTGATGGGGTTAAAGTACAACACTCCTGTTCCTGTTTGCATAGCACCAGTGTTCCAGTGAACACCACAGCATCCAGTGCCGGATCCTCAGGAGAGGGAAGAGGCAGAGAGACTGGAAAGCACAGTGAAGTGTCACTGGGATGGCTGGGAAGGAGAGCTGAGAGAGCAGCTTTGCTCACCATGGAGGATGAGGTGGAGGGGATAGAAACCCACCCTGCATGGCCCATGGGGGTGATAGGGACCCTGCAAGGAGGCCTCAGGAGTGACAGGGAAAACTGGCTGCACACAAAGATGGAACTCCCAGAGACAGAACCCAGACAGGTGGTGGGACTCCATCCTTGGAGGCCTTTAAAATCCAGTGGCAAGGCCACTGTCTAGACATGCCAGAGACAGAGCTCATAAAACCTTTAAGCCTCTCCTCTTCCTTGGCTCCTGCTTCAACCTGAAAAATCAGGAACAGTGGGGAAGGACCAAACCAGCAAAGCAGGGAGACTGGGAAGAGGTGCCACATTCCCAGCTGTACCTTTTCCCATTTACTGGGCAGCACAGGGGGGACTGACAAAGTTTAGACCAGAACCCATGAAATTAATTGCTTGGAATAGTTTTTACACTAAATATTGTTGTTCCTTTAACTAACTACAGTTTGACATGGTTAAATTAGTAGTAAAAGAGTGGATCTATATTACTGAAACAGAGTTGATTTTACTTTGAAATTTTAGCCTCTTTGTCTGTTACTTGCCTATGCCAAAACTATTCTTAAAGATTTGTGTAAAGAGTTGCTGGATTTACACAAAGCCCTGTTATTTTAGCTGAGTAAGTTCTGTTGTCAGTTACTGAATTATTTTTTCTCCAGTTACTGAGTTCATATTTTTACATCAAGATAGCATATCCCTGCTCTGTCTTCAAAAATGTAGCTTATTGCTAACAGACCAACCAAAATTCCTCAGCTCTTTTATGAACTCCTTCAGTTCATGTATGAGTGACTGAACCAGAAGTCTTTGTATTTTATTTTTTTTCAATTCCCTTTGAGTTAATACAGGAACTTAGGACATGGTGAACTTCATTAATGCAGTGTTTGAATCCCATTCATGATGCTCTTCTGTCTGAACTGAACTAGATCACTCCTTAGTGCCAGTTTTGAATGTTCCCCTTCAAGGCTTGTCCTGTGCAGCAGATTAGAAGCCACCTGGGCGAACCTGGAGGATGCACTTACTGCAAACCCTTGTTGGTCCACCTGACATTATTTCCCACAGTGCTTTGGGGATGGGCCTTTTTGTCATTTGCAAGCTGTATGTTCCTGCTTCTTGTGCTCCTCTTCTTCATCAGCAGGAGTGAGTCTTAGTACTGGAATCAAGTGTGACACCCGTTGCTGATACCCAGCCCTGGTGGAGGAATAAGCAGGGACCCCAAACACCACCATGGCATTCAACCTTTGGCCACAGAGCTCACACTCCTTGGGGCTCATTTTTTCCTTCTGGTATCCATTGCCTGTTAGCAGAAGTTGAACATTCAGATGAAAGTCCCTGTTCAAAACCGAGGCAGCCCAGACTTACAAATCAGCAACTAAAAGGTAATCTGTGCAATTTGGATTCAGGCTCTTCCAGGCCCGCATTCCAAAAGCAAGGGGTGATCACACCCTTGGCCACTGCAGTCCACATCTGAGTGCTTTATAAGAGTCCTTGTGTGCCTCTTGGAAATAAATCTGCCTGGTTTTGAAATTCTGAAGCAATATTATTTCATCTCTTGCCAGAACTGGATTGGAAAATGATAAGAGTCTTTCAGGCTACATAACAGATATTTTGGGAGTTTTGTCTTACTTCTTCCATGACATTTTTATTCCTTCCATATGAAACACCCATATATGTATCTGTTTTATATCTATATATGTGTGTGTGTATATATATGTGTGTGTGTGTGTGTGTGTATATATATATATATATATATACACATATGTTGAAAGCTCCTTTTTATCTTGAAGTAAATTGGGGAGAAGGAAGCTATTTTGCTAAGTGACATTTCCTAAATATTTTGGAAATCATAGCCTTCTTTACACACGCTTGTTTTCCTTCTTTTTTTTCCTTTTTTTTGTTTTTTTTATCCATTCCCTCAGTGGGTTGACCAAAATGAAAATTGCCATTTTGATCTGAGTGGATTTTCTGGGTCAAACACAGTTGAAAATAAATGTTTCCTCCAGGGCTACCCATGAAATCCTGGTTGTATATCATTTCCACTCCTCCATCTCCTCCTGGCACTGCAAACACAACATTCCCTGTGGCTAGAGCTAGGAATGATCAATTGCAATTAATCTGGGCAGAAAATGAAGGGGTTGAGTTTTGATGTGATTTCCTCGTGCTCTGCTGGGCAGCAGCTCCTGTGGCTGTGAGAGGTCTGGGGCACCACCACCATCCAGATCCTCAGCCTTTTGGCTCCTCTCCCTCCTCCTCTCCTGGTTTTGGTCTCCAGCCCTGCATGGACTTGCTGAACACACCTGTGAATATCTGTCCTGGTTTGGGCTGAATGGTAGGGCTTGGTGTTACTTTTGGACCTCTTCCATGGGCTTAAACCCCCAGTCCCTGTGGGCCTGCTGCCAGCTCAGCCCATGGCACACCCAGCACCTCATCAGGTGCATGGTGCTGCCAGGCCTATGTCACCTCTGTGTCCCTCCTTGGCCACTGTGTGATCCCTCACAGTAATGTATGCCTGTGCCTGAGGGTGACAGAGGCTTCAAAAGACTTTCCACCCAGTGTCAGGTTTTTGAACTTCATGTAAATCGAGTGGATTATAGGAAATTCAAGTTGCAACATAGCTGTTCGTTAGTAGAAGGGGGATTTTTTTGTTTTAGGCTTTTTTTTTTTTTTGGAAAGCAATGGTATTTAATTTGCACTCCAAAAAATGTCAATATTTTCTTTTTTCTGCAGGTCAGCAGCACCATTCCCAGCTTGGCACCCAGTCTGGAGGCATCTGTACTCCAAGCATTTTGCACCAACACTCCCACAGCGTGTGAGAAAGGGCACTACTGGGGCTGGGTGCTCAGAGCAGCCCACACTGCTCTCCCTGGGGCAGAAAGGAGCAATGCCAGCAGCACACCAGGAGCTGCAGGGCACTGAGGAAGAGGGAGTTGTTTCCATAGCAGCTCTGCTGAACAGATCCCACAGGACCAACCCCACTTCTCCTGTCCACAGGATCCCATGCACAGGGCTGGGGGTGAAAACCTGACCAGCTGCTGGTATCCAGGAAACCCCAACAGGGGGATGCAGGTCCATTGATCCACCCTGGAAAGGCATTCCCCAAAGGGAATCCCCGTCCTCTTGCTCCTGGCAGTTCCCTCTCTGGCTCCTGGCCAGGCCACCTGCATTTGAAACTCCGTGGGACTTTGCTTGGGTTTCTGTGTTAGTAATCCTCCCCAGAAGAAATCCCAGGCCTTTCTGGACCTCTTCCCTGTTTGCTAGGACAGCTGCCAGGGCTGTGCCGCTGCGTCATGTCAGTGCAGGAGGCACAGCACAGCCCGTGTATTTCCAGAGGGCAAGGAGAGCTCCGCTTTCCCCACCGAGGCTGCAATGGGATGCTCTCTGCTCTACCTGCTGGGTACTGGGATGCTTTCTTGGCCTAAACACTGAACGAAGCGGGTCAAAATCAAATCATCTGTCTAGGTAAAGAGCAATCCAGGTGAAACCAAACCTCTGTGTTCCTGGTGTGTCCCAGCTGTCCTCACAGAATAGTTAGGCAAGGTACTCGCGTTGTAAGAAGGAAGAAGGGGCTGTGCTGACTCAGAGCATTGCAGGGCTCCCCAGGGCCACTGCTGGCCAACAGTGGCCATGAGCACAGGCCAACACCACCACTTGCCTGTTTGGATTATAATCCCATGTAGTGCAGCCCCATTAAACACTTGATGACATGGGGTCAGTGCTCCAAGGAGCATTGCGTATGTGCATGCAGGAGGGGATGCTGATGGAGATGAGGTGTTGAACAATCCTGTGCACTGCCCATGGGCTGCTCTGCACCACTCCTGGCCACTGCAGACCCAGCAGTGTCTGGCTGTAAATGGACAGGTGTGTGGCTCACCAGACTTTGAAGCAATTTTAGCAAGCTGCAGCAGTAAAAGTGCTGCACTTCACACACTGATGGATATCTATTTCATTGGGTCTTAACCATGTCTTGTGGCAAGATCACAGTTTCTCATGGGTTTCAAGCAGAAGGGAGGAAATTCCAGTTTTCAGCAGAGAAGAACGAAGCAAATTCATGTAATCACATGTTCACGTTAAACATAACAAGCACCAGGAAAGAGCTCTCCTTCAGCTGGTCCTCAGAGGCCACATTTCAAACAGAAGTACTCCCTGCACGCATTCATGAGGGAGAAAACAAACAAGGCTCTTGGGCTGGATGACCTGCTCCAGGCCAGGACTGGTGGGTCCTTGGCACCAAACTGCTGCCGTGCACCATCTCACGCTCCAGCAGTCAGAAACTGGCCTTAAGTCACCTTATTCCATCTATTTTAGGCTGGGAGGACTCAGTACACTGAAGGAGAAACACTCTGGCTGCCAATGGCAGCAAGGTAGGTCTATTCTTGACCACGAGAGTAGAGTTTTTTCTCACTCAGTGCAGATGCCTGCAGGTTGGGTAAAAGAATCCCACCCCACATCCCACCCCACAGACCCCAGGGGCTGGGCAGGGAAGCCCTGGGGGAATGGGAGTTTGAGGAATGGGACTAGCAGTGCTCTCTGCAAGAGTGTTGCAGACAGGAGCGAGAAGTCATGTTTTCTTGCAAAATGCACATACTATTGGCAGGAGGCAAAGAACGAGCAGGGGTGGGTCAGATTCCCACTCCAGCTTCACAGAGTTCCTCCTGGGAGATGCTGAAGGGCCCTATGAGTTCATCTCTGCTCTGTTGCATTACTGGATGCTTCTTTCCTCTGTTTATGTGGTAGAAACATCTGAAAATAATCTGTGCCTGTTAAGCTTTGTGGACGGTCAGGGTTCTGCGTGCAATTTGGTCTCCACCTCAGCCAGGACTAGCTGGGGCTGCTCTGTGTTTGCTCATTAGCTCACGAGACACGCTGTAGTTAGCAGGGCTCTCTGGGGGGCTGCCTCAGACGTGGGGCTGCTGTTGGCCGTGCGTGGGCACGCGGAGCGGTGGGTGCGGTACTGATGAGCTCACCCTTCCTTCGCAGGGAGCGCCGGCCCCTGAAACAGCAGCTCTCCCACTCCTCTGGATCGCGCAGGTCGGCGGGGAAGGCGCAGTAAGATGGTAAGGAACAGCATCCCCCCAGTTATTGCTAATATTGAAAGCATCTGGAGCTGTGGGCTGGGGACCTGCTCAAGAAGGATGTGCACGCTGCAGGCCTCGCTGGAGCTCCAGCAAACCTCGGCCTGAGCAACACATGCTGAGCGATGCTCTGGAGAGGATGGATGGAGAAATCTTCGGCAGCAATCCCAGGACGAAGGCGAGGACGGCTGAGCAATCGAGGTGGGAGGATGCCCTCCAGAAGGGGAAAATGTTTAGGCCGGGTGGAAGCTTAGGGAAGGGATGATACGCTAACCACATGGCTGGAGGAGGAGGAGGTGTGAAGACTTGATGGGAAACACAAAACACAGGACTAAATGTGGGGGAACGGGGCAAAGAAAGGGTACACTGAAAGCGCAAGAAAGACTTGAGGGCACCGGGACCATCGCAGCCCGGAGCGTGCGAGGCTCAGTGGGAAAGGCTCCCGTGGGGGGCAGCTGGGCCAGGGCTTGGCAGCTCAGCGGTGCCCAGCCAAGGGGCAGTCCCGGTACACGAATCGCCGCAGGTCCCGCCGGGCACGGCGCTCGGGGAAGCAGCGCTGGCAAACAGCGTCGGGAACACCAGGCGGGGGCAGCCCACGGAGGGGCCGCGGGGCGCTGCCCACCGCCGGGGCCGGGGCAGGCAGAGCTCGGGGCTGCGGGGCTCGGGGCTGCGGGGGCTGCGTGGACTCGGGGCTGCGTGGGCTCGGGGCTGCGGGGGCTCGGGGCAGGCAGGGCTGCGGGGCCGGGGGCTGCGGGGGCTCGGGGCAGGCAGGGCTCCGGGCTGCGTGGGCTCGGGGGCTGCGGAGGCTGCGTGGGCTCAGGGCAGGCAGGGCTGCGGGGCTGGGGGCTGCGGGGGCTCGGGACTGCGGGGGCTCGGGACTGCGGGGGCTCGGGACTGCGGGGGCTCGGGGCAGGCAGGGCTCGGGGTTGCGGGGGCTCGGGGCAGGCAGGGCTCGGGGCTGCGGGGGCTCGGGGCCGCGGGCGGGCCGGTGGCTTCCGCCCGGCGCGGCGCATTCCTGCCCCGTGAGTCAGGGCGGCGCGGCGGGATGCGGCGTCCCGCGGCCCCGGGCGCTGGCAGCTCCCCGCCGGGACTCTCCCCGCCGAGCCCCGCTCGGGTCCCGGCTCCCATTTGCATGCCGAGTCTGTGAATGGCGTGCCCGCCCGGCCGGCCCCTGGCACGGGGGAGGAGTCTCCGCGCCCTCCGCGGGCCGAGCTCGGCGGCGCCGGTCCCTTAAGCCGCGCCGGGGGGGGCGGCTCGACCCGAGCGGCCGCTGCGCTTCGCCCGCCGCAGGGTGAGTGAGTGCGGGGCCGGGGGCGGCGCGGGGGGCAGCCGGGAGGGGCGGCCGGGGCTGATCCCTGTCCCGGTCCCTGTCCCTGCCCGGCGGAGGTGCCGGCACCGCACCGCCCCGCACCGCCCCGGCCCGGCAGGCAGCGGCCCCGGCCGGCCCGCGGGGTGGGACCGCCCGGGGGGCAGGTGCCGCCCCGACCCTTGTGTGTGGATGTTGGGAGCTCGGGGATCCCGGTGCTTTCGGCTGTAGGTGAAGGTGCGCGGTCGTGGCTTGTTTCAGCTGATCGAGTCCTCCCCATCTGCACGCGTTCCCACCCATCCCTCCCCTGATGCTGGCACCCGTGGTTTGGCAGGCGCTCTGGGAGATGATCTGCTGGAAATCATACGGCTTTTTGCGTGTAAAGGTTAGTTTTGCTGCTGGATTGAGTCGCTGAACTGAGTTCAGGGGATCACAGCAGCCTGACGCGAGCAAGAGCAAAGCTTTTGCAGGATTGCACCCTCAGTGCCAAGTCCTTTCGGGCTCCTCAGTGAGCGGTCACTCCTTCTCCCTATCCTGCCACACACACATAGTTATGCCTGCAGTGCCAGAGTGCCCCGGTACGTGGTTTGCCGTGTGCTTTCCTGCAGTGTGACTCGGGAGAGGTGTGTGGCAGCACAGACGAGTTGTGTCCGGTGCCTGTCCTTGTGCATGACTCGGTTCTGTGGCTGCTGTTTGTCCTGCAGGTTGGCTTCGTGTAGGGGTGCTTGGTGTTGGTCAGGGATGTCTCCGGGCCGGGTCTGGGAGCGAGCAGGAAGCTGTTTCCTTTCTTCCTGTTTTTGTCCCCATGCCTGCTAATTTCCTCTGGGAAGAAAACTGCATTCTGCAGTAAAGGGAAAAAATAGCCGCACGTAACGGGAAGGGACGAGGCAGCGAAAGCGAAGGTGCTTCTGAATGAAGCATGGGACGGGGAAGGAGCACGGGGTGTTCTCTGCAGTAACGCTCACAGAGCAGCAGGGACAAATTGCTGCCTTTGTGCTGTAACCACGGGGGTAAAAAGGGCCCGCGTGGGACAAGCTGGGGAATAGACCCTTGGAAGGAGAATTGGATTTCCACTCTGGTGTGTGGATAGGTGTTGCTCTCCAGCCCTTCTGCCTCAGTGGTGCAGGCTTTGGAGGAGGAGATGATGACTCGTGTTAGATCGATTGATACAGTTGGAAGAAAGAGATGAACGTTCAGATACTTCCTTGAAGTTTTGATGGTTAAAAGGACTTTATGAAAGGGCTTGTCTGCCTTTTTTTTTAACCCTCCGTTGCTTTAATAACAGCTGTCAGCCCTCCTTCCCACTGCATCCCTCTTCCGTGCTTAAATCCTTGTGGCTACCACTGGGCAGCCCAGGTCTGCACTGTCCATGTGTGGCCTCATGGGGACCCTGTGCCATTCCCAAGGTGGGACACTGCCAGCCTTTCAGGAGGTGCTGTGCATTTGAAATAGGCCCTCAGCTCTGATCTGCTCTCTGCTAATCAGTCCTGAGCCCCCAGTGATGTGTCCATGGTGTCCCTGCTTCTGTGTTCCCATGGAAGGAGGTTAATGCTGTGCAGCGTAAAAGCAACTCCCACAAAACTAGTTCTGCTCTGGGACTTCCCATGACAGGCCTTTTTTTTTTTTTTTAAGCAATCCACTTGCAAGAGATCTGCCTACAAACTGGCTTTTCAGGTTCTGGGGAAAGCCATGGGCTGGCCTTGGTGTCGGGAACGAATCTTGTGCTATGCTGGGTAGGCTTCAGTCAGGGGGATGAGCTTTGGATGTGGAGAGCTCTGCTCGCCTGCAGAGCAGAGCAGGCACCTCTTCTCCAGCAAGCTTGTCCTTCTCATGGCTTGGTGCTGGGACCACGTGGCCCTGATGTGTCACCTCAGCCAAGAGTTACGTCCCTCGGCACTGGACTTGGCAGAGGGTTCACTTTTGTGGCAGGGACTGCAACGAGACTGCACTGAGCGAGGTCGCCAGGCAGGAATAGGAATTCCTTTTGGGGTCATCAGTCCTGTTCCTCTGGAATCCAGTCCCGGAGAGTAGCCAGCAAGTCCCAGCATGTTCCCCTGGGAGAGCCAGGGTCTGCTGAGTGTGGCATGATAGGCCAGTTTATTCTGGGCACAGAGCCCTCATGCTCAGATATAATTAGTAAAGGTTTGATTCCGTTCAGTGTGTCAGGTCTCAAACACAGCCTGGTTAGTGCTGAAGGGCTGAGATGAGCAACATGATCAGGAGTATTGGGTTGTTTTCCTCTTCCATTCAGTGTATCCAGCAAAAGGTTTGGCAGAGCACCCCATGTGCTGCTGGGGATGTGCCTGCCAAGTGGGACTGGCTGTGAGCTGAGGAGCCTGACGTGTCTCTCTCTGTAACTCTAGAGCTTTTATCCGGCAGAACAGACTTTGATAAGATTCTTCCCTTGTGGTTGCTGCCTTTCTTCCTTAGCTATCTCTGGAGGCTTTGGCATGCTGTGGACCATGTGCCTTTCTCAGAGGTTCCAGCTTTAATTGTGACCTGGCGTGACACTTCTGTTAATTGCTGTTCCTCCTGCAGCCACCAGCCTGTCACTGGTACATGACCCATTTCAGTAGAAATACTTCACACTCAAGGATGGGTTCCTTCCTTAACATTTTCCCTGAGCTCAGGCATGAGTTAGTTTCCTTTCTTTTCAGCTGAAGAGGTGCTGGGGCTCCAAGTCTAACATTTGTCATCATCTAGTGTGAATGAAAGGGACATGCAATGAGCAGATCTCACTCTGTTTCTGTGAGGCTGCCTCCCTGCTGCTGGGTATGTACCTGCAGTAGTTTTAAATAACCCACAGAATGCATGTGTTGCCTGCCTGCTCAGAGAGCTGTGTTGTATCCTCTCTGCTGTGTGATAGTGTCTCAGTGTGTGCTGTGGGTGCTGCAGTCTGAATTTAGTGGGACTTGTGTGTGGGTAGTGGGTAAAACATCCCAGTGCTGCTGAAAAGTAGAGTGAAGGTGGTTTCTTTCTTCAGGACAGGGAAACCCTCGTGACCAGGGTCACACAGGTGGTTGTCTCACTAGTGGTGGGATTTTTTTAGCTTTGTGGTTGGTTGTTCTCTTTTTTTTTTCAGTTTATTTTTTGCCTTGTTCAGAACTAGCAGAAAAACTAGTTGAACTGAATGGACACCAGTTGCTTACTCTGCTAGTATCTAGTAACCCCCTCTGAGAGAAAAACATTTAGAAGGGGAAGCAATTAGTCCCAGGAGATTCATTGGGCAGCAGACAAGATTTAACCCTGGAAGGAAATGGATCAGTTAGGCAGCAGTTCCCATGGGCATGCTGGCAGCTCTGTTTCCATGCCCTGGAAGAACCCCAGACTGATTTGGGGTGTGATGTTTGCTCGTGCCATCCAGGCCTGCTTGCACAGACTGGTGCAGACCCTCACTCCAGTGCCCTGTGAGGTGGGCAGGGCTTGCCTGCCAACGTCTCTGTTTCACAGGCAGGCTTGTGTGTGCCAGTGGGAAGTGAGGTTTCCACAGGGAGAAGTGGAAATTGCGTCTGTGCTGAGCTTGCCTGTTGTCGTATCCTTGTTAGCTGAACTTCAGGGATTTCCGACTGTTTGCTCCTGGTGTTGCTCTTGCTCATCCAGCTGCTGTCCAGGAGCAGTTGAACCCCACTTCAGATCACAGCTCTCATCCTTGTTTCAGCCCATGCTGCTGCAGGAATGAGGAAGTGGGATTTTTTTTTCATGTGTACTGGGACGATGCCACAACGAACAAATTAGTAGCTGAGTTTTTGAACAAATAATCCAAACTTTGGTCAAATCCTTTTGAATAACAAACAGTGGCTGTTTCTCACTTGGTGAAGGCAGAGAGCTTATTCTTCACATTAACCTTAGCTGTCAGATCTCCTAAAGCTATAGAGTGCATGTTCCATTGCCTGTGGGCTCTGTTTGCTGCAGAGACAGCAAATGTCAGATTGACATAAGGCTTGTTCTTGCTGTAATTTCCTTTGGGTGCACTCTTCAACTACTTAGATAAACAATTTATTTCAAATATAATTAAAGCTATTTTTTGCCTATCATAGAACTATGGCAGTACAGACGTGAGCAGCGGATATGTTCTCAAATTCTGGGGCCTTCAGCAACAAACAGACCTTGCCTTAGTAATCAGAGCAGCTCTAAAGCACAGTGTTTATTAAAGGAAATGTAATTTCTTCTCAGTGAACTAAGAGGTATCATTGCACAATACTTCCCTGGCACAGTGCAGCCTTCCCAGGGGGAGAAGAGATAGCAAGACATGCCTGATCTTGCCTTTTCTGGAAAGCCTACCTTTGCCTCCTCCTCCCCTTCCTGTTTCCACTTCGCTGAGAGCCAGTCCCTTGCTCTGCTGGTCAGCAGCAATCCCTGCTTTGAAGGTTTGCTTTCCTTTAAAAAGAAACAATCTGTATGAGATCATCCTGAAGCTGCACAGGACGCTGCTCTGAATGTTCTTCAGGTCTGGCACTTACTTGGCTTTGGTTCAGTGAAAGTCAGCTTGAACTTTAAAATCTTGAGGGCTCAGACAGCTGGATTGACAAATAGAGCTTCTGTATTTTGGGAGTTACTGCCCTGTAGGAAGCAGCACATGTGAGGTAGGTTTCCCTGTTCCTTAAATTCAAAGCCTTGAAGTGAACTGTAGAAGACAGGAGTCTGTCAGTTGTGCCAAAAAGTGTGTGTTCCTTCATTTTCTCTGCCTGCTCTGGGACTGTAATTTCAGGGAGAACAGTGAGAGAATGTGCCATGCACTCACACTGAAGAAGAACAGTTCACTTAGATTTTTAATTTTTTTTTTTTGCTAAAACCAAGTTAGAATTATGATTATTTTTTGATTATTTTAGAATTATTTCTATTTGTGTTATAAATGAGTTGGTGCACTGGGCACACGTGGATATACACAGGTATTCACACATTTGCAGAGCAAGACAAGCTCTTTCTGCAACTGCTTTCCAGTTTTTCACAGCAGGGGATGGTGTGTGCCTGCCTGTTGGGTATTAGCCAGAGCTGAAATTAGAGCATCAGAGAGGGAGACAAGCTCTCCTGTGGCCCTGGCTGTAGCAGCTAATGCTGAGGAAGAGCATCTCCAGCCAAACAAGCTCTGCTCTGAGTCCTTGGCTATTTAATTGTTCCTTTGGAGGGTCTCCTTTGGACCTCACTGCTGTGGGCACTGCTCCTTCTCTGACTTGTGCCCAGGTGAACAGAACTGTGTGATGGTGGTGGAGAAAGCAGGTGTGTGGTGGGGAGTGAGGATGCTCTGAGTTTAACAGGAACATGCAAGGAAAGCTGTTCTGCACAGCTCTGCAGCTTCCATCCTTCCTGAACGTGAAGTCTGTCTTCTGGTGGCTCCAGTGTTTGTTATTGTTATTTCCTCTAAGATTTTTTTAGGTTTCTATTCAACGTGGTTTTATGTAACTTTCCATAGGAAATGTTGTCATTTGTGGTAGTTTTGATCTTGTTTGCCATTGAAGTGCTTTTATTTAGCACAACAGTGATTTTTTAGCTGTTTTTAGTACCCAGAGTTTTTGCTGTAGAGAATGGATGGCTTTTGGACTAACATTAATTTTTGGTTTGGCCTATTGTGATCTTTTTAGGGGAGATTGCTGGTTTTGGCAGCTGCTTTTCCATCAATTGTTTATTGATATCATATTTTCTAAATGAACAATGTTGTAATCACGAAGAGGCTTGACTTTACCAAGAAAATTGTTCTTTAGATGAGTGCATGAGCAACCAGAACCAGTGTTTAGTGCTGTCCTGAGCTTCACCCCAGGGCTGCTTTCCTGGCTTTCCTAGGTGTCCTGAACCCTGACAGTACTTATGATACAAATATGAGTGCTGGTAGAAAAAAACGTCAAAATGCAGAATTTCAGTGAAAAAATATGCCTTTGTTGGGTTTGTCTTTTGTTTTCTGATGTGGGGTCATGGCTGCACTGACAGAAGCATTTTTGTGACTCTCACCTTGCTGTCTAATTGGGGCAGTTACTGTGTCCATGGAACTTGGGGTCAGCCAGTACTTTACAGGGCATCTATTTTACTAGTAATGGAAATAAATCTGGAACAGGGTCTTCTGAAGCCCCATTGAATTGTTTAAATGAGTTAAATGTGCACTAGAATAGTTAACAAGGAGCTGAAGAATGTGTAGACCCAGGCAGAGCACTGAGACCGCTGTGCTTGGAGGCTGCTGGAGACCCCAGAGCAAAGGGCTCCACTAACCCAGCAGGCAGGTTACCTTTGAATAGGCTTCAGGAACGAGCTAATCCTTCTGAATGCAGTTCCAGTGCAGGCAGTCAGTTGCTTATGACTGGAATTGTTAATATTTGAGTTGTTAATGTGACTGTGATTGTTACCTGTTCTGCCCATGTGCTCTGTGGAGCAGTGGGAGTATCTGGGCTTCCTGCGTGGGCATGCTGAGATACATCAGCTGTCTGGTAGCTGGTGGAAACCACCTTTTGGAGGACCAGGCAGTGCTGCCTCTGCTGGTTTTTCACCCCCAGTGCTTGGTGTGCCCTCACTGGAGCCATTGGCAGGTGTCATCCTCGTGCTGTGCCCACATGTGGCCTGTAAGTGATGTGCTGTGAGCAGAGTTTGAGTTGTTGGATGTGCTGGCAGGCTGGTGCTCTCTGGGCAAAGCTGCAGGGTGTGTGCATGGAGTAACACGAACAGGGTGAAGACACCAAAGTCCTCCAGAAGGTTTCCCACTCCCTCTCTCATGTTGGTTCTGTTTTACGTGCAGGCTGTTTCCCTGGCTGGTATCCAGGCAGTTTAGTGGACTGCTGGTTGTTATCCAGGCAGGTTGTGGATGGCTCTGGGCTAGGTTTGCTGTAGAAAGTGGAGCTGATGATCGCTCACCACCTGGGCCCTGTGTGGGCTCTGGTGCTCAGCTGTGCTTGGCTGGTGCTGTGCACCTGCCCCTGTCATCAGGGCCACACATGTTTAGGGGATGGAAAAGGCCTCTCTGCCCAGTCTGCTCTGCTTGGCTCCCTTCCACCTTGTTCCTTGTGGGTGCTCCAGGCTGTAGATGGGCAGGGGAAATTCCTGCCTTGGGAACCCCTCTGTGGAAGCTGCCTGTGTGTGAGGGTTGGCTGTCAGCTCTGGAGAAATCCATGAATGGTTTGGATGTTTTCCCTTCTAATGATCCCCTCCAAAAAATTCACTCTGCCTCTGGTGGTACAGTAGTGTTTTTATTCTGCTGCACTCAACCCCTGCACCGAGGGCACTTCTTTAAGCATCAAAGACACCGAGCCCACCACCTCCCTGTGATAATTGTTGGCTTCCCACAGTGCTGCAAATGTGAGTTTTTGGCTGTGTTTTCATGATCACTCCAAACTATACTGCCTTGAGAAGCAGTCCAGTCGTCTGGCTCCAGCTGCTGTTTGTTCCTGCTTCTTCCCCTTTCCTTCTGCTGGCACAAGTGTTTGTGGAACCATGTGGGAAGGAGCCTGGGCTGGAATAAGCTGTTTGCTGAGCTCATGTGGGTTGGTTCCCAGTGTGGATCACCCAACAGCTGTGGGGATGCTGGTGCCAGCACGAGGAGAGGGGCAGCACAGGGGGCTGGGGCACTGCTGCTTCTGTTGGCTCACATCTCAAGTGGCTGTGACATCCTTATAGCTTGAATTTTTAATGTTGGTTTCTGTGTTCTTTTTACTATGTCTGCTGCAACAAAAGGACTTCAAAGGTCAGAGTCTGTTTCTTGTGTGAGTGTGTGTAGGTTGCAGTTGGAGGTCATCTTTTAACATTTGAAAGGAATCAGAAGAGTTCTTTGAGCTCCCTGGTTTTCTTCCCTCTTCTGTATGAGGGCAGCACACCTGGATACCCTTCAGATCCCAGGTGAAGCTGCTTTGAAATCTTTCCATGCTGGCATTCCAACAGGAGCTCACTTAGAGTTGATTTCCATCATGACCTGCATCTTTTTCTGAAAATGAAGAACATCAGTTGCTCAAAGGGATATCAAGTCGGCTTTCCTGGTCATGGGATTGGCTCACATACACAGCCATACATTCAGACTTCACTGGCACATGTTTTTATTACCTGTATTTAAAACCCTCTGGCTCTGTGTGTAGTTGAACTTTGCCCAAGTTCAGTGGGTCCCAGCTGGAGCTTTGCACTCTCAGTGTGGCCTCTTGCATACCATCACTCTACAAGGCTTTGCATGAAATACCAACCCTTGGAATTTTTCTAATGTAGCTTCCCATTTCCTGGTCAGGGGTCTGCCTGGCCTCTTCCAAACCAGTCAGTTTTTACTGGTTTTCCCTCAGTTCTGCCTTGATTGCTTGGGTAGCCACAGAACTCAAAGACCTTCCCCACAGCCCTCCCCCTGCCTTGGTGTGTTCCTGCTGGCACAGTGCTCGGGTGCTGCTGTCCCATGGTCTGCCTGCATGCTGCTTTCATGGCCACCTGTGTGTAGCTCCTGTTCTTTCAAGAGCACTGGTTGAAAAGAAAACTCTCAGGAAGAAGATTGTGTGCCTTTTAATTCACTTTCTGTTCCATCAGAGCCCATGGAAAGGCTTTCACTATCCCAGATCTGTTTCTTCCTTCTACTTTGACACAGAGTTTAAGAGGCACTTTGGGTAGGGACAGGCAGTGTGCCAGTGTGCCACAGTGGCCTGCAGGAAAGCTATTTCTTCTAGGAAGAGCTTGGCTGTTCCCCAGTGCTCCTGCCTGGTCCCTCTCCAGAGCAGGGTGCGGGGCTCATTGTGCTCCAGGCATGTTGGCAGGGACACCTGCAGTGCCCCGAGCACTGAGATGCCAGGCTGGGGATGGAGGAGGACAGTTTCACACAGGCAGGGGACAGTGGCTTGGGCTGTGTTTGATGTTTCAGCTGAGCTGCTGTCATGCTGAGCTGTCACTGGATGGGCTGGTCCTCCCCTTCCTGCTCCACGTTGCACACAGGGCTTATCTCAAATTGTCTGAGCCTCTTCAGGCTGCCAGATCAACAGGAAATAATTTACTAGGGTTAGTTTTGTGCTGGTAAAACCCCTTGAAGTGGCTCAGTGGAGTAAGGCAAGACTGCTCTCTGGGCAGCACCTTGCTGATGGGTTGGTTTGTGTGTGAGCAGAACCAGGGCCCTGGGGAGCTGTTGCCTGTGTGATTTGGTGCAGGCTGTTGGAAGCAGCACCAGCCCATACCAGCACTGGGGCAGAGCCTGTGCCTGGCAGAGAGCAGTGAGAGGGACAGTGGGCAGTGTGTGGGAATGGCAGCACTGCCAGCTCCCTGCTGGGCAGGGCTCAAAGGGCACTGTGTCTGCATCGCTCTGCCAGGCTTGTGCCCAGAGGTGCCTGGATTGCTCAGAGCCAGCCTTTGCTTGGGTAGGGTGACCTGCAGGTCTGCAGAGCCTCATGGCATCTCCTCCGAGCTCTGCAGTGAAAGCAGGAGAGGGCCCAGGCAGTGCTGATGGTTTCATTTCCAAAGCAGTTTCTCAGGGTGGGCTGTGGTGGTGGTCTCAGCCCGGGCCTGAGTGGTGCTGTGCCCTCGGGGGCTTTACCCAAGAGGGCAGGGTCACAGGCCTGTGCCACCTTCCCTGTCCCTGCCTGCCCTCAGCCCCTCCATCTGCCTTGTGGTACAGGGCTGGCTCTCCTCTGGTGTTCAAGAAGTTGTTTGTAACTCTGGGTCTGATCCATGCTAGATGGGTTTATTGGCAGCCATGAGAGTGTAACCCCACTGCTCCTCTTCTCCTTGGGCTTCCTGCCTTTTCCCTGCTGTGCCAGCAGCAATCCTGCTGGAGAGAGGCTCCTGCCTGCTGTCTCCTGGCTCTCTCTGTGTGGAGAGCATGTTGAGGAGCCTGATTCCTCTGCTGTCTCCAGCTTCCTGCTGGTGTCAGGTACACTGGGCTTGCCTGGCACTCCTGCAGCAGGCACTGCAAGTACAGTTGTTGCAGTGATGGGGGTTTGAAAAATGAAGGAAAGCAGCTGGAGTGTGACCATGGAACGTGGTGATGGGATTGCAGTGGAACAGCCCTGGTGTCTCTTCCCTCCTGGGGCTGTCTGTAGGAACATGCACACGCTGTGCTGGAGAGGAGCAGTGGTCTTGGAAAAAGCAGGTGCTGTTTGTTTGGCTTGAATGAAGTTGGGGGTTTGTTTTGGTTTGTTTTTGTTTGGAATGTTTCTCAGGGAAAAAAAAAAACCTCAGCTTTATTTTAAATGCTGGTAAAATGGAAATTTGGAAGAAAAGAAGTCAACATGGGAATAACTTCAGGTGTCTGTTTAAATGGAAGGGTGGACTGTCTTTGAAATGACTTTACATCTCTGAGTGTATTTAGGATGCCTGTCAGTTTTAAGAGCATGCTCAGGCTTCTGGACAAGGCTTTTCCTTCACTGTTTGGGTCAGTGGATTTCACTAAGCAGCTTTTCTTGATCATGTGCCAACTTTGGAATTTAATGTGCTCTCCCCCTTTCTCAGCCTGACCCACAGCATGGTGGATTTGCCTTTCGTTCAGGTGCTGTGACCTTGCTTTGGCACAGAACTTTTGAAGATGACTTTCCCAGAGTATCTGCAATCTACACATTTTTTCTTTTGTTTGTTTATTTTAATTGAAATGGACATTATTAATAATTTTTGTGCTGCTACCACATGCAGCTGATGCCTTAGAAGAAGCTGGATTTGCAAATGCCCTGCATTCAACCTGTGTGCTCTGGAGGAGAGATTGTGTTTCCAGATTCCTCAGTTTTGTGAGGAACAGCTTCTGAACTGACTGAACAAGCACAGATGAGAGGTCTGAAACATCTCCTGTCCAAGGTCTGAGCTGCTCGATGTGGATCCCACTGTGTTTGTGGGAAGAGGGGCTGGTAGGAACAGCATGGAAAAGATCTGTAGAGTCAGGATTTGCTTGGAGAAAGAAGATAGGGAAAAAGCTGGTCACTGTTGTAACCCAAGAACTACAGGGCAACAAGGGAACCCAGGAAATGGCAGGTTTGCAGGGGAACTGAAGAGGGCTTGTCATGCAGCACATGTTTCAGCTGTGGAGCTTTGTCATGTGCAGTTCTGAATACTAAAAATTCACTGGAATTAAAAGTTTGCTTGGATTGAAGAATGAGTTGGATAAATTCTGGAGGAATAACCATTGGGTGGATATTGAGTTGTACACAGAACTGTTAGATGCATCCCTGGTACAAGAAGCCTGTGGGTTATTCATAGCACATGCCATGGCCCTGTCGTGGAGATGGGACTGTCGAGTGATCCTGTGCTCTCTACCCCCTGCCAGCCATCCTCTGTTGGAAAGGAGGTACTGGCTTTAGATGGACAGTTGGCCTGACCTTGCATGGCTGTGCTCTATGTTCCTGTCCTGCTGCTGTTGGTGGCCTCTTGACAGTACTGAGAAGTTGGGATTGATGATACGGGACCGTTCAAACAAAATAAATGTCAGTGCAGTCACCTTGGAAACACAGCCCATTGGCCCAGTGAAACACATGGACACTGCATCCTGAAACAGCAAACCCTAAAAATAACCAGGAGGTCATTGTGAAACTCTGCAAGTGTTTTTAGTGCTGTGCTGAGATAGAAATTAGCGACTGCAGCACTTGGAGTGAGGACCAGGTGTAAGAGAGGGTGTTACCTGCCCTGCAAAGACTGTTCACAGATGTACATCTGTGTACTCAGCTATGCATCCATATACAACTGGTCCATACATCTGGATATGCAGCTGGATCCACGTTCAGTCTCCCTGTTAACCCCCTGGGAACCTGTGACCATCCCACAGTCCTTTTTGTGCTCAGGGTCAGAGGCACTTGCCTGACTGTGCCCTGGCTGAGTATTCACAGTGGATCAGGCCACTGCAAATGCTGTCTTAGGTGTTTGTGAGGGTTATTTTTGGCCACTCCAAATGCACACAGGGAGTTGGGAATGCTGAACAGCTTTGCCTTCACTGCATTCTTTTATTGGGAAGTGAACATGTTAGTAAAGAAGGTCAAACTCTTAGAAGGATTTGCTCCTCAGTACTGTTTGCTGTCACCCTTGAAACTCACCTGGTATTTAAATACTGAATGCACTTAGACAATTATTACATGTGCATTTTGGTGCTTTGCTATTTAAAGAACTCCTTAACTGCTGAAGTTGGGAGAAAGCAGAGCAATCCATTGCTCTGTCACGACGTGAATTACATCTAGAAATCTTCTCCTTGCCTAAAGTACAAAGTTGAGTCAACTTTGGGGATAATCACAAGGCCACGGGCTTCACCCCCTGTGTGTGCATGCCCTGGCCTCCTCTGACATGTGTGCACAGTGCTGGAGATGCCATACTCTGCTCTGCAAGGGTGGCACTGAAACCAGGGATGAACACATGGATATGTGTCTGTGGCAACTTTGGAAGGGAAACTGCAAACAGATTTAATTGGAAAGTCTTTCACAGGGCACTGTGTTTTTGTAGCAGCTTTTGGGCAATACAGGTGTGATTCATTCTCTGCCTTCCCAGCTTGGCCTCACTGTTGATAAAGCTGCAAATCTCGTTCTTTACAGCCAGAGCTCCTGCTCACAGAGGCAGCTCTGTAGGTGGACAGGAAGGAAGTTGAGTGATGTCGGTGCAGTGAAGAGATGCTGCAAAAAGCAGAGTTTCTGGTTCAGAGGCTCTGAATCTGCCCTTGAAGGCACAGAAAGGACACTCTTGAGTTGAGTGAGATAGATTGTTTGGTCATCTCAGAGTGGTGGCTCTGTCTTTCTTGGCTGGTCTCTGATTAGAGTCTTGGGAAGACCTTGTGATCCTGATGGGTAAATGCTGGAGCTCTTTTCACTGAACCAATGGAGTGTTTCAGGTATGAGAAATCTGCTTTGCTTTCTGGCCTCACCATGAAGACAAGTTTGCCCATTTTGTATGCAAGACCTTTCAGTAAATCCTGTTCTGTAGCCTGATGATGTGCAGGCAGGAGTTCCCCGAATGCTGTCACCATTCCCCTCCCATAGGAAGTTAGAGCAGTTGTATTTAACCATTCATGTGGCCAGGGGTGGAGGGAGGGAAGGAATTGTGTCCCTCTCAGCACAGCACAGCGTCTGTGCACACAGGACCGTGGTGCATGTATGAAGGGCATGTCTGTGCAGGCTAGGTCATGAATTCCCAGACTTTTGGGGGCCTGTGGTATTTGCTGAAACCCAACCTTCATCCTCCTAGAGCTGAGTGCTCCCTGTCTGTCGTTCCGGCTCAGCTGAGCACAGCACTCCTGGCAGCCAGCCCAGCTCGTGCCACTGAGCCAGCAGCTGGCCTTCAGCTCCTTTTAGACGAGATTCTCTTCTCCCAACCCAATCCACATCATCCCCTCTCCCTTTTGCTGACCTATTCTCCCCCTGCCTCCCCCTGACCTGTTGTGTATCTTTTGCAATGTTGAGCTTTGCTGGTTGTGCAGCTCCCGTTGCAGAGCAGCTGCAGTGAGCTGTGGGAATATGGTGGAAATGCCATGCAAGGCAGCAGAGAACCAGTGCCTA
Source organism: Pithys albifrons albifrons (assembly GCF_047495875.1). Classification (NCBI taxonomy): domain Eukaryota; kingdom Metazoa; phylum Chordata; class Aves; order Passeriformes; family Thamnophilidae; genus Pithys; species Pithys albifrons. The sequence goes on from NC_092473.1 coordinate 3,367,253, forward strand.
ATTTAGGCTGGGAGGGACCTTGGCAGGTTGTCTGGCTCAGCTACTGTGGCTGCTCAGGGCCTCAGTTTGTTGACTGCAGAATGTCTCTGAGGATGGAGGTCCCTTTACCTTTGGTCCTAGCCTAGGACTTGGCCTCTCTCAAGTGAGAATCCTTGCATGTTAAACTCATTCTGCATTTAAAATAAATGGACTGTGTTAACATTTTTAGAGCATTAAGTTTTAATTCATACAGTTTTTCTCCTGCTCCCTTTTAAATCATGGATGGCTGCTGAATTACCTGGCTGCTTATTCCAGTCTGTCTGCCGTGCTGGGGGAAGACTGTGGGACTCTTGACTCTTTTTTTTGTCCCCTATAGTATCTGTGGTGTAGGACAATGCTGGGAGGGTATGGGGTCTGTTATCCCAGTCAGCACACATGCTTCCCACTGCTGGCTTGCAGTTGTGTGTGTGTTAGGAGAGGAAGAAGTATGAGCCTGGAGTATGATTTAGGTTGGAAAGTACCTGTGGAGATCTCTGAGTATCTGAGCTGATCTTCCTCCTCCAGTGATATATTTTCTCAATTGTTTCTCTGAGCATACTCAGTGAAGTGGGTGCTCTGCCAGCCTGAGTCGTGTGGTCCCTGTCCCACTGCACGTGACCTAAACAGGAGGGGGAAACTGCAGCAGAGTGGGCAAGATGACAGCGAGTCACTCTGCTTGTTTTGGCATTTTGGTAACACAGCAGTTTTTATTTAAAGGCTGTATTATTATTATTTATGTATGAAAACCACTCTTAGTTCAGGATTAGTGCCAGATCTCTAATGTTCGTGCTATACAGGTACTGCTCTGTGCACTCTGTGGTGTTTCTAGAATGACTACATTAAAAAGAGGTTAGAACAAGCAGTGAGAAGCAGCTACTTGCTAATTGCTGGGTGGTAAGTAGGTAGGGAGGTAGGGCAGTGTGGTGCTTGGCTTTGGGTGGGCATGGAAGGGTGCCTGTGAGTCACAAGCTGGTTTTAGAGGGAGGTCAGTTGCTTTTGGTACTGCAGTTACTTAGCTGGTTGGACTGGGTCCAGTTCTCACTAAGATTTAATTCATAACTGCTTCTTAAGGAATGTGGATCTCATAGTAGTCTCAGCAAAAATCTTAATGGGAGGCAACTCTCAAACTTGTGACTGTGGTCCTTGCAGCTGGCCTGAGGTCCTGTGGGCCTCAGGAATGTGCTGTGTCCTCCGAGAGGCAGGTCCTGGCTGACCAGAGTGGGGCACTTCAGGAGTTCACCCAACGTGGGGCTTGGTCCTCAGTCACAGCCTGGAGGAGGGTTCTCTGCTTGGCCCTGCCAGCGTGCCCCGTGGCAGGGATGGGCTGCATTCCCTCCTGACTCTGAGTTCTCCCCTCTCCTAGGCCTGAGGACAAGCGTGGGACGATGTCGGAGGCGCGGCACGACAGCACGAGCAGTTTACAGCGGAAGAAGCCACCATGGTTGAAACTGGACATCCCGGTGCCAGTGCCTGTGCCAGTGTCAGAGGAGCCCCCCCAGCCTGTGCAGGTACAGAGGGTGGGGCAGGAGGGAGGGTCTGCACTGCTGGGAGCATCCTGTGCCCAGGGTCTCTGACAGTCCTGGCTGAGGGGAGGGCGGCTGTGCTGGCAAGTCATGGGGCCACATAAGACAGGGCAGAGCCTTTGAGTATATTTATGATCAGTAATTAACTCCCCTTGAAGGGGATGTGGGAGGGATGAGGGTGGGTGGCTGATGTGCTCAGATCAGTAGATGTGACTGTTTGGATGTGGGCATTGTGAAAACTGTCTTGGCGGGGGCTATGGGAGTGAGGTATTCAAAGAGGCATTTCTTGAGGGGACTGGAGGAGTGAAGGGCTCCTAGACTGACTAATAGGAGAGCCTGGAAGTGCTGGAGCTTGTGTTGAAGTGAGCAGGGAGTGAATCTGACTTATGAATAGCCAAAATAATGACAGGCTTTCATCAGTAACAGCAGAGAAAGAACAGTTACTGGCAACACGAAGCTGTTACCAGCATGAGGAACATGAGAGAACCATGTGGGATGAGAAATAAATAACATTGAGGAGTGCTGAAGCAGAGATGAGGTGATAGGGTAGTAGAAGCTGTGCAGAGCATGAGAGTAAAATGTCCTTATTTGTCCTGGGAATAGGAATAGTATCAGGACTTTCTGCTAAGGTATCAGAAGCTGATGTGGGAGTGAGACCTGGGTAGATGAATGCTGACTTCTCATGTGGCCTTGCTGCAGGAACAGAGACCTTGTGCCCCAGAGGCAGAGCTGGAGGGTTCTTGCTGCCCCGCTCTGTGGGTGGGTGCAGGGCCAGGATTCAGTCCCTTATGTGGAAGATCAGTTTAGCTATCAGAGAAATGGAGGGTTGTACCCTGGAGGGGGCTGAGGGCAAACTTGGCTTAAGAGAGAACTTAATTGCTCTTGGAATAGCAGAACTGTCCTCTTTGCCATTCCATGATCCAGGGACTAAAATGTGCTTCAGTTATGTGACAGCTTCTGGCAGAAAAACCTTGGCCCTGGTCCTCCCTCGTAAGGAAAAAAAATCAGGGGTCAGTCTGCAGGGATTAAAAGTGGAATGCAAGGTGTTACCAGTGTAGGTTGAAACCTTCTGAATGAATTATTTAAGGCTTTGATAGATGGTCCCTTATCTAAAATCTCTAAATTCAGCTGGGCACCTTCTGGAGAGACTCTGGACTGGAAGCTGGTGGAGGTGATGTTTTCTGAGGTCCCATGTGCACAGCCCAGACTATCAGGAAAAGAGTGTATCATGTACTGCTCTGGCTTATAACTCGAGTATCTGTGCATTGTTTTTGCTTAAAAGTGACAAAATGGTTAGCATTAGTGAAAATCATGAGCTTTCTGGGCTAGAGGGGCTGAAGTAGTCTTGAGACAGACAGCGTCTGACCAGAGAAACAGTAGATCAGAGCTTTGCTTGCCAGAGAGAAAGTCTACTCAGTCTGCATTGTGGAAATGGGACATTGTGTCTCTGCCAAGCTGCTAAAAATTTAGTCCAGAGCAGCCCTGAGGGCAGTTGTATGAGCTGAGAACAGCCTGGTGCCTTGTGTCATATTTGGTAGGTGACATTCAGCCAAGTTATGCCAGAGGCTTTCAAACCTGAGTGTGCCCAGACAATTAGGCTATAAACAAAGCCAGCATGCCTTTCCCAGCTTGCTTAGCCTGCACCAGGGAGCAGCTACAGCACAGACCCACCCACAGCTCTCTCAGGTTTTTAATGCAGACCCAGAGTCATGGAAGAAGCAAATGTCACTGACTGTGCTTCTCTTCACCTTGAGAAGTGGTCCGTGAGTTTGGGATCTGGGTGCCCTCTGGCTAGACAAAAGCCAGGAGGGCATGGCACAGGAGCTCATGTAACACATGTTGGATTGCTGACTGTTCCCAGCCTGGCTGGCCCTGTGGAGCACCCCTGAGAGCACTGACCCCCTCGTGCTTCCCTTGGCAGCCGCCGAGGCGCCAGGCGTTCCTGCGCAGCGTGAGCATGCCGGCCGACAACAGCCGCGTGCCCTCCCTGCCCCACGACGCCAGGAGACCGGTGCTACAGCGACAGACCTCCATCACCCAGACCATCAAGAGGTGAGACACTGTGCATGGGGCCTGCCTCAGCCCTTTCTGCCATCCTGGGGGTTTACACTCTACCTCTTGTCCTGTTGCCTGGCACATTGGTGGCACGCTGTCACCTCAGGGTTGGGTAGACTCCCTTGTTATCTGTCGTGAGGTTGGGGAAAAGTGGGTGCAAATAGGTACCCAGTGTATTAGCCAAGTGGTGCTACCTACCCTGTCCTTTGTATGTGAGGAGGTAAGTCCTGTGAGAAAGATGAGGGTGACCAGGACAATGAATGGTTCTTGCCACTTACAGGCAGGCTCTGACTGTCCCCATGCCCCGGGGAGCTGGCTATTCCTGAGTACCAGGATGCCTCAGGCCCTGATGTTTAGCTGTGACTGTACAGTGTGGTCTGCTGGGCTTGCTTTGGTGCCATGTCTGAGAGCACATGATTGCTGGGGGAGGCAGAAGCCCATCCTGAGCACACCAGGACTCTCAGCAGCTTGGCTTCTAGCACAAGCTCTTTGGCAGGTCCTTGACATGGCTCTGAGGTGCTGAAGAGTTGGGGAGAGGCTTCTCTGACCATTATTTGTCCCCACCACCCAGTGGTCTCTGAATCCAGCCATAGATCTGAATTCTCCTTCACTGCCCATGGCAAAAGCTTGTCCCAGTTTGTCCAGAGGGAGTGGCTTTCCCAGCTGCTCTGCCTAGATGACTGACTTGTATCTCTGGCAGTGTGTCAGGCCTGCCTGGATCCCGGGAGCATCTCTGGAGTTCCACAGGTCAGGGGTTCTTTCAGCCAGCCAGGCTTCGCCCACTCACAAAGGAGCAACTTTGCACCTCTGGGAGAGACTGATCTCCCACGCACTGTTTTCCTTTGCCTCAGATGTTCCCTGGCTGCCTTGGTGGTGGAACTCCCCCAGCAGTTCTTTTCTGATCCTCCTTCTTGTGAGGTTGAGAGAGCTGAGCTGTGAAGCATTGTCTACTCTTTCCAGGGCTGTGGGCAGCTTCTGGGCCTGCCTGTGTCTGTCCTTGCACACATAGACTGCCTCTTCCCTTACCTCCTTGCCCTTGTCCTGCTCCTTTCCAGGACAGTTAGGCAAGAGCATGCCAAGGCTGAGGGAATATCCTGGGAGGGTGCTGTGGAGGCCCTGACAAGAAGCATTGTGTGGGAGGGCCAGGGTAACCTGCCCAAAGGTCCTCACAATATGCAGCTTGTGTGTGAGAGAGGGGATTGGGGAACTGTGAATGACTTTGGCACTGGTGTGACAAATTTGTCCCTGGTGCTACTATACTGTAAGACAAACAAGGCATAGGGAGCTACAGTGAGAGGGAAGGAGTGCTGGACAGTGGTGGTGAAGCTCTCACACAATGAGGGAGATGCCAGTGTCCTGTCTAGCACTGGGGTGGTGGGGAGACACGTGTGGCTGTTGCTCCAACAGACCCTGTGACTTGTGTTCCTGCCCAGGCTGTAGTGGAAGTGCTGGGGCTCAGGTTGGTGGCTGCATCTGTCTGTACTTAATGGTCTGTGTGTGTATTTTGTATACATGAAGTACACAGAGGAGCACAAATGATTTTGGAAGGCCTGGGATCCTCTTGTACATGGGGGGCTCAATCCTGTTCTGCAGTGCTCAGTTGTCTCACACAGCATGGGGGGTGCCAAGTCTTCTCCTCATGGAGGACCTGCAGCTTCTACAGAGTGCTGTGGGATGAGAGTAGGAGAGAGCTGCAGCAGTGGGGAGGACTTTCCAAGGGGCAGAACTGCAGGAGATGCACACATGACACAAAACTAGCAATAAAGGAAATGGGTGGATCAGAAACAAGGACAGGGAATGGGAAAGTACCAAGGAAATGCCTAAAATCCTGATTGTGATCATGTGCCTGAGTGAAGGCATCTAACACCATTTCCAGTCTCCCAAGGTGTCCAAGATGTTCATACAGGGCAGTAGATGTGGCACAGATAGATCTGTACACCCGGGAAGATCCTGCCAGGTCAACCAGAATGCACCCAGGTCTTTTCCACTGGCATCAGGCACCTGTTTCTAAGCAGATCATATCTCAGCCTACTGACACCTCCATGGTTTCACACTCCAGTATCCAAAGCCAGCCAGTGGGAGGATCTGTAGCTGAGTGTCTGGGCAGAAGAAGGCAGGTCATAGAGGTCTGGGGGCTGAGAGGGATTGCAGTATCCCTGGTAACTTCAAGAGCAATGGGAGACATGTCAAGAGATGCAGATGCACCAAAAGGATTCAGCAGCCTCCTGAGTTCCAAGGTGCTGTTGTGTGCCTTGAGTTTGGTTGTTTCTCTCAGATCATGCTCTCAGTGCAGCACAGCTGCTGCCAATGGGGCTATGGAAGGAGACAGGGAGGCGCTGGATGCAGGTGGCTGCTCCCCTGCACAGCCCTGCAGGCTCCTTCCCTTCAGCTCTCTTCTCTTTGCAGCAGACAGGTTCGGTTTCAGAGGAGTCAGACCCTGCCCGCTCGTGGGCCCCGGGTGGGCAGGAGCTCCCTGAGAAAGCGGCAGTCGCTGCCCCGATCGTTTTTCAGGTACTGGTGGCACTGAGTGTGGAACTCACCCCTGCATGTGTGTGCAAGGGCTGTTGTGAGCTGCACAGACTGGCTGTTGCTGAGCCCAGGTCTGGCCAGGAGGCCTGCAAACAGGCGGAGTGAGAAAGTTCATGTGTGCTTCTAACAAAAACCAATTGTCACTCCTACTAAACATGTAGGCAGCTGTCAATAAGTAGCATGGTCTAACAAGCTGTCCACCCGCCAGCCTCACTCCCTCCTGCCTTTCCTAACAAGCTGTCAACCTCCTGGTGTTCACCATAGCTGGAATATGTGCCCAGGGCAGCCCCAGCCCAGCCTGCCTTTGCTGGGCTATCAGTGCAATGTGGGGCTGTGCATATGTTGGCCCTGAAGCCTCCTTGGGGCAGCAGGGGAAAGAGAGGAAGCAGCACTGCACAGATGCTCTCATATTGTTGCAGATGGGGCTCAGAGCTGGTGAATGGAATAGAGTGTGCCCACTCTCATCCTGTTGACATCATGGCTTTTCCTAATACAAATATGACAGTCTTCTTTTTGAGGTGGAAGTCTTTGTTTACTTAGCACTGAGGAGATGAGCCACTCCAGGAGTCAAGAGCCCATTGACCATCACCCCAAGTCTGGAGCTCAGTAAGCTTTTAAATCAGACAGCAAACGTGACTCTGTGCATGGCAGGGACTGGACCTGATGCCCAGGAGTCCATTCCTGCTCTACCTTCCTTACTGGGGCCCTTGGCCAGGTGCCATTCTGGCACTGTGACCACCTTTGGGACTGCTTGTGTTTGGTCTTGAGCTTTTTGGAGCTGGTCAGCTAAATATGACAGAAAAGGGAGAGCTGACCTCTGATTGTTGTTACAGCACTCCTGGGAGTCTGTAGGACATCATGGGGCTCCCCAGCTGAACAGAGACATTCAGCATCTTCTCAGGGTGCTCTGAATGCCCTAAACTCTATAGCAGCTCTCCTGGATCTTGGCTATGATCAGAGGGTGGGACAGCTCTTCCCCTTGGCCCCGTAGTGTTCTCTGGCACTTCAGAAATGGTCCTCACAGAGCAAATAGCTGCAGGGATGCTTGTCCTTCCAGACAGGTGGGAGCACATCTTCAGAGGGCTCTGAGGCTGCTGGTGGTGCCATGGGCCATTCCTCAGCAGGCTCATATGGGTACAAATGACCCTCAGCCCTCTCCCTTTGAGGCCCCTGTATGAACTTGTCACCCAAGGTCACCTTGCTGGTGACATCCTGGTTATAGCAGTCTGTGGGAAGCCCTCTGAGTTGTCAACTGTTTTGTGGCACATGTTGTGCCAGTGAACTGCACAGCCAGAGCAGTTCCTCTGTGCTAGAGGCTTTGTGAGTCTGTCAGACCAGGTGCTGGCCCTGGGCCCTTCTGCTCTGAGCAGAGACACAGATTGCTCTGATGAGCTGTGGGTCTGTGGGAGCAGAGTGGTGCTCCCAGACATGTACCCCATCTCCGAGGGCTGGCCTGTTGCTTTTGGATTCTTTTGGATCATTGAGGCCAGGTGAATTCTAACAATGATCCACGTGACCTCATGCCTGCCTGAGGGTCTGTTCGTGTCTTTGAGAGAACAGGGAAGGCTGAGGGCAATGTGTGCTGGTTTGCATGTGCAGGTTTTAGCTGTAAAGGCTTTGAATGTCAAACTCTCACCTTTTTACATGGTGGCAGGTTGATGTTATTTTTGCTCAGTAGGGTATAAAACCAGAGGACTAGTTTCCTGTCTTCAGTGCACTGTCTCAGTTCCCCTGTGTGGCCTAATTCTGGATTTTTCCCAGCCTTTACTCCAGTGTGTGTTTTAATACTCATATTGTGACTGTGAGGTCTTGCTTCTCAGCAGCTGGAAATCCTGCCCTTGAGCAGTGGAGCTGAGGCCAGGGGTTTGGGTTTGTCTTGGAAGGACTTTCAGGTTTCAACACCTGGGGCAGTCAGCTGTAGGCTGAGAGAGCTTGTCATCTCCTGAGGATGGATTAACTATGGTGGGAAAGGCTTGGCAGGGTGTGATGACCTCTCCAGGTTTAGGGTACCAGCTGTCCTGCAGGATTTGATGTAGGTTTTTAGCCTGAATTATCCTGATCCCTCTCTGCCTTCCCTGGGATTTTGCTTCTGATCCACTGCTCTTCTATGACAGCAGCCACTTGGCAGCAAACCTGCCTCATGGCTGCAAACTTGTGCTCCTGCTTCTGCAACCAGCAGCTTAGAACTGTGTGTGTCTGCCTAAGCAGAGATCAAGACCACAGCAAACATTTGCTATTAATATTGCCTTTGAGGAGGATAGAAATCCTGCAGCATGACATGGGGAGGTTAGGGGTATCCTGGGAGTTGTGTGTGTGTGTGTGGGTTGCTGGGAGAGACGAGTGAATTCTGGAGAAACTCGAGAGCCATGAAACAGTACAGTCCCACAGTGGGGCCCTAGAGCTGGCCTGAAGATGGTAAGTGTTTGCAACAGATCGTTTTTAAAATGAAAGCCCCCCACCTTTCACCAAGTTGTTTTCTGAATTTCTGTTCCATCTCCTTTCCTTTATTTTTGGAAGAACTCAGAACAAACTGTCCTTTACCCACAGTGAATCTCTCCTGTCGTTTGTCTTCTGATTTAAAAGACAAAATGCCGTTGATGGTTCTGGCCGACATCTGTCAGGTTGCTAAAACCACCTGAGGACAAGCTACAGATGGCTCGTGGGGAAGAGTTTTGCCTGTCTTTGAATTGGGGTGGGCTGGAAGTGACCACCAGGGTTTTGTCTATTCGTGTGCACAGCCCAAGCAAACAGAATGCTTCTTAGCACTTGTGTGCTGGCATCTTTCAGGGGCACAGCAGACTGGTTTGGGGTGAGCAAGGACAGCGACGCGACGCAGAAGTGGCAGAGGAAGAGCCTGCGGCACTGCAGCCTGCGCTACGGGAAGCTGAAGCCTCAGGTCATCCGCGAGATGGACCTGCCCAGCCAGGACAACATCTCCCTGACGAGCACAGAGACTCCTCCTCCGCTCTATGTGGGGCCCTGCCAGCTGGGCATGCAGAAGGTGAGCAGGCTGGGACAGAGGCAAGGCCATCCCAGCCCCCTGTGCTGTGCCTGCACTGCTCTGGGAACTGTGACCTGTCTGTGGGCTGAGCTCTGCCGACATGTGTCTGAGCTCTGTGCTCAGGCACTCCTCAATCTCAGGTGCAGTTGGGCAGAGTTCCTCCTCCTCCAGCAGCCTCTCCAGTGCTGTTGGCTGCGATCCCTCAGCTGTGCCAGTGATGGGCTCGGGGCTGTGTTTGTCATGCTGTGACTGTTGGGATTACGTGTGCGCAGTGTGTCCAAGAGCTCTCAGCTCAGGCTTTATGCTGCCTTTTGCAAGGACTCTGTTGTACAGAGTGGCCAGTTTCCTGGACCCAAGTGTACAGTAACAGGCCTGGTATCACTCGGGACACTTACCCCAAGCAGAGCTCAGGCCATAGCTCAGCTGCTGTTCTCACAGAAACCTGGTTATGGTTTAGGACTTTGAAGTGTCTCTTGCATCAGTGAAGCTACAGCTCTGCTCTTGAGTGCTCAGAAAAGATATTGAGTGCCTGCAAAGGTTGGAAGTTAGCTCAGTTGGTTAAAACTTGGTTGTAATAATGCCAAGGTCATGGGTTCAATCCCCTGTGTGGGCCATTGACTTAAGAGTTGGACTCGATGATCCTTGTGGGTCCCTTCCAGCTCAGAATAGTCTGTGATTCTGTGAAAGGGCATGTGGTAGCCTCCTACTTGATACCTTCAAGAGTGACTCCAGGGGACAAGGCCCAGTTGAGCACATCCACTTACCAGCCCCTCTGAGCTAACCCAGGACTTCCCTTTGCTTCTCTCATCAGCAGTAATTGGTGTGGTTGGTGACTGTGCTTTAGTGAGCAGCACTGCAGCCTGAGCGAGGGGGGAAGCAATTCCTTCCAAAGCAGGACCTGAAGCCACACTGCACCACCAAAGCAGAGGAGAATATTGTGCATTTCTCAATTAAGTTTCACCTTCTTGTGCTCTTTCCTGTTTCCTTACCAGCCAAAGAGTCTTGCAGTTAGTCTGTGGCCACAGGAGACTCAGAAATGTTGTTGGGCTCTGTGTGGGCTACATTAAATCAGAATGTGGTGTCAGTAGGTGTAAGCCCATCAGGCTTCCTGTTGAGTGTTCAGCTGTGGATTAAAAAAGCTCGTAAAAACCATAGGATAAAACACAGAGGTCTTATGGAAACCACAGCTGTGATGATGTAAGGACAGAGGCAAGGTTTGTAGCTGAAGGCAGTATTTTCATTTACGTTGATTTGTATGTTTGCAGTAAGTGAGAGCTTTGGCCTGAGGAGTCCCAAAGCAGGGCTTGCAGCTCCTGGAAGCTTGCCTGCTTTATCCAGCTGTTAAACCTAATTAATGGAAGCAGATGTAAATATACAGTTAAGCTTCAACAGGATAACAGGATACTGTTTAAGTCCTGAGCTGTCCAGTGTCAGGAAGGAAACTAGCTGGAGAAGGAACCTGGCTGTTTTCAGGGATTTCTTAAACTCCTGTTTAAACAGCACATTCTCTGACTGTAGAGCTCACTGGTATGAGAGAGAATGAAAGCAAGAGCTCAGGAAGGGCTGAAGGAGGTTTGAAATCTCCTATGAAATTCAGTAACAGTGTGGTAGTTAATGCCAACAACAGAAAAAAAGAAAGGAAAAGGGAAAAAAAAAAGGGGTAGAGGGAGAGGTTTGGGGGCTTAGGTTTGAGGCTTACAACAAGGCCTTACCTTGCAATAGGCTATTCCATATCTCCCTCTTGTAGGATTCACTGTGGCCTGTCCATCCTGGTTCTTGGTCAGTTCCAGGTGCCAGTCCCTGTCATGGTCTCCAGATGTTTGCTTGGAGGGAGAAGGGCTTGGTTGGGGGGTGAATGGGCTGATGTGCCGCTTCTCTCTGCAGATCATAGACCCCTTGGCCCGGGGCCGAGCTTTCCGCATGGCTGAGGACGCCGACGGCTGCAGCATCCCCCACACTCCCATCACTCCGGGGGCCACGTCCCTCTGCTCCTTCACCAGCTCCCGCTCGGGCTTCAACCGCCTCCCGCGGCGCCGCAAGCGCGAGTCGGTGGCCAAGATGAGCTTCCGAGCGGCCGCGGCGTTGGTGAAGGTACTGCCTGAGAGGGGTGGCAGGGAGGGAGCTGCTGGACAGGGAGAGCGGGGAGAGCTGTGGTGGAGGGAAGGAGACCCAGACACCTCCTGTTCTGTTCCAGCCCCATGCCCAGGAAGCAGGGTTGGCAAGAAGCAGGGATGGTGGCTTGGTTTTGGTACAGGTCTTGCTCTCCTTTTTTTTTTGCCTGGGGACTTTGATTCCCACAGTCAGGAGCCTCAGGGTGTTTCAGCAGGCCCAGTTCAACCTATTTTGACCTTTGCATGATCCATCTCCACCTGGTCAGCAGTCATGGAAGAGCCGAAATACCTGAGGTTCTTACTGTACAAGTCTCCTCATTCTTCCATGCATCTACTTTTCTGGGCTCAGTGACCTTTCTGCTGTGTCTAGTGCCACCCATCACTGTGGTTTGGTTGGAGACATTGCACAGTATGTGGTAGAGGAGCCTGGAGATGGGCACTGTGGACTGGGGTCTCACCTGTGAGTCTCACCAGGAAGGTGTCACACATCAAGTCTGTTGTGCTCCACACACGAGTGTGAACCAGCTCAGCTTTGGGCTCGCTGTGCAGTGTCTGGGGCAGCCCTGCCTGTGCCTGGGGCTCAGGGCTCTGGCAGTGACTCTGTGCCCCTCTCTCTGGTTGCAGGGCCGCTCGGTGAAGGACAGCACCCTGAGGAGGGCTCAGCGGCGCAGCTTCACCCCAGCAAGTTTCCTGGAGGAGGACACGGTGGATTTTCCAGATGAGCTCGACACTTCTTTCTTCGCCAGGGTGAGGGGCAGGTCTGACACGGTGCTGGCCCCGAGGACAGGGCAAGGCTCTGGTTCTGGCAGAACTGTGTGTTGCAGAGAGCAACACTGCTTTCTGCCACGGTTAATGTCTTGAATGGGATGTTGGTACTTCTGATGGGTGTTCTGATGGAACTTCTGTCTCTCTGCCCAGGAAGGAGTCCTTCATGAGGAGCTCTCTACTTACCCAGATGAAGTGTTTGAGTCTCCATCAGAAGCTGCAATCAAAGATGCTGAGGTGAAACCTCCGGATCAGACAGATCTCACAGGAGGTGCCTTGGACAAAAATGAGCTGGAAAGAAGCCACTTACTACTGTGAGTATCTTCCTGGAAGCTGCCAAAGCCTAGTGTGGGGTGGCCAACCTATTTGGAGTGGGACCTCCTGCCTGGAGCAAGCCAGGATCTGAGTGCTGTGGGTGCCTGGTGCAGAGCTGAGAGCAGTGCTGTGTTGGATGTTCTTTGAACCCCAGTACCTGTGCATGTGAAAGGTGACTCTGGAGCCACTTCTCCAGGCTCTCCAGCAACTTTGAGCCTCACGTAATGTGTTTCAGAGATTATATAATGCCTTGAGGAAACAAAAGACACTTTAAATCAGCTGTGAGGATGCTGGGGGCTGAGCCTTTGGCTATGGAGAGCATAGCAGAGATGAGAAGGCTGTTGCCATTGCAACAGTCACCAGTAACTGTTGTGTTGCTCCAAGGAGCAGTGTGAAGCATTGCTGAGTGTCAAGCTGGGCTACATTCCTCACTTGAAACGAGAGAAAGGTGTGGCACTGATGCTGAGAGCCCTACAAATATGTGGGTGGTGCTGTACTGTATGCCTAGATTTTTTCCACCTGAGTAACTGGTCCTGAGTAATTGCTCTGTGTCGTTTCCGAGTCAGCTCTAGCTTAGCTGGCAGCTTGTGCCAGCAGAGAGCTCTGCTGGGTGTGAACATGGAGCAGACAGGGAGGTCCTTGTTGTGGTTCTGCTGCTCACAGCCCATCTTGCTGTGTTGGTGCTTTCCCTTCAAGTGTTTCCAAGAACTTGACTCAGTCTTAACACAAGGGGAAGCAGCGGATGGTGGGAGTTTGTTGTCACTCCTCTGAGATGGTTTCAGTCTTCTTGGCACCATATGGATCTCTTTAAATAGTTTTATTTATTGAGGAAAATACATTTGTTTCACACTTCAGAGAGCTGTTATCAGAATCGTGGTCAGGCATCCTTTAGGTGGCAGGTGTTTGTTTTGGCACAGGCTCATAGCCCAGCACCGGAACTGTGGGGGAACAGCACGTCTGTAACAGAAACCACTTGAACTCCTGGAGCAAGGGCAGGCTGCAGTGGAATCTGCACCTCCTGTGGGAGAAGGGCTTCCCAAGGGGAAGCTGGGGTACTAAAATGCATCCTCTGCAAGGTGCAATACTGAAAAGAGCTGACATTTCCAGCAGAATTTTTGTTGAAGAGGTTCAGATTCTCCCTCGTCCTGTTGCCTGCCCCTACTCCAGAGCTGTCATGATCAGTCCAAGTTGCTCTGGGGATGTTTCAGAAAAAAGTTTGTTGGCTGGTTTCTCTCACTGCTTCTGACAACCATTGTCTCTGTGCAGGGTGGGACATGTAGAAAGCCAGAGGAGGTAAATTGGACTAGAGCACGTCAGGGACATGCCTACTGCAGTGCCAGGCAGTGAGGAGGGTGAAATGGGAGGCCGTTGGGTTGTCTAGTTGGGGTGCTGCAGACTTGACCTCCACACTGCTGTTGAAGAGCAAGGAAATTCAAAACTGTCTGAATATGATGGAGACTTACAAAGCAGGTGCTATTCACCAGTAGCCTGTGCAACCTTCATCTCATCTATTTTGGGAAAAAAGCCTCCCTTTAGCTCAGGATGCCTGGGATTGTGAAGGATGCTGTGTTGTTCAGGCCTGGTTTAGTTGTTCCACTTTAAAACACACACATTGGTACAAATAAAGGGGAGAATGGAAGAGAGATTGTGAGAGGTAACAGGCACAGCTTTCAGCATGTGCCAGTGCCACATTCCTGGTCTGGGAAGCTTCCTGGATTCTCCTCTGATTTGGTGGGCATGGGGATTAGACTTGCCAGTCCAATCACACTGAAGTGCTTTAAAGGTGGGAATTTCCACTGCTGGGCTAAACTCCATGTCCATTGCATAGCCAAGAGCAGAGTGAGAGGAATGAAGTACAGGAGGAAATTGATGTGTCTGAGGCTGCAGCTGTGCCTGTTGCTGAAACACTTCAGCCCTGAATGCTCCTCTGGTGGAGCCTGCTTTGGCACAGCTGCCTTGTGCCACCCTCTGTGCTGTCCCCTTCTTTCATCTGCTGGCACTGTGTGACCCTTTGAAATAAATCTTCCCCTTCAGGGCACCTTGTCTGCCCTCAGCTGATGCTCAGCCCTGCTGTGGAGGGACAGGCAGAGGCTGTGCTGCCACCAAAGAGCAGGGGAGGGCTGGTCCCCATTGCTGTCCTGCTTTTGATTCCAGCCCCCTGGAGCGAGGCTGGAGGAAGCAGAAGGACGGGGGCCTGGCACAGCCCAAGGTGCGCTTGCGGCAGGAGGTGGTGAGTGTGAGCCCCCAGAAGCGCGGGCAGCGCATCGCCGTGCCCGTCAGGAAGCTCTTTGCCAAGGAGAAGAGGCCCTACGGGCTGGGCATGGTGGGCAAGCTGACCAACAGGACGTACCGCAAGCGCATCGACAGCTACGTCAAGCGGCAGATCGAGGACATGGATGATCACAGGTGGGGCTGCAGGCAGGGGAGGTGCCCAGCACAACCAGTGAGTGCTGTTCCCCCCATGGCACTCAGGGCACTGCCTCCGGAGGGTTGGGTGCTGCTGAGACCCTCCAGTGTGTGTCCCTGGGGTGCAGAGCCAGTGCAGGAATGAGCACCATGTTTGTGTCACCCTGCACTGGGAGCTCAGCCAGCTCCTCCCATTGCTTTGGGTGTCTGGATCTCTGCTCCCTGGGGGGATTGCAGGTCCACCACTATCCTGTGATGAACAGGAAGGCTCAGGTATCCCTGCCTCTCATCATGCCCCTAGAGGCATTATTTCATACACACAGCTCAGCTTGGCATTAGGCTTCAGTGTTCTCCTGGATGTGTTCTTGGGAAAGTGTGGTTGTCTGGTGTAATGGGGCAGTCAGAGCAAGCAGGGTCTGTCTGCCAGCAAGACTTGCCTCCAGTCCTGTGCATCCCTAGGTGATCCTGGCCATGTACCCCAGGTTTGGGCGAGGTCCCTGGGGAAAAGCAGCAGCTTTTCTCATGAATTCTGTGAGTAGATGCAATATGTCTGGGTTTCTGCCACTGATCTGTTCCCTTTCCCTCCATCCAGGCCTTTCTTCACTTACTGGGTCACCTTTGTGCATTCCCTCATCACCATCCTCGCGGTGTGCATCTACGGCATCGCCCCTGTGGGGTTCTCACAGCATGAAACTGTTGATTCAGTAAGTGAGTCCCCCTGACCTGCCTGGAGTGTGATTGTCTCAGCCTTCAGCTGCTGGCTCTTGGTCATAGTTTCACCATATTGGCTACTTGCCTGAGGACCTTGATGGCTGAATTCTGGGTGTCCAGCTGTGGGGGGCCGCCTGCAGGGTCTCTGTGAGCCCCCCCAGCACCTTCTCTCCCTCCTGCAGCCACCTTGTTCTTGACATCACTTTATCTCTGACACAAAGCATGGTGGGCTCTTTGCAGGCTCTGGCTCTGGCTGTGCTGGCAACACTTACAAAAAACTTGTTCCCCTCCTGGCGGAGACCAGAAGGATGTTCATGGCAGGGAAATATTTCAAACCTGGGCTAAGTTTTTGCAACAGTTGCAGGATTTTGCTTCTGCCAGGAGCAAAACTGACCTGTTTGACTTTGAGAACTGATCTTGAAGCTGTCTGTAGTCTTCCCACACGTTGTTAAAGGTCTCTGGGGTGCAGCCATGTCCCTGCTCCATTCAGGGAGTGCCCTGGGGAGCATCTCATCTACATGTCTGACAGTTTTCAGAGCACTGCTACCAGCACCTGGGCCTGCACTGTCTGCTGGTGCTGCCTGTGCTTCTGAGCTGTGTGGAGCTTTTTGCAGGCTCTTAGGCCACTCCCAGGTCTCCAGGCCTTGGAATCTTTGAAGGTTGAAGTATCCAGAGATACACATTTGAAGTGAAATCTTAAGATGAAAGTGCCCAAGTCTTGACAGGGGTTTACCTGAGATCCTGCAAAAGATGGCTTTGAGAGAGCCATGGGCCCAGTCTTTGGCTGTGGGGATTTGTGGTCATCCTGGGGGCTGTTTTCAGCTGCCCCGCTGCTTGCCCTGCTGACCTGTGGGCAGCAGCTCACGGGGCTCTCACTTTCCCTCCTTGCAGGTCTTGCGGAACAGAGGGGTTTATGAAAATGTCAAATACGTTCAGCAGGAGAACTTCTGGATCGGCCCCAGCTCAGTGAGTGCTGTTGGTGGGCACGTGGGGGACTGTGCAGTGCAGCTGTGCCCTCCCAGGGACTGGAGCCCTCTGCTGCTTGGAGCTCAGGATCTGTTATCACTGTCAGGGAGCAACAGTGCCCCCAGCCCCAACCACCCTGTAGAATGTACTGTCTGGAGGCTGGGATGGACCCAGACACTTCTGCTTTGTACCCTTCTGCCTACAAAGCCAAGCATGGGGTTAGGGAAAATGCCAGAGTTGTATGGTGTGTGACAGCTTTCCTAATGCCATTCCCCTTGGGAAAGACAAAGATGAACAAAAAAATGTCCCAAAGTTTTCTTTCCCAGTCACATGGCTGACCTTTCTGGAGCCATGGGCAAGCAAATCCCTAAACTTTTGTTCTGGGTCTGTCTTCCTAGCAAATATTGGGAGTGTGCCTGGTGTGTGTTGGGCTGCATCATGTGTGACTTGTCCCTGGTCCCTTGAGTCTGGGTGGGGACACCCCTCACAGCCCCTTGGCTGAGCTGGGTGTTTCCATCTCTCCCAGGAGGCTCTGATCCACCTGGGGGCCAAGTTCTCCCCGTGCATGAGGCAGGACCAGCAAGTGCACAGCTTCATCAGCGCCAAGCGGGAGAAGGAGAAGCACTCGGCTTGCTGTGTGCGCAACGACAAGTCTGGCTGCGTGCAGACCTCGGAGGAGGAGTGCTCTGTGAGTGCCAGGGCCCCCCTGTGCCATCCCTGCTGCTTCCCCCTCCCTGGCCTCCATGGTGACACCTCTCCTCTCTCCTGCAGTCCACGCTGGCCGTGTGGGTGAAGTGGCCCCATCACCCCAGCACACCGATGCTGGCAGGGAACAAGAGGCAGTTCGGGTCTGTTTGTCATCAGGACCCCAGGTAGGTCCTGCCTGGCCCAGCTGCCATCCTGGGGGCACAGGGCTGTGTAGGGTCAAAGTTCCAGGCCCAGATTGCTGGATGGGACAGCAGCTGCCCTGGAGACTGAGGGATGTGGGGCAGTGATGACTGCAGAGGAGGCTGAGGCAGATTGTGTTTCTGCTCAGCCCGAGTCTCCATTGTTGCTGCCCACCTGCACAGTGGCTGTTGTGAGCTGTGGGTGCCTTCCTCATCCCACTCCCCCTCCTCACCTCAGGTACCCCCTCCTTGAGTGCAGCAGTTCCCAGCACACCCTGCCAGCTGCTGGGTGCCACTGCACACAGTAACTCTGGGCTGATGTAGAGCTAAGAGCAGCTGAATTCCCACCCTCTGGGTGTGTCCACCTGGGAAGCATCCAGCTGGTTGCTGGGCAGCTGCCTGCTCTCCTGCCTTTGTGCTGAAGCCATGACTGAAAGGAGGCTGCAGCTGATCTAGTGTTGCTGTCCCCACCCAGGGACAGAGCTGTGGATGGCAGCCTGGGGACAGGGACAGTATGGGAGTCACCTGGTGCTGGGAAAAGGTTGACCTGTGCTCTGTTGCTGCAGGGTGTGTGAGCAGCCAGCCTCGATGGAGCCGCACGAGTGGCCAGATGACATCACCAAATGGCCGGTGAGCATCCCTGTTCCCAGAGCACAGAGCCTGCAGGGCAGCTGGAATGTGGCACTGGCATCCCACTGGGCAGAGCCGCAGCTGTGCTGGTGGAAGGGCAGGGCCTCTGGTGCAGCTTCTGCTGCTTGTCACAAGCACCAGCTCAGGGCAGCCGTGCTTTGCCTCACCAAGGCTCAAAGCCCTCCAGCAACAAAAGGTGCCCTGTGCCAACTAAAGCCCTGGGCCCTACCAGGGTAGCAGGAGGATGGAAACCAGTTCTGCCTCAGGACTCGAAAAGAGGTGACAACTGATGCTTAGGCAGATGGAGTATCAGGCAACATCCTGCTGTCAGAACGAGGCCCGTGTCTGGAAACTGGCTTCTTCCCAAGGGGCTGTTTTGACTTTTGACAAGCAAAGCTGTCTGACTGCAGCCTGTTGTTGTTTTCCAGATCTGCACAAAAAACAGTGCTGGGAATTACACCAACCACCTCCACATGGACTGTGTGATCACAGGCCGGCCCTGCTGCATTGGGACCAAAGGAAGGTAATGAGTTCTACCTGTAGGGAGGGGCTGCATGTTGGGGTGAGACACAGGGGGCCTTTTCAGGTTGTAGACACAGCCATTTGTCCTCCCTGTCCTTTCCACACACAGCCCAGAGCCCTGCTGGGAAGGGGAGTTGGACAGAGAGCCATGACAGGTCTCCCAGACGGAGCAGGACTCTGGGATGAGCAGGAGATAACAGCCAGCCTGAGTCTTGGTGCAGCAGGGTATCTCACTCAACTGGTCCTGCAGTTTGGAGGGACTTGGATCATAAGGGATTGAATAATTCTGTTGAGGAGTCCTGTGCTTTTCTTTGGGGATGTTTGGCTACATTGGCCCCAAGCACTCACAGGAGATGCCAGGAAACAACAGGCTCTGGGTTTGCAAAAGAGGAAGATACTGTTCTTCCTCAGTTGCTCCTGAGCTTGAGGAGTTACCCAGTGCTTGGCCCTGCCTTTCCCTGCTGGGGAGAAAAATCAGTGCTGCCCCAAGGGGTTTCTCTGTCTCTGAAGGTCATAAACATGCTCCTGGCCTAGCCCCAACCTTTCCACAACTGCAGAGGCACAAAACTCCCCCAGCCTGAGACAGCTTCCCCAGGCTGTGGTGGTTCTCAGCTGTAAATAGAGCGTTAGCACCTGTTTTGGAGCCTCTGGATGCAGGTCTGTGGAGGTGAGGCAGGATTCCAGGTGGGAGAAACTGGAGGGGTGTGTGGAGGTGAGGCAGGATTCCAGGTGGGAGAAACTGGAGGGGTGTGTGGAGAGTGGCACTGGGCTAAATGGGAATGCATTTGTGGCTCCGAGAGACTAGAGCAGCTGAAGGCATCAGTTCTCATAGATGGGGGAATGGGCAGCCTGAGAGGGCACAGGAATGGTCCACTGTTCCTTCCATGTGTGACTTGTGCCTCCTACAGGTGTGAAATAACCTCCCGGGAGTATTGTGAATTTATGCGGGGCTACTTCCACGAGGAGGCAACGCTCTGCTCTCAGGTGAGTGTGGAGCTGGGGCTTGTGTGGCTGCCCTTCTCTTTCCTGTTCCCCATGGCAGCTTGGCAAGGTCTGGGGGGTGACAGTGCTGGAGTGTAGGTGGGAGTCCTGTGTCCTGTCCCACCCTGAGCTGCAGGAAGCTGCTGTGGCAGAACTGGCTGCATCTGTTCCTCTGTGGAGGCCAGCTTAGGACTTGGGCTGGCAGCTGTGAAAGCCCAGCACAGGTTCACTGTGCAGGCAGTGGGAGAAGGCAACTGTCCTGCTCCATGAGTGAGCAGGTGCCTTAGTTGTGTGTGCTGGGGGCATAAAGCTGCACAGGGAATGGGTGGGGTCACATGGAACTTGGTGTTGGGACTTGGTTCAGCAGAGAAGCAGGAGGAGAGCTCCTCTTCCAGAGGTCCCTGCAGGCTCTGCCCTGGCCTTGGTAAAGGGCCCCTCTCATCTCTGCTCCTGCCCTAGGTGCACTGCATGGATGATGTTTGTGGGCTCCTCCCTTTCCTAAACCCAGAAGTCCCTGACCAGTTCTACCGCCTCTGGCTCTCACTTTTCCTCCATGCTGGGTAAGCAGAGGTGTAAAACTTCCAGTGTCTGGCTGGGGGAACCCTCAGCCCTGGGATTGCTGAGTTGTGTGGCTGTCCCTTCCCAGGGGACACGAGGTGTGCTCCCTGGCAGGGTTTGCCATCCTGTGTTTGCTGGGAGGGATTAGCGGCGTGGGCAGGGCCAGACCAGGAGCTCTGAGCCAGGCTGGGGACAGAACACGAGCACAGGGGTGACTTCAGTGGCTGCTGCTTCAGCTCCTGTACTCTGCATTTGGCAGGATCCTGCACTGTCTGGTTTCAGTCTGTTTCCAAATGACGATCCTGCGGGACCTAGAGAAGCTGGCAGGATGGCACCGCATCTCTATCATCTACCTTCTCAGTGGCATCACTGGGAACCTTGCCAGTGCAATATTTCTACCCTACAGAGCAGAGGTGGGTCTCCTGCAGAGCAGGGTCCTGGTAACTTGCCCTGAACACAACCCTTCTCTCCACACCTGTGGCAGAGGCACAGACACCAGAGCTGGGCTCATCACTGCAGCACAGCCTTGGCAGATTGGTAGCTGGAGGATGGCACCACACCATCATTTAACTGCTGAGCAGCAACATCCCCCAGGCTACCCTGGGCTTTCCAAGTGCCTGGCCTGGGCTGGCTGCAGGAAGAAGGCTGTTGTCATAACAAATGGGGAGTTGTCCAGCCATGGCAGGCTGGGGATCGAGCACTGTAGCTGGTGCCAGAGACTCTCCATGTGAGAGTGGCAGGCAGGAGAGGGGCAAAGAGCAGAGCTCATCTTGCCCACAGAAGACTGCATGGCAGCACCCAGAGGACCATCTTCAGGTCCTTCCATAAGGAAAAGTGCATGTTGGGTGGGGGGAGCCAGGAGATTGCCTTCAAGGGCTTCTCCTCTCTGGCAGCTCAAGCCTTCCTTAAGTACAAAGTCTGTTCTGGGGATTGCTGGCCTGACATCTTGATCCTAAATCCAACTAGACCCCTTTACTTCTTGCACTCAATTATAAGGATGAAGTTGAAGGCTGTGGTGTCTCTTCCCAAGAAACACTGAACAAGGAGTTCAGTAACGAGGAACTAATGCCTGAGCTGGCTGCCGAGGCCAGGCAGATGGCACGAGCCTGACATTGTCTGTAATGCTCTTCTTCTGCAGGTTGGCCCTGCAGGATCCCAGTTTGGGATTCTGGCCTGTCTCTTTGTGGAGCTCTTCCAGAGTTGGCAAATCCTGGCACGCCCATGGAGGGCTTTCTTCAAGCTGCTGGCTGTGGTGCTCTTTCTTTTTGCCTTTGGCCTCCTGCCTTGGATTGATAATTTTGCTCACATTTCAGGATTTATCAGCGGTTTCTTCCTCTCCTTTGCCTTCCTGCCCTACATTAGCTTCGGGAAGTTTGATTTATATAGGAAACGATGCCAAATTATAGTTTTCCAGCTCATCTTCATTGCACTCTTCTCAGGACTTGTGATTCTGTTCTATTTCTACCCCATCAAATGCGAGTGGTGTGAGTTCCTGACGTGTATACCATTCACAGACAAATTCTGCGAGAAGTACGACCTGGACGCGCAGCTCCACTGAAAGGCAAAGACTGGCCTCTCGAGCAGGCCCTGGAGATGGACTGTCTTTGCATGTGCTGTGCCACTTCATGGGGACAAAGCCTCTAATCCAGTGACCCTTCTAACCCTGCCCGTGGTTAATTTAAACTGTCTCCTTAGCACTTGGCAGGCATGTTTTGCCTTATCTCAGAAGACTCTGAAAACAGAACGTTTGTGCCTTGTTCAATTGTATTGAACCTTTTCTGCTGCCATTATTTTTATTACACTAGTTTCAATACTACATTTTTAACCAGAGTTGTTTACTACTGCTAAGGTGGTGATTAAACTGTGAGGTAGCGTTTTAGCTACTCTTAATTGTTCTGCATAGTCTGTGCCTACGTTTGTTACTTAATCTCACACAATTTCACGTCCCAGTAGAATCAATCCCTTCTGAGCACCCAAAGCAGCCAGGTGCAGATCTGCAGCTGGAAATAAGGGCCTGACAAGCCTCAGAAAACTGGAAGGTCTCTTTAATCCCTGAAGTGCATTCCACATATAGCTCAGAGGCAAACATTGCAAACAGCAGCTGCAAAAAAATACATGAGAATGTCCAGTCAATGGAGTTTGCTCCTTTTGGGAGTGTTAAACCTTTTTCTCCAAGAAAGTGCTGCATCCACAGTCTGGTCTTGGTAGGGCTGGATTCTCTGCTCTCTCTGTTAAAGAAAGAAAGTATTTGGCAGTGATAATAGTTATTGCATGCTGGGCTCTGACCATCACACTGCTCTGATGGTCCAGGAGGGATCAGCCAGTGCCACAGGTGACAGCTGGTGACAGGCACCCTGGAGCAGGTGCCTGCTCTGAGGGCACACAGTTTACTACACTGGACATGGCAAATAATGGTTAAAAAAGAAGAAAAGGTTACTGTGGTCACAAAGCAACGGTTTCTAACCCAGCTAACTGGAACAGCAAAACAAAATCCCAAGGGTTTGGACAAGCTGCTCTTGCCACTGTTCTTCAGGCCCTGTGACTGTTTTTTGGGGAGATAATTTTAAACTTGCTAGGCTTGAGAGTCTTGGCCACATCTTGTGTTTGCATACACAACGTTCTAAAAATAGCAGTGTAATACCAGGATTATGTCTGCAGGAGTTACAAACAGGTAAATACATGTAGCTACTTGTGCTTCCTGTGCTGGAAGTGTTCTTAAAGGTGTCAGCTGCACAGAAATGCCATGACCCAGCATTGCCCAGTGATGTGTTCTGTCTCCTGAGAACAATGAACCTGCTGAATTCAAGTTTCTATAAACCAGAAAATGGAAAAACTGGGAGTCAGAAACTACTGGATATGTAAGCTGAGGTCACTTTCCTAACTCCTTGCAGTAATTGAGGAAAAATGGCTCGATACACATCCTTGTGGAACAGCAGAGAACACACTGGGTTTGCTCATGCCATGTGCCTGTGAGCACCAGGGGGGCATTTCTGCTGGCTGCAGGTGCTCAGAGTGGCAGAGGAGTGGGAGGAGCAGGGTGGTAGAACAGGCATTCCAGGATTTCAGTCTGAGGCTCACAGCAGGACCTGAGTGAACTGGGGATGGCCACCATCTGTCACACAGAGACCTCCCTCCTCCCAGGGGTTCATCAGCATCCAGCCACACTCCTGACTGCCATTTCCAGACACTGAAGAAGCCTGAATGTCCTAGAAGCAATCCCAGCAGCAAAGGAAGACTGTGTTTAATGAGTCTCAAGACATTGTGGGAGCAAATTCAGAGTCTAAACATGAAGTAGAGTTACAGACACACCAGCACTAGGACATCCCTCCTGCTGCTCCCAGGGTATGTTATCTGGAGTAGCAGAATTATCATTCCCTACCCTGACAGGAGCACAAACACCACTCCCAGGATATGGAAACACACCACAGCCTTGTGCAGACATTCAGAGGCACTCAGGAATGCTCTGCCCTGCTGTGGAGAGCAGCAACATGGGCTGCTCTGAGCCTTGAATGCAATGGCCCTGGGAAGAAGATGAACTGGGAGCAATTAATGGACACTTAGGACTTACCCAAGAGTTACTTCCGAAGCTTCTTTATGAAGCTGACCTCATCCCGGTTTCTGATGCCATACCTGCACAGAGTTATCCTGTTATATACCAGTTTCCCAGGAAAACCCACCTTTTTAATCCTATAGCCTCCAGGGGCAGATGGACTCCTGCAATCATGAGCTGTGCTCTCATAGAGGACACGTTAAAATTCTCAGCCATACATGCAGGACATGCTGCCAGCACTGAAAGATCTCATCATCTGCCTTTACCTCCAACCATCCCTTAAATGCAACATCTGTCAACCCCTGGCTCAGTTTTCCAAGGACAGCTTTGATTAGGGCTGTCTAGCTATGTTTTTAGTACTTCAGACCACCTTTTCTTGCTCATCTGAACATGGACTGGCACACCCAGCACTGCTGTAAGGAACAGAGGGAGCGCTTGGAAGTGCCTCATCCCCCCTCACTGCAAGAATGGGCACGGAAACACAGGAGTCACCTGTCAGTGTTACCAGACACTCTCTGAGAGGTGGCTGAGCAGGTCCAACACATATCCTTGGGTTGTTCTTTGCTTGGTTCTCCATGAATGTTATGGGGTTGGAATGGACCTTAAAGATGATCCAGTCCCAACCCCTGCCACATGCAGGGACAGCTCCCACTAGACCAGGTTCCTCAAGGCCTTGTCCAACCTGGCTTTGAACACTGCCAGGGTTGGGGCATCCACAACATCCCTGGGCAACCTGTTCCAGCTCCTGTTCCCTCTGCCTTCATTCTACATCAGCAGCTCTGCCAGGCTGAGTCAGTGTAACCCCCTGTGCAGGAGCTGGGGATGGATGGCCAAGGGCTGTGTGTCCCAGGACCTTGGGGTGGCCTGAACTGACTGGGCACAGGATGGTGATGGCTGAGGAACCCCCCAAGGCTGTCCTGTCCTGTAGAGCCTCTCAGTCTGCCTGTGCCATTTCCGTGGCCAGTGCTGTCCCACCTTCCAGCCAATTCCCACTGCAGGACCCAGCTCAGGCTGGGCACAACCTCACACCTCAGTCCTGCCCGTGGGGATGCTCTGTGGGTCAGGACACAACCTCCCTCCCCAGACTTGCCCATAGGGATGCTCTGTGGGTCAGGGCACAACCTCCCACCCCAGACCTGCCCATAGGGATGCTCTGTGGGTTAGGGCACAAATTCCCACCCCAGCCCTGCCTGTGGGGATGCTCTGGGGGTCAGGGCACAACCTCCCACCCGTGTTGATGCTCTGTTGGTCAGGGCAGAACCTCCCACCTCAGCCCTGCCCATGGGGATGCTCTGTGGGTCAGGACACAACCTCACACCCATAGGGAAGCTCTGTGGGTCAGTGCACAACCTCCCACCCGCGGGGATGCTGCGGGGCTCCCGCGGGGCCCCCCTTGAACACACTCAGTTACTCACTCTCGCAGCTTCTTTCTGTCATCCGCCAGCTTCTCTCCAGCGTAGGTCAGGTGGTACGTCCTCCATATGTACTTCCTGCGGGAAAGGCACTCAGGGGGAGCCCAGGGGGGCGGGCAGGGTGGGACGCGGTGCCGCCCCCGCCCCGCTCACCAGCTGAGGTGCTGCACGCCGCCCTGCCGAGCCTGCCGCAGCTGGAAGTGCCGCCGCAGCGCCTTCTTCAGCTCCAGCACCGAGGCGTTCTGCACCACCACCACGGCTGCGGGGACAGCCGGGCCGAGCCCGATCAGAGACCTCACAGAGCCCGCTCAGAGCCCTGTCACAGCCCTGGTCTGAGCCCGCTCAGAGCCCTGTCACAGCCCTGGTCTGAGCCCGCTCAGAGCCCTGTCACAGCCCTGGTCTGAGCCCGCTCAGAGCCCTGTCACAGCCCTGGTCTGAGCCCGCTCAGAGCCCTGTCACAGCCCTGGTCTGAGCCCGCTCAGAACCCTGTCACAGCCCTGGTCTGAGCCCGCTCACAGCCCTGGTCGGAGCCCGGTCAGAGCCCTGTCAGCCCCCGGTCAGAGCCCTGTCAGCCCCCGGTCACAGCCCTGGTCGGAGCCCGGTCAGAGCCCTGTCAGCCCCCGGCCAGAGCCCTGTCAGCCCCCGGTCAGAGCCCTGTCAGCCCCCGGTCAGAGCCCTGTCAGTCCCCGGTCAGAGCCCTGTCAGCCCCCGGCCAGAGCCCTGTCAGCCCCCGGCCAGAGCCCTGTCAGCCCCCGGCCAGAGCCCGGTCAGCCCCCGGCCAGAGCCCGGTCAGCCCCCGGCCAGAGCCCTGTTAGCCCTCGGTCAGAGCCCTGTCAGAGCCCGGTCAGAGCCCTGTCAGCCCCCGGCCAGAGCCCTGTTAGCCCTCGGTCAGAGCCCTGTTAGCCCTCGGTCAGAGCCCTGTCAGCCCCCGGCCAGAGTCCGGTCAGCCCCGGGTCAGAGCCCTGTTAGCCCTCGGTCAGAGCCCGGTCAGCCCCCAGTGCGCCCCCGGCCAGTCCCCTGCCCGCCCCAGCCCCGCACGCACGCACGGTCTCGCCGTCCGCCTTGCACACCCGCACGGTCATGGCCTGCCCGTACTCCAGGGCCACCTGCGAGCCGATCTCCTCGGCCGTCACCTGCGGCGGGAGGTCGCACAGCAGCGGGTCCTGCACCAGCCGCGCCAGCGCCGCCTGGAACAGCTCCAGCACCTCGGCGTGCGCCAGCTCCTCGGCCGGCTCCGGCTCCACCGTCTCCGCCCCAGCCGTCTCCTCGGCCGGGTCCCCCATCACCGCCCCGGGCCGCTCCCCCATCCCCGCCGGCTCCCCCATCACCGCCCCGGGCCGCTGTCCCGCCCCCGCCGCCGCCGCCATGGCCGGAAGGGGCGGGCGGAGCGGCGGAACCGGCGATGTTGCTGTTCTGCCCGGCCTGCGGGAACGTGCTGGTGGCCGAGGAGGGGCCGCGCTGCCACCGCTTCGCCTGCACCACCTGCCCCTACGTGCGCAATGTCACCAGGAAGGTACCGCGGGGCGACCTGGGCTGAGGGGATGACCCGGGGCGGGGATGACCCGGGGATGGGGATGATGACCCCGGGTAGGGGTGACCCGGGCCTCGCTGCCCGGTCCCCGCTGAGCCGCAGGCGGTGCCCGCAGGTGACGAGCAGGAAGTACCCGCGGCTGAAGGAGGTGGACGATGTGCTGGGCGGCGCCGCGGCCTGGGAGAACGTGGACTCCACGGCAGGTAGGGCCGGGCCGGGCCGGAGGGAGGTCAGGAAGGGGCCGGGAAGGTGCTGGGTCGGGGGCTGGGAAGGGGCCGGGCCGAGGGGCCGGGAAGGGACCGGGGCCGGGCGGGGGGCCGGGAAGGGGCTGGATCCGGGGCCGGGAAGAGCCGGGAAGGTGCTGGATCGGGGGTCGGGAAGGGGCCGGGCCGGGCGGGATGCCGGGAGGGTGCTGGATCGGGGGTCGGGAAGGGGCCGGGCCGGGCGGGATGCCGGGAAGGTGCTGGATCGGGGCCCGGAAGGTGCTTCATCGGGGGTCGGGAAGGGCCGCCCCGGCCCGCGCTCCCCTGACACGCTGTCCCCGCAGAGCCGTGCCCCAAGTGCGAACATCCCCGCGCCTACTTCATGCAGATCCAGACGCGCTCGGCCGACGAGCCCATGACCACGTTCTACAAATGCTGCAACCCGCAGTGCGGGCACCGCTGGCGGGACTGAGCAATAAACGCGGCTGCGGGAACCGTGTGCGAGTGGCTGCTTTGGCCGGGCGGGGATGGGGCACGGCGGGGATGCTGCGGGCAGGCCCTCACTCACTCACACCGTGTAAAACCCGTGCCCGGCACGCCAAGACAACAGTGTTTAAAACAGAAACAGGCCTGAAGGTAACTGAGCTGAAGGACAGCGATGGTGAAAGCCCAGCACGGCATGCATGGGAAGCAGAGCAAAGGTGTTAGTGCTGTCTTACAGAGAGGAAAAAAACCAAAATGGGACCTGTTGCTACAGAAACACCCTGAGTTAAATCAGGAACTACAAGCTATACACTCTGCAAGCAACTAATGGTGAAAAGATGATAGGCTTCAAGTAGGATCACATATTATTTCTGCCTTAACATCAGGCTTTATTCTCAGTTTAAATACATTCAGAAGTAAAAAGGATAAATAACTTAATAAAAACATGATGGAGCAAAAATTGTAACATTTAGTCTGCAGTAACACCACCTCCTCCAGGCTAAGCCAATGTAATACGACTCAGCTTTCCCTCCTATACAGGGATAATCTGCACCCACTTATTCCAGTTCACTTCGCAGGGGAACACCCTGCCCAGCCTGAGAGCACAGTCTATCGTGGGCTCGTAGTAGATTGTTGGGGTTTCACTCAGTTTGGGATTATTCAGTTGTTCTTCCACAACTGGCTGAGAGAAAAGGGACACCGGGGATGGCTTCTTCATGTAGAATCGTTTGATGCAACCAAGAGTTTCCAGACCCTGCAGAAAAAATCACATACTTTAGTTTGGGCAGTTGCAGTGGAAAAAAAAAAAGCCCTGAGCTGCTCTACCTCCAGTGTTCTCAGAAGTCCTGGATGATCTGTACCAAAAGTGGCTTCATTTGAGCCCCTCAGGGGAAGTCATGCTTACAGGAAGGGCTGCAGTGTTATTGCTGTCCTTAAGATTTTGAATTCTTATAGGAAAAAAGTGTAAATCAGGATTTAATCTCCAAAGTAGCAGTGGTGGCCATCAAACTTCATGATGTGGGGAAAAAATATGAGATCAAAATGTTCTTGCCCTGTATTGTTTCACAGTTAGGGAGGTGGGCCTGCAGGCAGCTGTGCCAGGACAGAAGGTCTGATTTACACATTCATAGCACAAACACATTTCAGTTGCATTCCTACTTCAGAGACTGCCCATCTAGAAGGTAAATGAGGGAAAAAATTAGCAATGCGGGTTATCTGTGGTGACTGGGGATGATCCTTAAGGTCCCTCCCAACCCACACCATTCTGTGATCCAATGACTAATGCTGCATTAAACAATCAGTATTTCACAGTGACGTGCCCCCACTTCAGTAACCACCTGAAATTCAGCTCCCTGTACATCCATTTCAGAAGCAAGCTCCGATTTTAAAATCAGCAACAGGGTAATTTGAAGGATGGGTAAATTCAGGCTTCCCTCCTCCTGACTGTGAACAGTGACTTGCTCTGGCTGTGGTTAATTTACACCAAGGGGAGAAGGTGGTTTTTCATGGTTCATTCACAGTCCCACTTTCCTGGGACTCCCAGCAGTGTATCTGCTGACTCTGGGTGTGGGAGCTGAGCCAGATTTAGGCTCAGAGGGGCTCAGGTACCTGCAGGATCTCCAGCACAGCCACGGGCTGCAGCACCCCACTGTAATGCTGCAGCAGCGCAGCCTGAGTTAGGCCTGGCTTTGTCATGATGTGGTAGAGCACAGCTTCCATCATGCCCTTGCACACAGGCTTGTTCAGGTTCCCATCCACGATCCTCCATGGCCTCCCAATGAAGCAGACATCCTCACAGGCCCTGCAGAACACCAGTAAAGCTCAGCTCTGTCAGGAATTCTTCCACTTAGATTTCCCATCATCATCATCATCATCATCATTTCTGCATTACAGAGACTCTCACTACACCCACTGCAGTGTTTGCTGACATGCCAGGGGTAAATCCTGCAGCTGGGACTGGTGCTGATCTACCAGACAGCTCCAGATCTGCAGGACTTCACCAGGGGTTCACTTTCAGCACCATCACACCCCCAGCAGTTACCCTGAGTCTCAATGACCATGAGAGCTTTGTCTGGTACCAGCTCCACTACGCTCCAAAAGTTATCCAAGAGCTGCTTCATTCTGCAACACACAGCAACAGTGCTCTGATGGCAAAGAAACTCCTCATTTTTAGCATTTTGGAGTAAAAAGACAGACCCTACATGGAAATTCCCATTCCTCATATTGCAGTTTCTCCAGGCCCTTCCTGGGCACCTGAAAGCTGAGGCTTTCTGGCACTGAACTTATTTGTAAAGTAAAATCATTCTTTCCTCTGCTATTTGAAGCTAGTTGGATTGGGGGTAAAAACATGGATCAGAGACATTTCTTCAGCATGGATATGAGCACAGGTAGTGGGAACAAAGGAGGAAGACCTGGGGTTTCTCCATCATCAATTCTTGCTGTCTATCAGAGCATAAAAGGTTTCCAACTCAGCTGCCTCCAGGATTATTTTGGGAGTGCCAAGTGGTTGGTTACTGTGCACACATCTCTGTTACTCACCGGTCCCTGGCTGCCTGGGAGACATCTGTCATGGAACCTCCTGGAAAGGAAGGGACACATATTTTCTAATTAACACAAACTTCTTATCTAGTGGAAAATGAGTAAGGGTGACCAAGCTGTAAAGTGCAACAGCTTGTTAGGAAACCACCTGAGCAAACTGCTCAGTTGTGGGGAGCTCTGAGCTGCCACCGACTGCCCTGACCTGCCTGCAGCACACACCTCCTAAAACCACACCAGTCTGCTCCTGCACACTTCTTGTGGTTCCTTTTCCAAATCCCAGAAGAAGTTTAATTCCCAGAAGTCTGATGACATGGCTGAGCCTCAGGTGACTGAATGGGCTGAAAGGCCTGGGTGCCACAGGGAGCTGGGCAGGGTCTCAGCCAGTGAGCTCCCCTGGGGGTTTGGTTAACCCAAAGCTCCTGGGAATCACATGGAAGTTGAGCAGAGGTCCCAGAAGCTGCAGACATGAGAATGTAAACTCAGGATTCCAGCAGGGCCCAGTTTCAAAGTGAAGGTTGTCTCTGCTACTCCCATTACATTATGTCATGGGTTTTAATTAGACAATTACTTAACAGAGGTATTCCCACCACACCCAGAGGGGAACAGCTTTGCCTTAAGCACATGTAAACCCTTCACTGGCCAGTAACAACTCTATGCTTGGTAACAGAACAGTTTTTTCCCTTCTGTGTTCCAAACAAGTGGAGGAAGGTACATCCAGAACACTTTGGTAGTTTCATTTAAGAACTGCTGAGATCTCTGCTGTTCAGACAGTATCTATTTCCCCTGGAAGGCTCCAGTTCAGCAATCCCAAGCTCTGAGATGTCAGGGATCAGCCTGCACTGATTCACAGCTGCCTCTGCACGTGGGTACTGGCAGAGCTTGGCAGGATCCCACATGAGCAGCCAGGCAGTGATTCAGCCTGAAACCAGAGCTGATAGAAACAAACCCAAAATAAAATCCCCCACAAACTGCTTAATGTAAAGCTTGGCAAGAACTACTGGCTATTAGAAAAGCAAGCTGGCAGTAAAAGGGAAATGAAAATGAAGTCCAATTGGGTTACAAACGAGGCTGTTAATCTCACTGGCGTGTGCTGCTTCCTGGTTTAATGACTTCAGGACTTTCAGCCATGGACATTCCAGCTACAGGCTGTGTTTTCTGGGCTTAGACATGTCTGGCCTTTGGACTAAAGCCAGAGATGAGAAACTTCAGATCCAAATAATGTTTTTGGAGAAAAGTAAGACATGGAAAAAAGTTTCTGAGGGAAACATATTTTTGGACTAGTTGTGAACATTTCAGCAAAGGGAACAGGAAGGAATCTTTGATGTATTTGAAACCTCCAAGACATTCCAGATGGATTAGTGTTATGCCAATTGTCAGTGAGAAATGACAACCTCTCATAAAGAATCTAGGATTTGCTTATAAAATGGAGCTATCCATTTGGGATCAGCTATTTACAGAGTGCTCCCACATACCTTTGGATACTCCTGGGTTGTCCTGTGAGTAGGAAAGGTCATTGTCCTGCTCACTGTCTGATTGTTCAGCCATGGGGATCTGTTTGTTGTGCTCAGCACTGAGCTCATTGTTCTCCATTTCAAATTCTTTGTCCTCAGAACAAGGTTTATCTTCTTGTTCCTTGTCTGTGTCCACATTCACAGCCTCTGGAGCAGGCTCTGGGAGTTCAGCTGGGTGTTCTGCCTGCCCTCCCAGGGAACCTGCTTCTTCATCCCCAGTTCCAGCTTCCTTTGTTGCAACAGGGTCAGTAACACCTGCACCAAAGTTCCTTCCCTCTGCACTCTCCAGACTACCCTGTGAACCCTGGCAGAGCTCACTGACATCCTCAGGGACATCTTTTTCATTCTTACATCTCTTCCTCGGGGGTTCTTCATCACTGACAGGCTGTATCTCTTCTCCCAGCTGCTCTTCCTCTCCTAGACATTCCCCCCTCTTCCTTGGCTCTGATGGCAGGCACTCCTGTGCCACATCTGGGACAGCAGTGTCTGCACTTTGCTGATCAGCATCTTCTGGTTTATCCTTCAGACACACTGAATGCAACAGCCATGGCCTGGCAAACACTATTGCAACCAGTCTTACAGCGTGGCCTCCTACTTCTAAAACCTGCTGCAATTCAATAAGGTCCTATAAAAAACCAAACAAATTATCAGAAACTTTCACAGGAAAATGTCAGTTTAACCAAGTTATCATGGAACTGCCATCCTTAAGTGGCAGCAAGGAAGGAGCAAGAAGTTGAAAAGATGTTTTACCCCTTAAACTTTCCTGAAAGAACAGCACAAGACATTCTTCTTCAGCTTAAATTAAGTTTAAAATATAACTGGGAAACAGTATTTTGCTTCCAAAAAGTGGATGTTGGCCCCTCCAGGTTTCTGAAACAGCTCATTGCTATCTTTGATTAAGTGCTGCTTTAATTTTTGGCCTTCCTAACTTCCCCTAACTTCCCCTAACTGAGGGAAGATTGCTATCAGGTATGGCATGTGATCTCCTACCCAACATAAACAGCTTTGTTCAATTTACAGTTGCTTCCAACAGCCTGGAAGCTTGTCCTGTGCAAGGGGAACACTGAGCATTAAAAGCAGCTGGCTGTAAACCCACCTGAATGTACTGCTCCAGGCTCCTGGTTCTTTCAGCTTCCACCTCTTCATAGCTGCAGAAACGTTTGCTCAGCTCAGTTTTGCAAATTCCCAAGTGGGAAGTTGCCTCGATGGCATCCCGGATCTCCAGAACAGCATCTGCATCTCCGGGGCTGTAACTGTAACGTGCTCTGCACTCCTGGAGAAACTTAGCAACCTCATAATTTTCTTCTTGGATTTTTATCAGCCTGGTAAAAGTTTCAGGGAGGCAGGAGATTCCCACAGAGATGTTATCCAGCAGAGAGGGAACTGCAAAGCAAATAAAACACAGGAGCATAAGCTGTGAAGCTGCTGTTACTGTGCAATGCACTGCAGAAAGACAAACAGATCAGAGGT
This sequence comes from Pithys albifrons albifrons, assembly GCF_047495875.1. Lineage (NCBI taxonomy): Eukaryota > Metazoa > Chordata > Aves > Passeriformes > Thamnophilidae > Pithys > Pithys albifrons. The sequence continues at coordinate 3,399,929 of NC_092473.1, forward strand.
GCTCTAGACTACTCCAATTAAAAACAGAGCTCTGTTTTACATCTTCATTGCTCCAGTTTCCTTTTTTCTTTCTGCCTTACACATCTGTGGCTGAAAAGACCTGTAGAAGAGGAGCAAGTGGGTTTACAAAGGTTTATCCTCATATCAAAGTGAAGGATGGCTGGAAGGCAGTGCAGGCTCACTGATACTCTCACACTGGGTCAGCTTAGCTCTAAGTTAATGAGGGAATCATCTCCTGTTTCCTTGAAGAGGGTCAAGTGCAAATTCTAGGGGAAAGGAAATGCTACTAATCAAAAAATCCAGGGCAGAAAGCTGTTGGCCAGATAAGGTTTAAATACCACTTGACAATGCCTTGGTACAATCAGTCTCCCAAAGCATCTCCGTGTTTGGTGACAGGTAACTGACCCCTGTGCAGAGTATTCAGAAGCTGAAGCCACAGAGCCCCTTCTCCCAGTCCCTGATGATCAGGGGGCAGCTCTGGCACTGCTCTTCCTGCTCCTCTCCCTTTCATCTGGAGGCTGCTCCACACTGTGCCTTGTTGGACACTCATGGCAGCAGCACTTCCCTGACAGCCAAGGAGAAATGAGATCAGCTGTAATGAGCACTCAGCTCAGCAGACCTGGAGGGCATGAGTGGCAGCAGAGAAATGAGAAAGAATTTCTATTTTACTTCTGCCACAACAGCAATAGCACCAGAGCTGAAGAGCTAAAGGTTCTGCATACATGTACATTACAACTGAAACCAAGATGCTCTTTAAGAAGGGGCAGTGCTGATGAACTGCAAACATTCAAGCTCTAAATACTATGAAAATGTTTCAGTTACTGTAGGTAAGATGCCAGACATGGGACTCCTCTATTTCTGGCACTTGCATGAGACAAGTAAATGTGAATTTCCATTCAAGATTCTCTCAGTAGAGAAAGCCTGGGTGTGACATAATATGGTATTTTAAGTTGCAGAAGGGACTGAAAAAGCTCCTGGAGAAAGGTAACAGAGCAGAGGACAGACTTTCCTCTTTGCATTAACAGTTTAACACAACACAAAATACAGGCACTTGTTACCAACAAGAGGTGCCTTAAAGTCAACCATCAGTTTAAATCAGGAGAGAAAGCTGGATGTGTGATGGAAACAGAATATTCCTATCAAGGGGCTTTGTTTAAATCAGTTCCTCAGCAGGTGAGTTCTCCATCTCTCCTGCTCCAAGTAATTTCTGTGCAAGTTGGGCCAAGCAGGCACTCACCTGGCAAGCTGAGCCTCCCTGGCACGGGGCTGCACCTCAGCCTGACCTTCACCTGGCAGGAGTTGACCACAATGTTGTCGCTGGGGCTCAGGTTTCTTGTGCTCACAATGCCAGGGGCGTAGTAGCCTCTCATCAGCAAGTAATTGGTGTGAGATGCCTGATGAGCTTTCACTTCTATTCTCTGCTTGCCCCCAGAGCTGTCATCCAGCTCCTCATCGTCTTCATCATCGTCCTCCAGCCCTTCTTTTCCCAAACTACAGCAAACACAGGGGGGTTTATTTGTTTGTTGGGTTTTTTTTTTCCAAAATAATAACAAAGCGACTCATTACACTGAGCAGAGCAAGAACACAATAATTCTGCACTCCAGTCTTTAGTCATGGACAGAGTGTCCACAGCAGGCTTACTGAAAGCACTGAGAACAAGCAACTACACAAAACAAAATACACTAAAGGTCTCTGGCAAAGGAAACTCTTTCTTTTTTTTGCAATCATGTTGAAATGAACCCAAAATATCTCAGGTTAAAATGCTGAACCTCTTTGGTTCAGGAGACACTTCAGCACAAGGGAACATCTGTTAGACACTGAGACCACAAGGGATGCTGCACTGTAGGGCAGACAGTGCTTATTTTTAAGGGAAAAAAGGAGGAGAAAGAATTACAGACCAAAGACTTCAGTTAGTTTAAAACAGAAAAAAAAAACCTAGCAAAATCCAAACTGCAGACAGCCTCAGAGTAAAAAAAGAACAGGAATTGCAGCCAGAATAAATTTCTCAGAAATAAACTTAGTCAAACCAACATTATTTCTTTCCAGGACATAACAAGAGCCACAATGGATAAAACTGGATGCTCTGAACAACCTGATATAACTCTGAGGTTGCCTCTGTTTTAAGGGGAGACAACCAAAGGTTCTTTCCAACCTTTTCTAAGCTGAGTTGGACCTTCTTTTAAAACCTATTTAAAACCAGTAGGGAAAACATCATTTAGAAAAAAACAGCAGAGAACTCAAGGTGCCCGTACTCAGCAACGGGGCCAGTCAGGGCTCAGTGTATTTTTGCTAAAGACCTGTGTTAAAATAGCTTATTGACTCTACACAGGATCACCCAACTGGAGACACTGCAAGGCTCTGAGAAGATGGGATTTGCATTCAGAACATCTCCAGCAAACTGAAGAATCAGCCTGGAAAAGGGCAGGCAGCAATTTGCTATGACAAATGCCTGTTATTTATATAATAGTGCTGTGCTTCTGTGCCTCCACACTAAGAGGAAACAATTAACCAGGTAAAGGAAAAGCAGCTTGTTAGAGTGACTCACAAAAATCGTAAGCTGTACATGGCTCACTGCACTGGGGAGGTCTGGCTGCTTTCTTTTTGGCAGGCCCATGGCCATTTAGCATCTTGGAGGAGTTTCACCTATGTAACATGATGGAATGGGACACACCTGCTAGCAAAAGCATGGCATTTGTTTTTTTGACATCATAATCCAGTGCAGAGAAAATAATGAGAAAGACAGAGATCTGGGTAACATTAAAAATGTACCAAAACCACAAGTCAAGTCACTGAGATTGCTTAAAGAACAGAATGTTATGGGAAGAAGAGTACAGTAACAATCTTCAAATGAGTATTAGGCTGTTCTACAGAGAAAGAGAACAAAGTATTCTCCATGCATAGATACAACAGGAAGCAGCAAGTTAAAGCAGGAGATTTTAGTTGCACTCTTAAGAAAACACATAATGACTGAAAGAATGAAACAATGAGTGTAGGGATAGGGGCTCACAGGATCAGGCTGCCTGGGGAGAGTTCCAGTTTCAGTTCTGTGCCATTACTGCAGGCTTAAATTAAAATTAAACCAAAGAGGAGAACAATAGCAGCAATATTGTGGTGAGAGGTTTCACTGGTACAGCTGAAACCTTGTTACTAACCCTTCTCTGTGTCTGAAATGATGTGGTACAATGATGAAAATGCTCTTGTAGCACCCAGTGCTCCCCTTTCCCTATCAGCTCTGATGGCACTGAAGTGCTGAGCAATTTAAATGTCACATATGAAGACAAATGCAGTCCAGGGCTATAATGACAAGCATTAAGTGAAGTGCCATTAAGTCTTCAGAATGCTTCCTCAGACAGAAAAGTCTAAACAGTATCACAGTAAAATATGCCACAGTGCAGTGCAGGAAATGCTAATGCCTGTCCAATTTCACTCAAGTTATCCCCCAACTGTATTTACCAACAGAAGCAGCAGCATTTACCTTTTTATCACTTCATTTTCCACCATAGTGCTGTCCACCACAATGATCTGCTCTGGGATCCTCACATTCACTGACACCAGTCCCAGGGAGAACAGGGAAAGCATTGCCACACACTGGCCACCAGGTCCATCCATGGGAAATGCCACCATGCCCTCTGATGATGTGTTTTCCTGATCTTTAAATGAGAAGTCATCCGGCTGGTCTGATTTTTCAGTGTCCTTGAGCTTCTCGAGGAACTGGAAGGACTCTGTACAAATGGTGCTGGGGAACCGCCACGTAAAAACTCTGGAGAGAAACACAAAGTTAAAGAAGCACAAATCTTTCAGTCTGTTCTGAGCAGGAATTTTACACTCAGGGTGGCACAGAGCAGCCAAGCAGCTGAGGTTCCATGTTAGAGCTGGTGGCCAAGTCCCTTCTACACCTGACTAGTTCCAGAACATTAGGTATTTATGCACCATGTAAAACTCAGGTAGGGTATAGCAAATAGAAAGCAAAGCCCAAGAGTGCTAAAGTACTTTTTCCACTACACCCAGAACACTGGTGCCACCTCTCCCCTCTTCTCCACGTGTCTTTGTTAAGTCCTGCCCAGCACACTTGGCTCTATTCTCTCACACCAAATAATGACCATCACACATGGTGGTACCTTTACCTTTCAGCCTCAGCTGAAGGTCAGGAGGTTCTTTGATCTGGACAGGTCACATGTATTCTGTTTTCCATGCCCAGCAGGCCTGGCTGGATTCTTTCCTTGCTCAAACCCCAGCAGTGACACCCACCTGTAGTAGCTCTGGGACAGTTGGTAGGACATGGGCGCGAAGGGCAGGGCCCGGTTCTTCTTGGGGCCCAGCGTGTGGTTGACACGGCGGCGATTCACCAAACTCCTCTTCTGGTACTCCAGGAATGCCCTGACCAGGATGTCGTCCTGGTACTCCTGGTACAGGCGGAACGTCTGCAAAGCCCCAGCAGTGTCAGAGCAGTCTGAGCTCTGAACCACTGTCAGACTCAGCCTGCTTGAGGGGTACATCAGCTAAATGGAGATGAAGCTACGAGCCAGAATGTAAATGACACGTATAAATTTACTTAACTATTATTCTGTTCCTTTTATGGGCTTCCAGACTTTCCATGGTAAATGCCAATTAAATTAACTAACTACTGTAGAACACTTGATATTCAAAATGAGATCAAGCTCCTGCTGGAATTATAGGTGTGAAAAATGCTCCTCTGCAACACATTTTGGGAGACTCTTCCTATCATTTCATCAGGAACACAACCTGCTGTGAGCTTGGCTTTCTGGGCTCCATTCTTGCCTGCTGATGAGTAATTAAACTCCCTCTGAACTGCTGACCTTATTTAAAACCTCATGTATTTTGTGGGCTCTGCCTGAAGGAGAGGCTCCCCAACACCAGTGTCAGCTGGGTATTAGGACTGTCTGTGGTATCTCCTCCAGAGCATCCCAACTGCTCAAGTGGGCACTAAGATACAGTTTGACCCAATGGAAGTGATGTGGGGTTTATTTCATGTGGGTTTGGGGGATTACTTCAACCTCACATTTTGCAACCTCATCCTCAGAGAGAACACAACATACTGAAAATCTGCCTAGAATTCTAATTTCCTAAAAGCAGACAAGAATACTCCCCCACAGAATGGGTACAAACCTCAGTTTCTGGGTTTCTCTTCTCTCACTTGAAAAAGGAATTTATCAAGGGAGGGAAGAGAAACTTCAGGGTTGTAGGACCACATGTGGCACTTGGGGACATGGTTTAGTGGTGACCTTGGCAGTGCTGGGTTAATGGTTGGACTTGATGATCTTAAAGGTCTTTCCAACCTAAACAATTCTATGACTCTATGACCAGTAAAGTTTGGTCCAGATACTGTACCTGAAACGACTGACAAGATTCCATCTGGTTATCTGAAAGTGCCAAAGTGCTCTGAATCAGATTCTGCAGCACGAGAAAATGAATATCATAAACACTGAAAGAAAAAAAAAGGAAGAGAAAAAAGTTTACTCATGGTGATTCTTGAGCAAGAGTACCTATTAAACTACCACAAAAATGCACAGACCCAATCACCTGCTTCTGAAACAGATGCATAAAGGCATCAGATCCTACAGCTGAGGATCACTCATGTCAAGGAGCCTCTACATTTTCCCTGACCCTCCTCCCTGAATTTTGGATCAGTCCAGATAACCTGACACAAAGCAAAGTTCTCTTTGATAATATTTCCTTTTCTTAAGATACAGCACCCACACAGAAAACATACAGTTGTGCTAATGACAACAGACCACCCTTTTGAGGTCATCACTGCTGCCATTTGATCCACCAAATCTGTCAGAGGCTCCCACAGCCTTGTGAAAGTAACTTTTGTTAATAAATTTATATACTGTAACAGATGAAAAACTAATGAATTAGGAGACTATTTACATGACTTTCACAGATATGAGACGTGGTCTTGCAGTCCTAATGGGATAAATGGTGCTACTGCTACTCACCTGCTTAGATTATCCTCTTCTGTGCCTTGATTTGTGTCTTCTCCGATGGCCAACACTCGAAATCTGGTTAAGGGAATGGGAAGGAAAACACTGAAGCCAGAACAACATTCTGTGGTTGTGCATCAGCCCTGAAGCCCAGAGGCTGATGAGCACAACTGCTAACGAGGCAAGTGCTGCAACAGCACAGGCTCTGACTGCTCCAGCAGCCTCAGCACAAGGGTCAAACACTAAAAGTCCAGATCAATCGCCACTAAAATAGCTGTTGACAAGAACAAGACTCCTGGACAGGAGACAGTCCAGCACCATAAGGATTTTATTGAGGTTTTGGATTTCCAGTTACTGTCAGTAGCACTTCTGCTGTAATGTTCCCAAAATGAGAAAATTTACAAAGGTGCTAAATTTGTTATCATTAAATGGTCTGAGGCACAAAGTTTCCATGCTGCTCTTCAAGTGTTATTTATCACAAAAAAGCTGAACAATCTGGAGCTGGAGGATGCTGTACAAGGCTGAGTGCCCTTCTTTATCAACAATTTCAGTAGTGCTGAGATGATTCAGCTCAGCAACCAGCTACAGATTGTGATAGAAAATGGGGCTAGTTAACCTGGAAAATGCTTAAGGGAAGTCTTCTATTGCACTGAAAAGTTACACCTGAGTAGCAGCATCTCTAACAGAAAGGGTGAGGATTTGACAATTTAGAAAAATCTGATACTGTGAATTTCTGGTTTAAAAGTCTTATTTAGCAAAATGGGAATGGTTTTAAATCAGCAAACTTGTACAACTAACTCAAAATCAGTTATATGTATTCAGGAAGTGTGGATTTGAAAGAAACACTTCTTGTTGAATGTACTAAAATTTCTTTAGATACTAAGAGTACAAGTACCAGCGGGAGCAAATCCTGCCTAGTAGACAAAGGTCTGCTCTGAATTGTTGTCCCCTCTCAGTGCCTCAGCCCATGTGCAGGATCAAAAGCACTATAAAATACCTGGAAAAGAGCTCCTGCAAAGTGTCAGGAATCTCAAGTCTGGGATTCCCCAGGGTCGAACTGAATTTCTCTTTTAGTCTTTCCACAAACTCCTTGAACTCCTTTGCACAAACCTTAGGAAAGAAGAGACAGAAATATTATCAACCTCAATATCTGACAGTAGGAAAAGACCTCCTACTTTTAAAGTTTCCATGGAAAATTCTTGTAGGAATAGGTGGGTTTCAATTACCAAGCCAGAAACAGAAAAACAGCCAAGAGGCTGCATCAAAAAGCTCCGTGGAGTTTGTGTTTGCTGATTTACTGAACAGTTGCAGGTTCCATCTGTAATGATGCTCCCAGCAACAAGCCAACCACCACGAACATATGTTCTAAAACAATCTACTGAATTTACTGCACAAAATCTCTGGCTAGAGCTTTGTTTAAACTTCTGTTCAAGTGTTTTTTTCTCTTCATACCCTTCAGGCTTTAGCATGTTCTCCATTAAGTCTGTTTGCACAAGCATGGCTTGGAGAACACCTGTTACATGGGAGGAATGTTCTCTGGAAACAAGATTTCATTTGCTTCCAAAGACAGACTCTGGGGATGGGGACACAGATATTTATTTCAGTGATGTCTCATCAGTGAACAGCTTCTCTTCCTTTAAACAAGCACAACTTTACCAACAGAACTGATGGGTTTTTCTGACAATAGTATGAGTTGTCATTCCTGGATAAGGACAATCTTGTTGTGACACTGTCCCAGTGCTAAAAACATTCTGAAATTCCAAATGGAATTGTTTGCACTGAAAGTGTAAACAACTTTTCGATTTGAAATTGTGGTTCATTTAAGCCATAAAAAGCTCAAAAATGAAATAAAATCTTTTGGCTGATCAAATCAAGTGTTACAAAATTTGCCTGCATTCCTGCACTCATCCACAGAAGCTAAGGCTGTATTTCAACATGCAGCTGGGATAAAACAACAGAAATTACAGAGCAAAAAGGTTTTTTTGCTCAGATAACAATGAGGCTGAGAGGATTAAAAAAATTAGCAGATACAGATGTTTAGGCATGGATGTTTATAAACAAACACATTGAAAACACAAAATTTTTGTGGCAGAGGAGGCTGTTTATGTGCCTTTGGAAAGCTGCCTGTGTTCACTTCGCTCCCAAACCAGTAATGATGCCACATTTTTACAATGATGCTATTTTTAAAATAGCTAAGGATTCAAGGGAGGGATAAGAGATGAAATCACAGTAATTCAAGCAGTGCAAGTACTCAGTAATCCAAACAGCATAAAGTACTCCATGACCTTTTGGAATACCTCCCTCCTACCTGTGGGTCTTCATAATTGTTTTCTCTGTTCATGAAATCATCGATGAGGGCTTTGTCTTGGTAAACCTCAGCAAGGCAAACTCTGCAACAGATAAAATTGAAGGTGTTGTCCAGAGCTGACGTTTTCCCAGTTCAGTAGAGACAGGATAGAAGCAGAGAGCAAACAAGTTGAAATTTAAGTCACAGGAAACAAGGGAAGAACATAGGAGGACCTTGTCCCTTTGTAGTTACAATAAAATCAAAAGTGAGCAATTCAGATCTAGAGAAGATCCTGTGAGACCGAAGGCAGCTAAGAATAAACAAGTCACAGTTGCTTGGAGGAGTAGCTACTCCCAAGAGGCTTCTCATGGGAGCTCCTCAGGTTTCTCACAGCACACTGGAGAGGTTCTTGAAAACATCTAGGAAAAGTTCTCCAAAACATGGGACTTGTGAGATACGGGTTTCTAACCAATCGAAGTTTCTAGCGTGGTGATGTGTAACTCTTTTTAGCCAATAAGCTGCAGTTCTAACGATATATAATCCATGTGCTATGTGTAATAAATTGTCTTCTCTCTGAATCTCGTAGATTCTCTGTGTGAAATCCAGTTTCTCCACCGTTTATTTTTTGTTTACTTTATCCCTTCACTTAATTTTGGGAGAATGTAGCCTATACCCAGGACACAGAAAACTTACTTATAGTTGAGATAGATCTGAGGATTTCTGATAATATAACGAGCTCTTCGGCCCACGGAATGAGAGGTTTTATCCAGGGACTCCTCAAAGCTGGAATGCATGACATCCCGAACCACCTGCCAGGGCACGAAGGCCCCTTTGACCTGTGGGGACAACAAAGTGTCTGCAATTAACCTGCAGCTGTGACCCCCCCCAGAGGCTGCTCAGGGCTGTGGGGTCTGTGGCACACCTTGGCGTTGAGCACGTGGCTGGCGATGCGGCACAGCATGAGCAGACTGTCCTCCTGCGCCGTCCAGGTGACGCGCAGCCGCGTCATCCGCAGCAGCGCGCTCTGGTCAGCCTCGTCGTGGTAGCGCAGCCTTTTGCTTTTGGCCACAGAATCCTCCTCTAACCAATCCAGAAAGGAAAAAGAAAAGTTATCTCAGCACTACGTATTCTGGTGAGTTCCAACTCCCATCACAGGCAGTATCAGCACCAGGTTGAGTTTGTAAGAATGAGAGACAAGGGCAGGGAAGAGAGGAGGGTTCAGAAAGGAAAATGTGCTAATGGCTCTGCCAGGAATGAGAAAACAAGCACTTTAATTGGCAAACTGACAGCCCAGGGCATCATCCCATGAAGAATCTTTAAGCCAGCTATCAACAGTGGCTGATGAATTGCCAGGAGCTGATGTGGCACAGACACGCTGAGCGTTTCTCCAGTCAGTGCAGCACAGCAGTGCAGTCATGGCTCACACACAGGGAATGCTTCCAACGTGCTGCTGTTTTTCCCCTTGAGCTCCCACACAGCTCCAGGACACCTGAGCCTCCTCACTGACAGACACAACCCAAAGATACGGCCAGTGAAGCCCCAGGGTCCCACACAGAGCCCAGACCACTGACAGGCACATCAGCTGTTCCAAAGCAGCCTCCAGCAGGCATAAGCATTGTAAAAAAAGCTGGTTTTCCCTGTTTCTTACCTTTCTTTCTCTTCTTTGTCTTCTTTACAACATCTTTCCTAAGCCTCTTCCTCTTTTGGTTTTTTCCACCTCTCCCTCGTTTCATTCGATCCTGGGTTGATTCTTTACTGATTTCAACACATTCTTCTTTCTGGACAAGTGATTCTGATCCTACCTTTGCTTCTCCCAAAATATTAATTTTGTTACCTAAAACGACACATATTTACAGCAGTGGAGCTTTATAGCAATGACATTCTACAATATTAAGATCTAAAGAGCAAATGCCAGAGTTTCAATGTATTAAAAGACAGATGCCCTCTCAGAATTGCCCCTTGTTAGTCATGTCATTTCTTGCCCCTTCTCAGCAGCTCAGAGTAAAATCCAACATAAATGAGGAATCATTAAGTAATTGCTGAGTCTATTGTGCAGTGCACAAACACAAGGGGACAGAGCTGAGGTTTTACACTCAACCTGAAGCTTTTCCTCCTTCTTAGCTCAAATGTTAGGCTGGATAACAGTGCTACAAAACATTGGTCCTTCTAGATTTTCTGCAAACTGCACAACAGAAATTACAAAGGATAGAAACTATTGTTCCATAAGAAAATATTTACACATCTGTTTTACAGCCCCAGAAGTACCCTAGATCATTTTAAGGAGACAGGAACAACCCATGTAATCAATAGTGGATAAAAAATTATAGTTCCATATATCCAGAAATAGGGAATGAAATTATTTATCTTTTTTACTGCCCCAGAATCATCCTAGATTGCTTTAAGGGGACAAGAATAGTCCACATCCTTTGTGCTGGGTTTGACAAAGACAGTAACAGACCTCTACAGCAGAGTTTCAGAGCCCACCTTACCTCCAGTGCTGAGTGGCAGGGGGTGTTTTGTTAAGAAGGTTTGGAGTCTTGCTGTCAGTCCATTTTCAGAAACTGTATTTTCCTAAGACAATACAGGTTTAAAAAAGGTGATATGCAAAAGGAGTGTATTGGTGTTAACAACACTATGCATTATATCCTATGAGTAGTGTTGGAAAGAAATTTGCAGCATAAAGGAAAAGATCCCTGGCTGAAATGCTGAACTCATTTGTCTTATTGCTACCACATATTAGAATGTCTCCAGAGCTTTTCTTAAATCATACTGTAATGACCACTAGATTATGAAGGTTAGAACTTCAGCAAATCTCCTCAATTTTAAAAGGAGTCATTACTGGAAAAGAAATGCTTGATTCTTTCATTGCTACAGAATTTGCTGCAAACCATTTTTTCAAAGCGTTTTACTTTCCAAAGGAATTTCTAAAAAGCACAAAACAGAAATGCAAACACAAACATTGATTAAATACCTCCTACATCATATTTTATGCAACTCAAATCTGAGCCTGAACTGATTGCAATGTATTGGGAGTTTTGCCATTCTCTCAAAACCCATTTCTCTTGTGTAGAGTTCACTGGGGGCAGAAATTGGTCATAGATGTGGAGAGGAAAGCAGAGACTGAAGAACTGCTGGAGGCCTTGCTAATGCTGAACACCAAGGTGACTGAACAGCAAATGAAATTAGGAGTGAAATGATTCTGCCTGAGGGGAAAAAATTAGCAACTCCAATTTTACATACACTGATAGGCTCTGATTTGACCAATGCTTAGGGGAGGGTAATTGCAGCCAGTTTTGTCAAAGTCCCTGTTCAGTGCTTGGTGATGGTGAAAAAGCAAAGGAAATGGATGGAATTCATAGGGAGGAAAAGCAACACTATGCAGCTGTAAAAATCCACTGGTTTTCCACCTTAAAAGGGATATAGTAGAACTATGTTAAAGAAAGGCAAAAATGATTACAGGCAGGACAGGCTCCATGCTGGGAATAGTTGATATCAGTCTTGAAAAAAGAAGATGATAATGGGAAACATAAGAGATGTTTAGAAAAATCAAGTGAAACAAAAAAGGTAATAGAAAATAGTATTTTTTCACAGCTTCCCTTAGTACTACAGTTATTAGGGAGCTTAAAGCAGCCAGAGGAAGTGGGGACACATAATGGTTCTTGGAAATGCTCTGCTGCATGAGGTTGGGGATGGAAAAGATTTACATGTGCTCAAAACACAGGCACATTAATGGTAGGGGAAAAAAGCTATTAACTGCTTTGAAACATCAGCTCCAGATTTAGAAAGGCCAAAGTTTGCAGACAGCTGGGAGAATATTCTGAGCAAACATCCCCTGCTCTTACAACCTTCTATCACAGACAAGACATTAGCCAGAAGAGGGATGGCCATTCTCATTTGCATATGTTGGGCTCCCTATTTAAATTTTTGTTTTTACTTTGGTGCATATGTATTTCCTTGTTCTGGAGGTCTAAGTTTTTATCTGACAAGTTCTACATTCCAGAAGGGCAAGAGGTACCACCAAATAATCTAAACTGCTTGGTCAATAAAGTATTTTTCCTTTGGTTGAATGTACTAAAAATTTACTATCAAATTCAGTTTTCAGATAAAATTCATGTCCAATTCTTTCACTGACTTCAGTACCAAGATTTAATAACATTCAGCATTCCTTTCTTTCCAGTGATGCAAAGCCTTACTGAGACACATCACTGAGAAAACATGACACAATAAGATTTTAGTATCAGCATCTCAACCTTAAGAATATTAAAATTTGGAAAAGTCACTCCAGTGTCAATATTTGAAAATACCCACCTTCCTGGGCTCATTGATGATGTAGCTTGTCCAGATCCAGTTGCGTTTTAGATGCCCATAAAAGCTGGAATCCAGACCTGCAGCTCCCAACCCATCTCCAGGGATGGATCCATCATCCACCACCTCTCGGCTGCCCCTGCCAGCAAGAGGAACAGAATACACAGCTCACTGTTCTGCACCCAGTGCCTGCTCAGCTGCTCTCAAGGGATGTGTGTGCCATTGCAGAACTCTCCCCTTGCTCTTCCAAGTTAGGGCAACATGACATCATCAAGTGAATCCCAAAACTGTTTCTTGACCTTAAGGATGTTGCACTGATCTCCAGCCTAATTGTAAGTAAACAGCAGGCATCCAATTTGAAAGATTTCTTGCCATACAATAGAGATCATATGCAGAAGCTGACAACAGAATTTTTTCCATCAGCAAGGATCAGTGGAATTGGGTTCCCTCAACTCCATTAATTTTTTTAAGATAACCCGTTGTATTTACCTGTAGCACTGAACTAACTGAAAATGCTTTTAAACTTATCATTTATTAAAGTAGAATAGAATATTGACAAAGCTAAACCACAGTGCACAACACAATATAAAGAGTTTAACTGGTGTCCTGCATGGCTATCCAGGTTGTGCTTAGGCAGAAGATGGAATGCTCCAGAGATCACTTCCAGATCACAGTGTACACCAACACCATAATAGAAATTAATCTGTAAACAATTACAGCCAAGACAGCCCAGAAGGACAGAATCCAGAATGGGACACTGGGCAGCTACTGAAGCTACTTGAGATATCATGATATAAAGCTCAGGAACAAAGAATCTTGAAAGTTATTACCCTTTGCATTAGTTGTATTTAGGAAGCCCTCCTTCCCTCTGAGCTTCCCCAGGACTCTTGCAACACACATCTGTACTGCTTAGGAAGGAAATCCAAATCTGCCTGTCCCTTTCTCCAGCATAAAAACCTGCTTGGTAAAGTTACTTAGAAACAACTACATGTCCTTTTAACCTGATACCCTCTGAATGACACAGAAACAGCCCTCAACACCCAGCTGAGGTGCTCGAGCCTGAACTGCTTTCCCTGCTGAGTAACACCCCTCACCCTTACAGCTCTTTCTGCCCTCCCCCTTCCAGCAGCACAGCAGGGCTGAGTGACATACGTGGTGTATTCCAGCATGGCACACTTTCGCTCCAGGTTGTGTTTATTCACTGCTGACTCCTGTTCCACTTCCATGTCCAGTGCAGTCTCCTCCTCTTGCAGGTTTGTTCTCTTGGACCGAGGACAGCGAACAACTCCTGCACACACCAACAGGTCTGACCCTCAGCAGGAGGAGTCAGACTTCAACCCACTTTCCCTGCACCCTGCTGTGGCAAACCATTGCTCCCAAACAGCACATTTTTACTCCTCCTCCATACAACGTGCTACCTGCTCACAGAAAGGGCTATTGCCAACTGTGATACTTCTAAGCTATCACAGAATCACAGACTATTCTGAGTTGGAAGGGACCCACAAGGATCATTGAGTCCAACTCTTTAGTCAATGGCCCACATAGGGGATTGAACCCATGACCTTGGCATTATTACAACCAAGTTTTTTAACCAACTGAGCTAATCCATTGCCAATTGTGATACTTCTAATAGGGCAGCAGTGCTTTGCCATGAACTTATTACCAAATGTGATACTTCCAACAGGGCAGCAGTGCTTTGCCATGAACTCTGCTCTGAGAATTTGAAGAGGGATCACAACTTCATAGAATGATACAGAGTTCACAGCTAATTTTTTGACACACAGGGCAACCTCACAAGAGAACAAAACATTGGAAGTGACGAAACAGAGCCTGCCTGTCTTTGGAAAGGAGGAGGAATTGTGGCATGCCCAGAAGAAACAGCAAAGGTGCTAAGGAGGCCCAGTTGTGCCATACCCAGGGGTGTGTTCAGGCAGACACACTGCAGATCTAACCAGTAGTTCTCCACGTCCTGCAGGGTGTTGAGCACGTACAGGCGCCGCTCGAAGGGGCGGCTGCTCCGCGCCAGGTTGTAGTGCAGGTCACAGGTGGTGGTGTCAACAACCACAGCATTTCTCTTCACATACACAAACACCTGCCAAACACAGCATAGTTCAGGCTGGGAGATAAAAATCATTGAAACTGCCTAATTTACAGGACACACAATCTAGCTCAGGACTGGCTGGCATTTTCTGTCTATGCTGTTTTGAGACAGTACTCTCAGAGAAGACACACCCATTCCCACCCTATTGCATTGTATTCCCATGTTTCCCTTGACAGCAATCCAGAAATTTCCTTTCTAGATTTAGAGCAGTTTGTTTTCCCTGTCATGCACAGGATATTCCAAGTTTCCACAGCGTGACTATTTCCTACAAGTCCTCGTTCAGGATTTGCATAGATGTGTTTGGGAGCCCAATTATCTTTCTTAGCCTCATTAAGTACATATATTGGGTCTGCTTTCTCCTTTGCATGTGCTATTTATAAAAAGATGCATACGAATGTCATTATTTTACTCTCATCAGCGACTCTGTTCCGTGTCAGACATTCGAAGCCTGACACCTTGATGGATAAGAGGGTGGAATGCTCATTTTTCATTAAGTCTTGCCAAGCTGAAACCTCCTGGATCATTACTGTGGGCAGCATTCAGCATTACACATTTGAGTCGTGTCCTTCCTGAGAAAGGGGCAAAATTATCTGCACAACATGCATTATGTCACTTGCATCTGGCAGGTTTGCACATACATCTGAGACATAATTATTTCACTGAATTATTTAAGGTAATTACAAACCTCAAATCTCAAATCTTGCATTTATTTCACTAGAAAAAAAAATCCATGAAGAATAATTCCTATTTTTGTCTACATTACCTGGTCTTTGTCTTGAAACTTCTCTGTTGGGCCAAACTGCAGCAGTCCCATGTAACATAACCTCTGAAAGTTTTCTATCACTGAGAAGACATACCTCCTGCAGCAATAATAGGAGTATTACAATTAGTACTCATAAAAACAGTAAAAATGATACCAGAAAACACAACATTTTCATGCAGCATTTTCATGCAGAAACCACTGACTTGTAGAATTTCTGAAGTGGTATTTTTGCTTGAATTGTCAGCCTATGTAAAAAATTAGCTTTGCCCACATTTAACTTCACTCAGGTCAAATTACAAGTAGTTTAATGGGAGTTGTATTTTGGCAGGAGTTTTCTCTGAAGGGCAGAAAGATCAAGCCTAGAAATACGGAAGCAAATTTGGTTGACTGAGAAGTTTCAGTAAATGGATGGTTAAAGAGACATGTCATACTGTTTTGAAGAAACCTCCCAGATGGAGCCTGCAGATTAAAAAACCCCATAAATCCAGTTTCCTTGCAGGAGATTAGGAATTACACACCTGGGCTGACCATGAGCCTTGGCAGCTGATATTACCCAGCCCTGTTCCCTCACCAATGGCACATTTGCAGGTGTGTAAAATGTCATATAAGCCTCCAGTGATCCAAATCCAAACAGTTAGCAATGACTTTCTGGGGAAAATAACATGGTGCTTTTGATTTCACACATCCACATCACTTTCCTTTAGTGTTGTTTTCCCTTCCTATCTTCAGCCCAGTCTCAATTTTTCAATCTCCTGGATGAGGAATGGCAAACCATGGCAGGCATGGCACTGAGAGCATGAGGAGAACCTGAATGGTGTGTATGAGAGGCAGGAACTGGGAAATGTGGCACCTTCTGAAAGATTTATGAAGGACAGCAACACTTAGACCCTATTAAATCCCGAATTTAGCAGCAGTCAGGAGCGTGTTTTATACAGAAGCAACATCCTGCTGCTGAGTTATGAAGGACAGAACCTCTCAGCACTCAAACACTGCCTGACAGCATACATGAATATTGTTTATTAGTTTCTTATTACCTTCTAGTTGAGAGAGAAAAATACAATTTGGCACACTGTTCTTTGAAGACTGATGATCCTTGTCTTAAGGACCAAAGCTCCCTTTGACACAAACAGGAAATAACTGAGAAAACAATCAGCCACTGCTGTTTCCTCTCTAGAGCCACTTTGACTCATCTACTTACCTTTTGTAGAGGAGCTGCTGCCGGACTGACCTTGGAAGAAATCTGATCAAAGTGTGCTTTTTCAGAGGATCATTTAAAAAATCTTCCAGACCTTCCACCTAGAATTATTGTAGAAGTTAATTAAAATGAAAATAAAAGTAATTACAATAAAATATAACTATGCTTTAAAGTATAAAGCTTTGCTACCAGAACTGTCTACTAAAATATTTTCTAAGCAAATGTTACTGCTTTTGTAAAATGCTTAAACATTATTCTTGTTAATCAACGAGGCAGAAGAGTCAGTGAGGTTATCACAAGCCCTTGGCAGAATATTAGCTTAAGAATTGGCAGTATTACAGGGCTATAATTATTTTTTCAGTGTGTCTGTAAAAGCACCTACTTTTTCTGTAAAAGACAGAAGTGTCTCCTCTCCAGGGTCTAGTTTTGTTAAAAAACAGACTAAGGGGATATTTGTTTCAGCCACAGGCACAGTTGACAGCATCACACTTTAAAAGAAAACAAGAAACCACCATACCTTGTAGCTGACTTGTACCACCTGAACAAAGACTGAGAGAGGCAAGGAGAGAAGGATGTCACTGACAAGAGCCCATCCAAACCCGAAATCCCTGTGAACCGGGAGGGGAGGGATGTGGCGCATCCACGACAGCTCATCCACGTACACTGGGAACAAGGAGAGGGCTCAGACTCACACAGCACAAACCAAGGGTTCTACTCTGAGTGTTCAAGCAGAACACAATTGGCTGGCTGTTCATCGTCTGGAAATCTAAAATGACCTGAAAATTCTCTAACCCAATGATTTCCAATCCTGCTTGCAGTAGACTTGTACCTATTTTTCAGTGTTGAACCACGGCAAAGTCTGTAGCAAAGTCAGGATGTGCCACTTCTTACCTCTTTGATGAGACAACTCCATTTCAGTCTCCTTTGCAGAGATCTCAGGATTCCCCACAGTTGTCCCAATTTCTAAGGTCCCATCTGGTTGTGCTTCAATTACAGCTGCATTCTCATCCAGCCCTTGACTGCTATTTTTCTTCTCACCATCAGGACTTCCTTTTTGCTGTGTTCCCTTTAAAGGGTGTCCATAAATTAAGTACCAGAGGAACATGTGGACCACTCTTAAGCGGGGCATTTTGGGAAGAAAGCCAAGAGAACGCCCAAGTCCTGGAACTGGAAGGGAGGATTAAGTACCAAACAAAAATAAAAAGAGGATTAGAACAGGAGAAATGGCTACCTGTGCAAAACTAATGTGAAGAAAGCTGGAAGGAAAGATGGGCAGTTGACAGTAAACATAATTTAAAAGCAGTAAAGAAGTAGAAGTGAATACAAATACTCTATAACTTTTAAAAAAAGGAAGCAGCTAAGAAAACATTGGATAGTGAGATGGCTTTAATGTAAATCCAATTTTTCTGCTAGGAGAAGAAAAAACCCCACTTGTAACTTAGAAGAGCCCAATACCTGAAAATTATTATTATAATAAATGTGAAAGTGTAAGATGCCAGAAGAGCTGAAGTTGGCTGTACCTGTAACAGGGCGATAGTTTTTTAGCTGTGTCATGCTCATTTTTTCATCAGTTTTTCTTGCCCGACTATTATCAGCTTTACAGGAGCTTTCTTGGGTTTCTCCCGAATCAGGAACTGCCTCTTGCCCCAGGTTTTCTTCCTCACCATGGTCCTGTGATGCTGGTGTCTGAGAAACTTTAATCCTGTATCAGAACCACACAGAACTTTGGTAAGAATTAAGCAGAGTTCAATTCCTCCTTTCCTGACTTCAGGAGATATTCAGCACGTTGGCTCATCTTTGCGCTTCCCTTTCTCTGTTGCCAAGGAATATATTTTTCTTTTGCTTACCTTGAGGTCATTTCCTCTGCAAGTTTTTGCATTGATAGATAACCCAAGTTCCCCCCAGGCCATCCCACCCATCCCTCCCATCCCTGTGACTTGCCTGTTGGAGATTCGGAACCGCACCTGCTCTATGGCACTTCTTACCAGGGGATCACTGGGGCTCACTGAGGGATGCACAACAAACTCCACCTGTCCAGAACACAAACCAAAGGCATTTATGGAGATACTGGCTCTCAATCAGCTGCATAAATTATCTGAGATTAACAGTTAATTAGCAGTAGCCACAAAGGATGAATCCTGTGAAGGTTTAATAACTCACAGAACATTAACACTTTTGGATGAAAACTCCTATTGCTAGTTTGCATTGAACGAGAGGCCAGAGCACATGCTCTTGGTGCCAATAAACAGTTAATAACATATCTACAAGCCTCAGGATTTGGGAGTTTTAAAACCTCAAGTATTTGGGGAACAAACATTTTGACTTGTAAATATTAGGCTGAGAGGGATAAATGAAAAGCCAGACCCTGTAAGGCCAAACTAATACATATTGCTGCTGAAAGTTCACACACAATTCAGAGACTGGTAAAATGTTTTATATGCCCTACAGTAATTGTGCAGCAGGTAATTTTCAGGAGACTCAAT
Organism: Pithys albifrons albifrons; assembly: GCF_047495875.1. Lineage (NCBI taxonomy): Eukaryota > Metazoa > Chordata > Aves > Passeriformes > Thamnophilidae > Pithys > Pithys albifrons. The sequence continues at coordinate 3,419,008 of NC_092473.1, forward strand.
TTCCTGCTTATTTCACACTAGAGGAAGTGACAAGTCTCACCTTTTCAACCACAAACATTTTACTTCCACAAACCTCATTAACAGTGGATTTTTGTTTTAAAATTAAACAGAACAGGTTCTATAAATTTCACCTCATTTTCATACACTCTTGGCTTTCAAAAGGGCTTTAAACAGAATTATGGTGCAGCCTGACAGAGCAGGGAGAGAACCATGAACCACACAACTGATAAGCAGCAGAACCTCTCAGAAGGGAGATTCAGGGACTTTGATCTCTGGACTACTCCTTGGTCTCACAATTATCTGTAGCACAGTAATTGAAAGCAGTGATCTGGTTTTCACAATAGCTTAGCTTGAGACATGAACCTTCTGGGTAGCTTGATTGTGGGTTCTGCTGCAAGAAGTGAAGTCATGCACACACTTCAGTTAAAAGGCCAGAACATTCTGATAAATCAGCAGGCTGTGAGAAAAGCTGGTGCTGCTGCCAGGGTTTGTGCAGTCACCTTTTTACTGATGCCATCCTGAATGACTGTGGTGCGGTAGAGCCTCAGGAGTCCTTCCCGCACCAGCTTCTGCACCAGCCGCACAATGGACTTCTTGCAGCACTTAGTGGAGACACCTTCTTGCTTCTCCTGATCCATGATCATTTTCTGAAGTCTAGAAGATGCAAAAAATACCTGGCATTTTAGGGCCAGCAGTGCTCAGACTGCCTAAGCAGTTTGTTAGAGGATGTGGGGTGAGTGGATGTTTCCCTACTTGGAGCAATTCCTGCTCTCTTTTCGTTTTTGCTGTAGGCAGCTGCTAACTTTGCTCTACATTTCAGCTCCAGTTTCTTTGTTCTCAAGCTTTCCCTTGTCAGGGGAGAACTGCTGTTCTGATGACAGTGAACTCTCAATGCCTGATTTCTCTGTGCATGGCTATAGTGCAATTATGAATTCAGCCACCCTAAGGTCAGGAAAACCTACAGCTTTTTTAGGTGGTGGTTAAACATATGCAGTCTGTACTTGGAGTTGTGAGCTCAGTTCAGCTTGAGGCAGAAAAGGTCTACTCAGTGGCATTCAGAGCTCAGAAACTCCTCATGCATTCACAACACAGATATAGGTACACATATCCCATCCCTTGGAGCCAGTTCCCTTCTTCCCTTGCTGGAGCTGGCAGGAGTGTGCTGCCTGTTCTCATGCACTTCTTCACAAATGCCCCAAACCCTAATGCTGGACCTTTTCAATCCTGGGAAGTCAATTCTGAAAAAGATCTGTAAGGGTAGTAAGGGAATGAGGCAATAATTGAATGTACACATGGACTTCACCTTTCCTGAAAAACTACCACATCCTGGTAACTAACACAGGGAATGCAACACCAGCAAATTTCCTTGGCAGAGACTGGACTTCCACTGATTTTGAGGGAACCTGTGAGTGACCTGCTGGCAGCACTGAAAGAGACAGCAGAGACCTGAAATATCTTCCAAGCCTGCCCTTGTGACTCAATCCATCAGCGACAAGGCTGGTGCCAGATGAGGCTCCAATTTTACAACACTATAACTAAATGAGGTGACAAAAGGTTTCAAAATTCTCAGAGCAGAGGAAGGCCATGATTTCTTACTAAACCCCTACAGCAAGGAGTCCTGTGTGCACTGACATGCCAGGATCTCCTGTGCTGACACAGAAGACGGATGGTGCAATCCTATTTGTGACAAGACAGTACTGCCAATCTGGGACTCCAGCACAGCACCAGAATTCCCACTTCTCTTTTGAGGTGAAATCTGAAAAAGCTGAAAGACATTATAACATTTAGGGAACTATCTTTAGTCCAGACAAGACATCAGGAGAAGACAGACAACCATACCTCACAAAACTGCAGAAAAGCAAACTTTGAGGACCCTGCTAGAAGGCCAGTGACCAGCAGTGAGAGACATGAGCCTCTACAGTCCATGACAGCACAACACACAATTTTTGAAATGATGCAGAGATAAAACTTATGCAGATGACACAATCCTCGAGCAGAAAAGTGCTGAATGTGATGCCCCAAGCACTGGCATACTGCAAGTGAATAAAAAAGTTCTCTGATCTCTATTTATGGGACATACACTGCATAAAGTACACTTGTGTAGTTATCTGCAGAGAACTCTTGCCTGCAAACAACTGATTAACTTCCTCCATGCCTTCCATGTACCACTCTCTCCAACATTACAGCATATAGTGCTATCAGGTACAAGAAAAGCCAAAATGGAGTAAGCACACAGGGCTTCCACTACTGGAAAGCACCAGCCCCCCTTGTCAGAGTGTATCTCACTGGGCTGTTTGACTGATGGGCCATCAACCACATTGTGGGTGTGGGTGTGTGTGGTGTGGGTGTGAGTATGGGTGTGGGTGTGTGTGGAGGGGGAAGGGATGGGTTGAACCTCACAGAGGTGGGGTGGTGTCATATCCCTCATGGCAGGGCCCTGGAACCCATATGGGGAAGCACCAGAAAGGCTGTTGGTCACAAGCAGCTGAGGAAAACTGTAACACACTAAACTATAAGCCCCGGGAGTTCAGACTGGCTCAGATTGGTAGAGAAAGTGATAATACTGCCCATCACCCTGGCCTGGAACCCCAGAGAGGCCAGTGTGGGGGTTGGCCATAGGGACCAGAGCAGATAAAACCAAAGGCGTATGTTTGCCATGTGTCATAGCCCTGCCATGGGGACTTGTGAGAGCTGGTCTTCCACAAGGTTCCAGTGGTAGCTGAATCTGATCTGTCTCTCTCCTTCTCTCTTCTTGCTCCCTCTGCTCTTCTTTCTTTGCTCCTCTCTTGATGCTTTGAGTGGCTTGGACCTGGAGAGCTTGCACTTTGACTTAAGTGTTGTGGAGGGACTGGATTCTGACTTAAGTGTCGTGGATTAGCATGTGCTGGGTCAGTATTGTGGTGCAATGTTTTGTCTGGCTGGTGTGGTGCCCTTTGGAACTTCTGCCAAGCTCCCTTATTTTCTCCCCTAAATAACCCATCAAAACACCCCTTGGGAACAAGCCTGTGGCTCATTCTCTTGATGCTCTCAGGAGGTATTTGTGGTAGTTTGGGCTTTAGTTTTAGCTAGGCCTCAAATTAGCAGGCTAGATTAGGAGAGACAGGTATTGCCTGACTAAGTGACCAAAGAGATATTTCATACCAGATGATGCAAACCTAAGATATGACTGCAGGGGTGGGAGGTGTTTGGTCAGTTCCATCATGCCTGAAGTAAAGGCAGGACACTCTGCAGCTGTCCTGCTGAAGTGGGCCTTGCTGCTGCCGCTGCCACTACTTGCGTTTTGTTTGAATTCAGGGAAGCAGAGACATTTTGTTGTTATACTTTCTGTTTCTAGCAAGGTGTCTTTTAAGGTGCTTATAGATCTAGAGTGATAGAATCTCTTTTCCATGGGGAATGGGAAGTTATTTCTTATTATTTCTAACTTGTGTGTGTGTTATATTGTAGTTACTCTTAATTTCCTTTTCTCTGTATAAATATACATAGTTTAAGCATAAACCTAGTCTGAAGGGTTTTTTTCACTTCTCCCTTTTCTTGGCTGGAGGGAAGAAAGGTGACTCTGTATTGGGCAGTTGGCATTTTGCCAGCCCAACCCAAGACAGTACTACAGCCCCCCTACCCATGTTTTAAAGCCCAGCTGCTGGCTGGCACTCACGTGAAGAGGCTCTCGATGAGCCGCAGGTTGCGCATGGCCTCCACGATGAGGTTGCGCCTCTTCAGCAGCCGGTACGTCTCGTGGGACTTCTCCACTGCTGCAGCTCTGGGACGCTTCTTCTTCTTCAGCCCACGGGCCTTCTAGTGCCCAGCATGGACAAAAAAAAAAAGGATGTCAACTGGCCAATGTTTTCAGCCCAGTGTTGGCTCCTCACACAGTAACAGCCAAGGAATTCAGAGTTTTCATGGATTTATTTGTAACAAAGTAGTCAGATGAAGATTATCTTTTAGCTCCCCTTCACAGGCAGGGAGACAGAGCAGAAGACATGCAGCACTTGTGTGCTACTTAAGTAATGACACACATCCAGTCAAAACAGAATTTGGAGAACAACAGGAAACTAACCCAGAACTGCAATTTGGACATCTACCTTCCCACCCCCTGGAATAATTTTCACTCATAACTACAGTGCAGCCAAAAGATTAATGTACTTTAAAAACAAAATTAAAAAAACCCACCAAAATTCCACAAATAAATACAAAAACTGTAGCTTGAAGTCTTGCTATGAACATACATAACTGAGCCCAGCATCCCAACAAGAAGATATTAGGACAGGTGATCTTACCTTGGGATCTTCAAGTCTGACTTCTTCCACCACAGCCACATCCCCATCTTCATCAGTGGAATGAGTACAGGTGGAAAGACTGGACTCCTGCTTTAGGGTTTCCAAAGTAGAACTCTCTCCTGAAATGTTGTCTGGGAGCTCATCAGGGTCTTCAAGAATTTGAGGGGAGGGCAGTTTCTTCCCCCGAGACTTCACAGCTGTTGGCTTTGAGCCTGGTTTGAGAGCAAAAAGCTTTGTAACTGTTCTGCTCTCCCTGTTCAGCTTCTGCCTCTCTAAGAGCCATTGCCCATCCACCCAGGTAGCTGTACTTAAAAGCACTCTGCTGCATTTTCCACGTATTCCACTCTGCTGGAAGCAGTGGTTTCACCATGAAAAGCTGCATTCAGCCTCCAAAAGTACAGTTAAAAAAAAAAAGAAGTGAACTCCATGTCATCAAATAATTCTCTCCATGTTAAAGCCTTTTCACAGCCAGATATGGAAGACCACGAAGGGCCAGAGTAGCTGATCCAGAAAATGCTACCTGAAGAGAGCAGAGTTTCTGTCCCAAAGATTCTCCAGTTCTGCAAGAAACCTGACTTTTCTGACTCAAAGCAGAACAAGAACAAAGATTTAGTATTACTCCAGAGATAATCTACGTAAGAAATGGAGCTTGTTCTCCTCTCTTCCCTTTGAGTTTAACAACACAAATTCAAATAGTTAAAATTAATAAAATAACCTCCTTTTTAAAATATGTCCCCAAAAGGCTGACAGTATTCACAGTGAAGTGTTCCAAATAATTAAAAAAGCAATAAATTTCAGGGGACAAGACATTTTTGTTACAATGTGCTTAGGTAAGGAAGGCTGTGGGTCAAGTCATCCAAAGCCAACTCTGCCTGAAGTTACTGCCCTTGTCTGGTCCCAGCCAAGAAGTCAGTATTTACATGTACTCATCCTACTTGAAGGTTTGCACCAGTACATGAACATTCATTTTGCACAGATTCTAAGGCTCCATACCAGACATTTCCAACTGACAAAAACTGCTAAAAGGGGAAGAATTTTTATATGTTACAGTTTTAAAATAAAAGTTAATGGGCTGGCCTGTCAGCTCCTGTGCTGTTTCCCACACCTAAGATGACATTTGCATATCCAATGGAGGAATGAAACTGCTTTTTTAATGAGAGGCACAACCCACCTTTATTCTTAGTGAGGAAGAAATAAAATATTTCAAGAGAGACAAAGCATGTCCAAATCCCTTTTGAAGTCTTCAGGGACTTTAAAAACTAAAGCTCCACTAAGTTGGTGCTTTCTGACGAGCACAGCCTGAGTTTGAAAATATTTTTAAAAAGCCCATGACAAATTCCTTGTCGGTTCATCCCTGAACATCCAAGGCAGATAAAAGTATTACCCAAGGATGGTTTTTCAGCAGCTTATGCCAACCTGTCTCCTACCTACCATGGGCTTCCCACTGTGCTTGGTTTCAGCCCCACAGTCCTTCCACCTCCCTTGCAGCAGTTCTGGAATTTGTCTGACCCTCTGCAGGATCATGTCAGCCCTTCAAGCCAACAGAAAAATACCCTGAATATCCAAGGAGCACACTGCATGAGCCCATTTCACTCACACAGGGACAAGGGGAGACATGGCACAAGGGAAGGAAGGGCAGATTGTCTTCTTGGTGATCAATGATAGGCAGAAATACTACTTGGCACACAGACACCAGAGCACACTTCAGCCCTGAGAGTCTCCAGAGATTCCCACACCTGGTGTCCCAAAGCATAACAACTTGGGGAGGAAAGCAGGGAAAGAATCAAGTGAGGGAAAGAATCAAGTGAGTGTAAAAATAAATATATGACCAAAAACTTTAGTGGACACTAATACCATATTATTTTTAGTTTAATAACAGGATCCATAAGAAAAATGCAGGGTTCTCTCCAAATTCCAAAATCATGATCTACCTTTAGCTGGTGTTGATGGATGGGCATCATCTTGGAAACTTGATTTCACCAGAGAACCAGAGTTGGCCTTCTGCCCTTTTCTTCTCTTCTTGCCACCTTTCCCTTCCTCTTCATTGTCAGACTCTGAGACCAAAGTATCATCTTCTCCAGGGGACACATCTTCCACAGGTGGGGAATCTTCAGGCACTAGAGCCAAAGTCACTGTAGCCAACTGCTCACTCCTGGCCTTCTCCCTCTCAAACTGACGGTTTAAATCACTCTCCTCTGCGAGAACGTGGGAAACGTACTTTGTTGTCCTTTGCCGACCTTCATCCTCCATAAAACCCTAAGCAAACAGTTGGAATGTTATTTTACCACCTTAATTCTTCATTCCTGAAGTGTTCTCCAGCACCAACAGTGGCAAAATTTTCTACCTGTTCTTCCCTCACATAAAAAATATCATGTTAGTCTTTATTTTAGTAAGTAACAAAAATGCCACAAAACTTAACATACAGAAATTGAAAGAAATTCTGTGCTTGAAAAGCAAACAAATCTGCATTACCTGCTCAGTAGAACAAAACACCTACATATGTGGGATGTGGAAAAGTCTAAGGCAGAACAAACTATATATATTCAGACTGGAAATCAAATTTTTCCAGGAAAAAAAGAGTCTGTGAAGTAACTGCAATGCAGAAGGTGCCCAAGTGACTCACTCGAGGAGCTGCTGCTGCCGCCCTGTCTGCTACAACAGGTGCTTCCAGAGATCTGGAATCTCAAACACTTCACCAACCAAAAAGGGAAGATTTCATCTTCACAGCTGACTAGGGAAAAGTATGTTTAAGATATTTCAATGATTTACATAATTTGTTTGTTTTTAACTTTTACAGAACTTTTGACCAAATGACAAGATCTATGTCAACAAATCTTCCCTTGAGGGAACAGGGCAATTATCTTGCCCTTGTAGAAAGGGGTAAATGGGTGCATGTAAGAAATGACAGCTGGATTTGCCTTGTGAAATGAAAAAAATATTCAAATATCTGGAAATAAAAAGTTTAATCACCTTATTCTTTACAAAAGTAACTGTTTTGTTCTGGAATTTACTGATACTTTCAAAAAGCAAGTAGATTAATGATTTTAAATAGACAGAGGGTCATTGAAAAAGAAGATCTTGCAAAATAGAAGTTTGCTTCATTTTTGACTACAAGACAAGTGGATACTCTGAGTTGAGAGCCAATTATGCTGATGCCCATGAAGTCCCAGCCTCCAGGTCATGCCTGACCACAGGGAATGGCTCAGCCAGGTTGCTGAGGAAAGGCTGAGCAGGGCTGAGGCCACTTTCTCTGCCCTGTCTCTTTGTGGAAGGCAGGTCTTTATTAATTAGGCACCCAGTTACAAACCGATGTAAAATACTTGTTCATCTGGGTCAGCGAACTACTAAATGTCAGGCATTTACTCAGGACTGAGTAAAGCAAAGGGAAGCTACAGGAGCAGGAATATTCCAGTGCAACAATTAGGTCCAGCCTTCAATCTTACCAGGACTCTCCCACTGCTGATTCTCAAATCACTGCTCCTTCCAACGTTTGAAGTTAACAATGTTATAATGTATTTCTACAGTACCCACAATTGTATCTTCAGTTTCAGTAAGTGCCTAAAATGTTTCATTTCAGCCTTACCTTGACAACTTTGTACCTGTCCAGAAGGCGACAGAGCATCCTTGCTTCCAGCTTCCCCACATTCATGGCCAAGCCAATTTCTGCCTGAGAAATTCCTTTGGTTCCTCTACTTTCAACTGTTTCAGAAAGCAAAACAAAAAAAGTATCTCAAGGAAATAATCCGACTGAATTATATATACATATATTTGTGTATACATTAATATTTGCTCTGAACAACCACATATGCCACAATATTAAATTTAAGATTCCCCATTAATAAAGGTATTTTCACAGACATATAATCTCAGTCAAAACACAATTTTACATGAAGCAGTGACCAGAAGAATGAAGTCTGGAGGCAACAGCCTCAAAACAGAAGCAGGGATGAATTTTTGTCCTGACAGCTTTCCACAATTAGATATTTATTTCTCCATTTTGAAAATAAAAGACAGAAGAATAAGGAGCACTGTTTTCCCCAGCATCTTTTCTCATCCCACCACAACACCCTGATTCTGTCACACTTGGTTTTTTGGGGTGGCAATAAATAGTTGATAAGCTCCCAGGATGGGCTAAGGGGTGGCAGCACCTCCAGTCTAATCTGGATATGAAGGTCATTTTGCTATGAAAAATTCACACTTTCTGATACAAAAGCAACCAGAACTTGAAAATATCACAATATACACATTTCTTGTATACATACAAAGAGTGAGAAAATAATTGGAAAAGTCTTAGGGTGTCTAACTATGTCACCTACTTAGCTCATAGGCCTGGGTGAGCATGTCCCTTTCACAAACAATATCCACAGGCTGAACAGTTTTTGTGATCTCTTCATCATCATCATGATAATCTTCAATTTTCTTCTGAAATACCTTAAGAAGTTTAAGGCAACGGACCATGACATCAGTCCCTGTGAAAAATGAATGTTAGTGACAACTCCTAACAAAATGCATTTTATTTCTTTCAGCAACATGAAGAAGTTGCAGTGCAATGGGGAACAAACAGCTGAAGAAAACTGGCTATTTCTAGGAAAGGTTTGCAACAGCTTTTCCCTATATGTGAATTTCTGAAGTGCTCCAAACCTTCACATCTGTGTCAATTCTAGGACTGCCCAGTAGGAGAAATTTCAACAGCACAAATAAATCAATGGAGGGATTAAGTGTTGATCCCCAGTATTATTTCTGTAGAACACATATTTGACTGTAAGATCACTCACTGGGTATAAACCTGTTTCTTTTTACAAGGACAGAACACACTGCTGCCCAGAAGCCACAAGATTCTCACACAAGATTTGATTCCACATCTTAATATGTCACTGTCCACTAGCTGTGCTGTAGGAACTCTCCACTCACTGGGAGCTCACAGCAAAGAAGGGCAGAGGGGGGACAGGTGGCTTCAGGAGAGCTGTACAGACCCTGCTCCCTGACACAAGAATGACCTGCTCTCACCAGTGCCATTGAGCTCCTGCTGAACCATTTCAGAGACCAGTGGTAAACCAGAACCAGGTTATTGTGCACTGCCAGCTTAGCAAGTTGCAGTGATTCAGCAGCTACTGCAGAAGCAGCCACTTCATCCTACAGCAGTGGGTGGAACATCCACAGCCATCTCTGTTCCTCTGGTGCAGCTGTGACAGTGCCAGGTGAAAGCTTTAGCTGAAATCACTCAGGTTTCAGCTGATGAATTTCATCCTATGTATATGTATGAGCAGTTACTGATGTCCAGCTGACACCAAGTTAACCCACAGCCCTTTCACCATGTGACTGAGCTCCAGGGCAGATGATTCCATTACTTTCCTTGACCTGAATCTTTTCCCTAAGATGCTGCTTAGGATAGTAATTAAGTGCTGACATTTTGGTAGGGCTGCAGGCACTGTTGTAATATCCTTTGTATTTGTACAGCCCATTAATTTTCAATTGAAGCAGTATTTGAAAAAACAAACAAAAAACCCACAAAAAAATCCCCCAAAACAAACGAATTCTTTTCCTTTTAGCTCTTCCTGTCCAGTAATGTTCTTCTCACAGCAGATGCTCTGGTTTCATCCACAGTGTGTCCCACATATTTCTATCTGCTTTCCTGTATAACTCCAGAGATTAAACTATCTTGATCTCTGATGAAAATCAGCTATTATTAATTCATCCTCCTTTAATACCTAGTGTTTTGAAGGCATTTTTGTGGATTTTCAGCTTTTACATCTGTAAGATGGAATTACCATTCAAGTGAAAGATTCATCAAGTGGCATTTTTCATGGCAAACTTAAGCAGTAAGTGCAGCTGCTGTTCTACCAATCTCTGACAGAACATAAAACATCACTGCCTCAGGGGCTGCCACCAAGTTTGTAACTGGACTTGTATTTCCCTGTCTTCTAAGTAAATACCTTAATAGGAAGTTAAATGTTTTTACTACTGACTATAAACTGTCTTTTAGGAGTAGTATTTAGTCTTCTGAGTTTTATTTGCAAGTGTTTTCAGCTCAGTAGAACATCTCAGAAACTCAAGTCAGTAGGAGGAATATAAACAAATATAACCAGGTGCAATGCTGCTCACAGGTTGTGTAAGACAGAACCAAGGGTTTGGTCAATGCCAATGCTAAATGGTGTGACTAAAGGGCATGTAAGTCTATAAAGGTCATATAAGAAGCTGTCATACAACCAGTGCATGTTGAGGCACTTGCTCAAACCAGGACTACATTAACTATGCACAATACACACTTTGTAAACCATCTGATGATACTTTTCCCCATGAATTTATACTGGAAACTGATTTGTTCTAGAGTATCAAGGATCTCCACTGCCTTCTTCAAACTGTGAACTTAAATGAGTTATCCTGTGTAAAACTCCCCCTGATATTCTTATGGGAAGGAGGGAGACCTGTACATTTCATGACAAATCAGCTCTCTCAGTCACTCCCTTCTTTGGGCAGCACAAAGTGGGTGATTTCTCTCTCAGCCATGCTCAATGCTGTACCTATTTTTGACCTCTGCTTCTCTTTGTCCCTAATAAAGCTTCCTTATAGAGAATTTTCCTTCCCTGACTTAAAAGATTTGAAGGAATTTTTTGTCTTATCAAGAGCCTTAATCCAACTCCAAGTAAATGGCATTAACTTTTGTCTTCTCGAAGTTCTCGTGGTTTTACTTTTTCACTTCCTCCTTTAATATCACTCCTTTTCACAAAGACTCTGTAATTTGCAATGTTTAGTTCATATCAGATGTACCTTTTTCCCCTTAAACAGTTCATTATGTTTTTAAAACCCATACTGTTTATATTTTAGAACTATTTTATTTTTAATCCTGCAAATCTGCCTCTTAGGATTTTCTGTGATTAAAGATTCAGTTCAGATTTCTTCAGCAATTGCATTAATTCCACTGGTGATACTACCCTTCCTCATACTTTCTGTTATTATTTCTTGTAGTTTTTTCCCTGTGCAAGTTTTATCTACATTTTTTTCTGAGAGCAGCTGCTTTCTTTTGTTCTTCATGCAATTCTGCTCTTGTCTTTCCACATGTCAGGAAGTTCTCAGCACTTTTTGTGAACCAAATAAACCTGGATCCAAAGCTGGTTATGTCTGAACCCACCCCTCAGCAGACTGGCTTTTTTTGGATAGTAGTCACTGAGTATCTTACCTTGACCCTGAGATTGGCTCATTTTGTTAGAACTTGGAGCTAACAATGCCAAGGTTGGGAGTCCCTTCCAACTCAGAATATTCTGTGTTCTGTTAGGAGTTTACTTCCATAATTTAATAAGAAACTTTCCAGAGAAACTTTGCATTCTCATGAGTTTCAGAAAAAACCATAATGCAGATGGTCTGGGTTTTTAGCTTATTTTATAAAAGGGATTTTTATATATATATGACTTTATGTATTTTTTTGGTCATGTTCATTGACCTGTCATTCAGCTTCAACCTGAAAGCTCAGCAGACTGCTTTGTTCCTGCTCTCTCTATTGGCTTGAGCAGCCTCATTAGGTCACAACCCAGTAAAACACCTCACATTGATATCCAACAAACTTGACTACATCCATTCCTTAAAAACCTGGAACAAATGCTTAATTCAAGTGAGCTCAGCCACTCTACCTTTAGTAACACATTTATCTACATAATTGCAAAGACAGATTTCACTCACACCTCTTGAAATTGATGAAGCTGAGAGATGGAATGGCATCAATGTAATTACACAAGGAGAAAGCACAAATATGGTTCTTGCTACCTTTCTTTGTCTTGTAGGGCCCTCCACTGGGGTGCATTTCTTGCAGTGGGACAGATACAACCTTGGCTAGGCCAGCATTCATCATGTAGTGATAGACACGTTTGAAGGTTTTCTCAGAAAGACCCTGATGCAAAGAGAAATGGCAAAAGTCATTGTAGTCCAAAAGCCTCACCTGCTGCTGATTGGAATCAAAGACATTCTTACTGCCTGTTCTCAAAACAGTGTTTTGGGGTAGGATATCCAAGAAGGAATTTAAAAGCCTGTTAGTACAGACACTGGGCAGAACATGAGTGTGTTGGATCCCTCCAGCTCTGCCACCCAAACAAACAGCAGCACTGGACAATTAAAAACTGCATGATGATATCCACTGACGAGGGATTTCTGAAGCTTTGGATGGAACACAAATTCTTCCCTATTACAAACACCAACAGTAACTTGATCTAGTAGGTTTTTAAGATCTTTCTTTTGATATCCTACCCCAGAACTCTGTGCAACTTTAAAGAGCAGGCAGTATGAATGAATGCCTTTGATACTAATCATCTAGTTCTACTGAGTGAGAATTTGAAAGAGTAATAAATCTCACCAATTCTTCCCTCAAGTTTCCTAATGTTTCCATCTGGTTTGAACGAGCACTTAGCATACTTGAGAGCTTCTCCACCAGAATATCATATTTGCTCCTCCTAACCAAAGAAAGAAAATAATTTTATATGTAAGTATGCATATAACTTCATAAAAACAAGTTGTGGCTTTACAAAATGGCAATCACTAGAGAAAGTATGCTAAGTGTTCTCAGATTGGTTTAGGAATGTTTTCTTTTCTTTCTGTGAATAGCACAAGAGAATTTGTCACTGAGAAGAGATCTCAGCTAAGGGAACAGTGACTAAGCCCAAGCTGTTACTTCATTGGCAATCCACACAAGCACAAGTTCTAATTATAAACAAAATAAGAAAACAAAACAAAAACTCTGTTAGAAATGTGTTTGAAGTGAAAACTCTCAAAATCAACAGAATGATCAGTGCTATAATAAGAAAAGGTAGGTTTATGCAGGCAGGTGACAGGAACCAGAATATTGTACTGTGTTGTATGGCATTTGGAAGGGGAGTTAAAGAACTTGAAGAGAGTCAATATCAGGAAACTTTGATGGTTCTGTGACAACAGAGCAATCTCTCATCCCAGTGAAAGGTCACAGTCTCCCCAGCAGACCTCCAGAACATACCTATCTACATGAAAGCGAGTGAGAAGCAGAAGAATGGAGTGCTGCTGAGCTCCACTTGGCAGGCGTATGACGTGGGACTGCATTGTTATGAGACCATTTCTGTCCAGGACTCTTCGGTGATAATGAAGTTTTCCAGCATCCACTCTAAAGAAAAGATGGCAAGATAGCTATAGGCATAGAAACCTCTGCAAATAAATTCTACATATGCAGTACCTTAGAATACTTTACCTAAATTCCTATGGTCTTAGCGATAGATGCTAAATTTCAAAGTGACAAACTCAAAATTAAGAAGTGCCAAAATTAAGAACATCTGTGAAATTTATTTTTATAGTTAATCTCATTAAACAGAGAGAAATACCTCAGTCTATGCACTCTATGTCATGGCATGACATGGTTTGATGAGGGAGTTGAATCAGTATTGTATGTTCATGCTCTCTTTCTCCATCCTCTCTTTCTAACTCATGGCTATGCTGCAATCACTGCTCTCCTTGTCAAGGCTCTGACATTCATCTCACTCCTTGCTGAGCTGACCTGGGCCACCAAACTGACAGAAAAGCAGCCACAAAAGATTAACCCTCTGCCCCCATCACCTTGGTTACATAAGAGAGTTTCCTAAGTGGTACAAAACAATCCCAGGTGGCTTGCCAGTTCCAAGCCATTCCTCTCCCAAAAGGAGAGAATCCTTCCAACAATGCTAATATTCTGCAGAACTTTAGAGCAAACCCAGAAGCTCCCTAAGAGGCTGAGTAACACTCCTTCATCAACAAAACACATGGTCTGGTTTGGGAGCTGGTAACTCAGGCTCCCACTCATATGAAGAAACACAGGCAAATGCTGGGGACAAAATATCTAAAACTCTCTCCAGAACCTGGGCAGGACAAGATGCTCACTCAGCAGTTTAGAAAAGGAAATGAAAATCATTGTTCCATTCAAAATTTGAAAGTTACTTAGAGAAAGAATGAATTTCTACAAATTAGAAACCTGTGTATTGAGCAAACAGACAACTTCTGGAAGTACAATGAACTCAAGAATGAGACCAGTATAGTTCCAGTAACACAGGCTCCAAGGACCAATTACTCCTGGGTAGTAAGGACAAGACACTTGGTACAGATAGGAATTCAAATAAAGGCACAGGAATACTCCAAAAAAACCAGTGGAAACTTGTTAGCTTTGATTTAATTCATAGAGAAAAATGCAAACTTACTTGAAAGCCCCACAGTGAAGGTCCCTCTGGAGCTCCCCTTGCCACCGAGCACGGCCCAAACGCTCCAGGATGCAGTAGGAGAAGTCAGGGAGCTTCAGGTCAGGGTCCCCCTGCCAGCCTATCAGAGCTCTGTAACGCTGCTCCTGGGAGGCAACAATGACTAGTCTCTCTCCCCATCTAAGAAACAGAAGGAAAAGTTATTATTGTTATTAGTTCCATAACAATAGAGAGATCAATTCCTCTTTACCCACAAACACCACTGAGTAAAGACTAAAAGAAAAATAACTTTATAAGTATTTTAATGTTTTTAATTTAAGGATTTCACTCACTTTTCAAGAGCTTCTTTGTGAGTATAACAGGGCTGCAAATTCTTCTTCCTTATTTGATCAGTGATATCTACTCTCTCTTTAAAATACTGGCAGGAACCTTGTATGCCATCTTTGTTATCCAAAATCATGTGGACAGGATAAATATCGTCTGAAGCAGCAACACCTCTTTTGGCTTCCAGTATTCCAGTTTCAAGGTCTATCTCTTCATACCTGAAATAAAAGCAGAGAGCCAACATTAACCAAGCAAGGAGAAATGAAAGATTGTCACAAATAATGCTGAAAACTCTATGGAGCATCTTGGAAAAATGGAACTCTCATCTCGAAACTGGAAAAACACAAGGAGCAGAGTGCTGTACTCCTCAGGTATAGCCAAACCTCAGAATGCAGGAGGGGGATACATTATTTAACCTTCAAAAACGCAAGGCTATTGAAGTGGTGGGAGTTAGAGAAACATATACCAGTTCACAGAGAATGAAAAGAACAGATACATCCACCCTGATGAACTGGAACATGTAAATTCTGCCCTTACCTAAGTGGCAAAGAGATGTTTGACTGGAAATCTCGTCAGGGCTCATATACAGGTCACAGAATCATTATGGCTGGAAGAGAACTCTAAGATTGTCCACTCCCAACCATCCATCCAGCACTGCCCCTGTAACCCCTAAACCACATTACCCAGCGCCAGATCCAGACGCATTCTGAACACCTCCAGGCCAATCTATTCCAATGCCTGAGCACCGTAACAGTGACAAATGCTCTCCAATATCTAAATACCGGCCCTGGAGCCACGCTCTGCCCTTCCCGCTGTCACCCAAGCCCCGAACCGCTCCCGAGGCTGCGCCTGAGCGGGCAGTGCCGGTGGGGGCAGCCTGGCAGGAGGGCCTGGGATAGCCCGACAGGAGGGCCCGAGATAGCCCGGCAGGAGTGCCCGGGTCAGCCCGGCAGGAGGGCCTGGGTTAGGTTAGCAGCCTGGCCCGGATCAGCCCGGCAGGAGGGCCCGGGATAGCCCGGCAGGAGGGCCTGGGTTAGGTTAGCAGCCAGGCCCGGATCAGCCCGGCAGGAGAGCCCGGGATAGCCCAGCAGGAGGGCCTGGGTCAGTCCTGCAGGAGGGCCCGAGATAGCCCGGAAGGAGGGCCCGGGATAGCCCGGCAGGAGGGCCCGGGTCAACTCGGCAGGAGGGCCTGGGTTAGGTCAGCAGCCAGGCCCGGGTCAGCCCTGCCGGGGCATCGCCCCCGCCCCGCACTCACCCGCCGTGCAGGCGGAGCGGCGGCCGCGGCCGCGGCAGGAGGTAGAAGCGGAGGTCGGGCTGGGCGCTGAGCGCGGCCCAGAGCAGCTGCCGCGTGTCGGGCTGCAGCGGCAGCGGGAAGGGCGGCGAGCGGGCGGCCAGGCGGTGCCACAGAGCGGGCACGGTGATGCCATCCAGCCCCTCCAGGGCCACCTCGTCCAGCAGCGCCCACAGAGCCTCCATCGCCGCCCGCCGCTTCCGGCGCGCAGGAACTGACGGCGGCGGCGCGACCGTCACCAGGGAGACCGAGACACAGAGCGGGGCCGGGGCGGGCGGGGCCGTGCGGGGTCAGTGCCCATGCGGGGTCAGTGGCCCTGCTGGGGCTGTGCGGGGTCACTGTCTGTGCCGGGATCGGGGACCGTGCGGGGTCAGTGCCCATGCAGGATCAGTGTCCATGCGGGGGCTGTGCGGGGTCAGTGGCCGTGCCGGGGTCGGTGTCTATGCGGGGTCAGTGTCCGTGCTGGGGCTGTGGAGGGTCAGTGTCTGTGCCGGGTCAGTGTCCGTGCGGGGGCCGTGCGGGGTCAGTGCCCATTCGGGGTCAGTTGCCGTGTTGGGGCTGTGCGGGGTCAGTGGCCATGCGGGGTCCGTGACTGTCCGGGGTCAGTGGCCGTGCGGGGTCAGTACCCATGCGGGAGCCGTGCGGGGTCAGTGTCCGTGCAGGAACTCTGTCTTGGGGGCTGTGACCATCCGGGGGCTGTTCCAGGGGTCAGTGTCTGCCCCAGGGCTTTGCCCAGTGTTCAGTGTCCCTCGGGGTCTGTGTCCGTCTGGAGACTCTTCTCTGGGTGGTCAGTGTCGTTTCGGGGGCTCTACCCGAGGTCAGTGTCCGTGGTGGGTCGGTGTCTGTGCAGGGTCAGTGTCCGTGGAGGTCCCGTGAACGTGGTGGGTCAGTGACAGGGCAGGGCTCTGACAGAGACACCAGCGGTGGGTCAGAGGCAAAATACGGGGGGTCTTTCTTTGGGTACATTTAAAGTTCTGAGTGTGAACAGAACAGCTCAGCGGCAGCGGCTCTGGGGCTTGGTGGGGATTGCTGGGAAAGTTCGTGTTTCCTGAGGGGCGACAGAAAGTCTTTAACTGGAGACTTTAAACGTGCACAGGCTCTGCAGAGAACAAGTTGTAGGATTGCCTGACCTGACGAGCAGTAGCAAGTCAGGGAAGTCATCCCACAGCTGGACTTTGAGCACAGCTTCAGCTTGTGCCCCAGGGTTTACTGGCTCGTCAGGTCTTGGGTTATAAACTCCTTTATACAGCACATGCCTCCCACTTCTGGGATGTTTAGGTTCTTCAGTAGACTGTGGAGGGTTCTGGAAAACAAGTAAAACAACTACAGTTTCCTCTGTTCTTCAGGAGCTTTATTGACTACACTGACTATTGCAGGCAGCAATAGGACAAGGGGGCACGATGGGCTCAAGCTCTGCCAGGGGAAATTGAAGTGGGAGATGAGAAAAAAATTCTTTGCAGAGAGAGTGCTCAGGCATTGGAATGGGCTGCCCAGAGAGGGGGTGGATTCCCCACCCCTCGAGGTTTTTCAACTGAGCTTGGCCGTGGCACTGAGTGCCATGATCTGGTAAAGGGACTGGAGTTGGCCCAAGGGTTGGACTTGATGATCTCGGAGGTCTTTTCCAACCCAATCCATTCAATGATTCCATGACAACTTTATGCCTTGTTGAAGGAGGAACATTTTTCAGTTTATTCTCACCATTGAGGGTGCAAAGCCAGTAGTGCTCCATGTCATTCAGTGTGACAATTATATTCTCATTTCAGCTTCATATTAAGACATGGTGACTGACTTTGACGAGAAACATGACGAATACTTAATATCCCTTCAGCAGAGAAACCGGTAAGACACACAGTTGTTACCACCAATGGGTGTGAAGTACCTGTTTTATTGTGTCAAAGATCAGCACTTGTGGTGCAAAGTCTGACTTGCTGTGCCTTAAACCATTCAGGTGTTTCTCTCTTCCTCTTCTTGCTTGCTAAACAGATCAAAGTTCTGGTTTCTAGAGATCACAATGTTTCTTCAGCATTTAAAAGATAAATACATTTATTAATAAAATAGTTTTTGTTTTCATGGCTGACAGAAATTTTTTTCTGTATGGAGCAAAAGCTTAGAGGTTCAGAGGTAACTGGCAGCTCACACTGTGTGAGGATGTAATGATGAGGCAAGGTTTTTATGTTGTCAGAAACACAGAAAAATGGGAGATAAGGACATCCAGGTCACTTTTGCAAACTTCAGTGTTTTTCAGACAAATTTCAAACATTTCTTTTACTCTTTGTTCATGTGTTCCTGTTGTTGTACGCTGGACAGATGAACTTCATAGTTAATTCAGAAGGACCTGCAAAGCTTTCTTGCTGGATTCCCTCCTTTACCAGAATCCATAAGATTTTTACTCAGATTCTATGACAAACTGGTTCAGTGAAAAGACAAAAAAACCTTAGGAAGCCACAATTATGTTAAAAGACTTGCCAATTTTTGTGACCATGAGTTTCCTTTGTATATAGTACCATAAAGCAGTTTTAGAGAAGAATAAAACCAATTTATTTAATGATTGAAACAACTTGTATCCTTAGGATCAGACCTCTAATTCTGAATTTTGGTGGAAATAACAAGCAGGTGACAACTGTACCTTGCAGGGCACATATCTGGCAGTCTGGGATAGTGGGAGCAGATCAGGCACTGGCTCCTGCTGGATCCAAAATTACCAAGAACAGCCCATCTTGTGTCAAAATCTCATCAATCTGAGCAGCCTGGGGTGGGTATAAGAGAGTGGTGGCAGCAGGGGCTGTGCAGGGTCAGGTGCAAACTGTCACCCACGTGATCCCAACCTCCTGGCCTGCATGTCACCTCACCAAAGGAATTAGGATGGACTGGGTATAACCTGTGGTGAAAGGAGAGAAGATGAGATTTGGAAGAGGGAGAGTAGGTGTTTCACTGAAACTGAGCCTGGGGAAGGGCATTTTTTAAAATATAATTTTACCCAGTCTTCAATTTTCTGATATCTCTACCTGCACTACTGACTGAGGGCTTTTTACCTCAAGTTTCAAAACACAAATAATGTTTTTCTTTTCTTTTTTTTTCTTGAAAAGACTTCACCCATTTTTAAGCTATTTGGAAATTCTAAGTAAAACTCTGCAAAATTCTTAGGAAGAAAGGTTACATATGCTCAATACCAATTGGAAAAATAATGTGAAATGAGAGACAACATGGGAAAAATGTCAGAAGGGAGAGGGTTGGTCAAACTTCAGGTGTACAGTGTGTGGGTACTCCTACAAGCACTCCAGAACAGGAACCAGATCCTGGAAGTTGTATTCTGGAATTACTGTTTGAACTGTGAGCATCTTTTCCATCTTTGTGACGTGGTTTGCTGTGTTCATTGCTGACCTGCACATGCCCTGTGTAAGGATGAATTGTTGTCCTTTCTGCTCCAGGTTACTGGAACGGTTGAAAAGGAAGGATCCTGTGCAAATCAAACTGGAGCAGCTGGAACAAGGCTTTTCTCTGTATGTGAATGGAGCCAATTCCCAGCTGAGGAATCACCGCCGCAAAATCGGCTCCCACTGCTGCCTCAGGAACGAGACAAAACCCGCCAGGACAAGTGGTGAGTTCCATGGGAGCCTGGCAGAGATTGCAGATGGAACTCTTGGAGGAGTGCACTCACTGGAGCTCTGATTCACTTGATGAGGTCACTGGCCAGGCTGTGATAAAGAGACCACCACTGGAGCTTGGAATGAGGAAACTACAATATAACACACACTTACACAAGTTACATATATATAACAAGGAATAACTCCCCACTCCCCAATTAATGCAAAGCCCATTACTCTAAATTCATAAGCACTCCAAAAGACACTCAGAAAGAAAGAGAAAGTATAACAACAAAATATCTCTACTTCCCTGAATGCAAACAAAATGCAAGCAGAGGCAACAGGAGCAGGCCTTAGCCTAGTAGAGGAGCTGCTGGATGTCCTCCTCTTAGTGCAGCCATGATGGAACTAACTAAGCCACTCCCACACACTGGATTTTACCCCCTTTGAGATGATGTAGTATGGTATGGAATACAATATTATTGGCTGGAAGAAGTCAGCTGTCAGCTCAGCCCAGCTTAAATCAGCTGACAATCCTAGGCCTAGCTGAACTTTAAAACCTAAATTTAGGCCCACCTGGCCAAACTCATTACACATGGGACTCTTTCCTCCAATTGCTTAAGCTGGTTGTTTAAGGAACAGTTTTTCAGTCGATCCCTGACTAATTCCAAGGTTTAAATTCCCCACGTCTTCGTTTGTTAAACAGCTCTTACTAAAACTAGAAGATTAGAAATGTATATGAATTGTCAGTGGAAAAGAATGGTATATCTTTGTCTGATGGATAACACCATTAATAGGATTTAAAATCTGATGGGCTTCAGTGTTATCTGAGTCTGGTGTCCTGAGGACAAATGACATTTGATGACACAGACTGTAATCAAATTATATCCTTTAATAGCTGCATTAAGCTAATAAGTGATATTTAAGCTATAATAGTTGTCTTAGAAAGACAGCTAATCTTTATTTAAATATTTGAAGTAAAGAATGTCTACCATTTTCTCCCAATGATTAGTTGGCTTTATCTAAAAGTGGGTATTTTGTTTCTAATTTAAGTCTGTCTGTTACTGAGAGCAGTGTAGTGACAGGAATAATTTTGCATGCATGAAGATATAAAGTATGAGCTTACTGGCCTTCTAATCTATTTAGCATAATGAAAAGGAAGTTGATTTTACTAAATCCTTGTGTAAAGCAGTTTACCAGCCTTAGTCAGTTATGTTTACTTTGCTACAACCTATTTTTAATCTATTGCTGTGTAGGTGGTCTACTTAATTTTCACCTAAAATTGAAGACAAAGAGTTACTTAATATAATAATTTATTATGATTGAAGGTTTATTAATCTCAAAAATACTGGAAACTAAGTTTTCTTTCAGTAACTTTCTCACCATGACTCTATCTCTTTTTTAATTTGTTTTTCTGCCACACTGGGTACATGCTGCTTGTTTTCAAGTTTAAGTGTGTTCAGCTTAGCTGTGAAACCTTGTGTGTAATGATGCAAAAAGTTTCATGTTCTTTGATATTGGAAAATGAGGGAAATTTTGTGCCTTGTCACCCTGGGATGATACACTTTGAGGGTGCAGAACAGTGTCTTTGGCTTTTTGATCCAGAAATTGTGCAGGGATATTGTGGCAGCAGCTGTAATTGAACTCTGTCAAGAGGAATTTCCTCTCAAAGTTCTGCTGTGTAGCTGTTATCTCTCAGCTTGACCAAAGTGCATTATTTTTTTGGTCACTTGATGCCATTTGATTCAGTTATGGTAGAATACTTGTCTTGGGGACCTTTAAAGACTTCAGTTCCAGTCTCTGTTCCTTTCCTCAACTCCATCAACTTGGAGACTGTAGTATTATCTCTGCAGAAGATAACTCAGTGTTTTGCAGTTTCTTACTGTCTAGTGTTGATCTTTTAAACCCATGAAGCTGCAGTGAAAGATATCAATTGAATCATCATCCTGTAATTTTTCCTCTTCCATTTGATTTTGCCACTGGAGTCCAGAGGGGGAATTATTGGTTATCTGTAGAAGCTTCTTGCCTGAGGGTTCTACCATAACAATTTTATGCTCTCTTGCATTTCTAGGCATTTCTTCTCAATGATTGAATATGATTTTACTTACAGAAATGATTCCTAGCTGAGATACAGCACTGAGTTTTCTTCCCTGTCTCCCTCCCTTGAGAGTTATTGCATCATCCATTACTTCTAAAGCATCTATCTATAGGATTAATCTTCACTGAAAAATTAGGAATGTGTGATACTTAATAATCCAGAAAAGGCACAAATCCCTCTTTCTGGTTCCTGAAAGTGTCAGCATAAATCTCCTTGCCAGGACTATTTTCTTTGTCTGTGTTCCCTAGGAGTAATTAATGATAATAGTGATTGATAAACTTTTTCTGCTTAGGATTGTAGTGAAGCTGAGCCACAGGTGTACTGTCATTTCTCTGGGTGTATAACCCAGGCATAGTCTCACAACTATGTTTGTTCTTCCAGTGAATGTCTGGGTGGTCACAGAAATGGGGCTCAAGGGTACCATGGGGTCTCCTTGGAACATGACTGATATTTTGATGATGTGCTGCTGAGTTCTTGACTACAAGAACAGACACTGTCAGCTCAAGTCTCCAGGGGAATGACACCACTGGCCCTATTCTGTGTGCCAAAGCAGGCAGTGGTTGGTATTCAGTCCCCATCCCACCCATGAGAAGGATGTTTTTGTTCTAAAGTGGTGTTTGTGTCACAGATGATTTGCTCAGCTGCATCAGCCTCTGCCTGGGGTTTGAATTAGTGTTTTTTCTGGTTTAGGGAAACCCGGTCACATAAATCCATCACTGAGTAGAACCATGGAACTCTACAATGGTTTGGGTTGGAAGGGCCTTGAAGCTTATCCATTTCCACTCCCTCCCATGGGCAGGGACACCTCCCACCAGCCCAGGTTGCTCCAAGCCCCGTCCAACCTGGCCTTGGACACTCCCAGGGATGGGGCAGCCCCAGCTTCTCTGGGCACCCTGTGCCAGGACCTCAGCACCTTCACAGTAATTTTTTTCTAACATCAAATCTAAACCTACTCTCTTCCAATTTGAAGCCATTCCCCCATGTCCTTGTCACTACATTATCTTGTAAATAGTTTCTCTAAATACTCAAAGAATTCTGAGAACTAAATACTCAGCAGTGGTAGCACAAGTCCTACTCTGTTGCTGTTTCCTCCTTACATTTGTAGGATACCTGAGTGTCTTCTGGGCAGTTGCTTGGAAGAGATGGATTGCTTGGGGAGTGAAAGGTGCTTCCAATTCTGTCCCAAAGCAGGAGCTGAATCTGACCACCCTTCTAGCATTGTAACCTCAGAACAGTTCACCCTCAGTGCCAGCAGAGCCCTGAAGCAATCAGCACCAATGCTAATTAATGACTGCACAGTATTTCTGAAGGTAGTGAGGAACAGCCTGATGGAGTGGCAGGAGGTCTGGTTGGAAGGGCTGTATTTCTTCCTTGGAGCAGACCATTCCTTGTCCCCTCTGTGCTTGGTTGTATTTTGGGCCTTTGAGGCAGACACTTGGTGCTGAAGCTGTAGAACACCATCCTGTGATGTTATGATCCCTCCAAACTGACATAAGCATACACTGCTCCCCCAGGAATGGTCCCTCTTGACCATCTGTACCAGCACTTGTGCAATCTCATGGTGAACCAGAGTGCACCAGTGGCTCTAATCAAAAGTAATCTGTTATGTTTTCCCACAGTTAAAACTTGCCCACATAATTCCCTGTCCAGCTGCACGTAGGGTTGTCCAACCCAAGAAAGCAAAGGTGGTATTGAGAGCTGTAATAAGCAATGTGGTCTAATTCTGAAGTAAGCCCTGCTTTGAGTGGAAAGCTGGACTAAGTGACCCCACAGGTTCCTTCCAAACTAAATCTTTCTGGGATTCTATGACCTTTGTAGGACAGTTGGTTCTTTTATTGGTAGTGCCAGTTTCTGCTGGCTTAGGGTGACCATTAAATTATGGCTTAAAGAGAAAAGGGTTTGCATCAGCTGTTTTTCTCCACTGAGAAGAAATGGAAGCTGTAAATCTGTCTTGAACATAGGAAATGAGATGCCTTTATTTAGGATGCTACTGAGGGTGTTGGTGATGCCCTTGTTCCATTGAGGGTGCTGATGTGACCTGCAAGATGTTTGTCTCTGTCTCAGTCAAAGCATCTTCTCAAAAATCCATTGCTCCACTCTAAGCTGGGGGCATGTCCAGCACAGAAACCCTTAGTTCTCCTTGACCATACTGAGATTTTTTGCAGAAGTTCCAGAACCAACTCTTCCTGACCTTAGAAATGAAGGATAATGGTTGTTTGTCCTTTATTTATGGCTTTTACATGAAGAATCTTTCTCTGCATAGTATGTTAAATATCTGGTAGATTCTGTTAAATCTGCCAATACCTCATATTTCCTTAATCTGAGAGTAAATACACACAGTTCTTTTGTAAAATCAACATTTCACCTGTTGTTCACCAGAACTCTGTCTGTCAGAGCCTGCCTTTGGTGGGGCTCAGTTGGCTTCCTGAGACAGCTTATTGCCCATCTGGGGGTTGGAGTGATCTGTACCCTGGTTCTAGAACATACCTCTAGACTTTCATGTCAGAGAAAGTGGTGCTTCACCTGCTGTTCAGCTAATGTGTCTTTAAAGAGTTTATTCTCTTGAATACACAGGATGATGATTGTCCCTTAAGAGATTCCAAACTCCTACTACCAATACACAACTGGCCAGGGTCTGGATTGGAATGGCTTCTCTGTTGTTGATACCATTCACATGTCAAACATTTACTCTTCTGTCCTCATTTGGGAAAAAACTCAACATAAACCCCAACCCAAAATGTGAAGTGAGGTGTATATTGTCACATACTGTATTTATGGTTTCTGTTCTCTAATTCTTGTGTCTGTGTTATGACAAAGCAGCCCAGCTAGAGGAGAGGGAGTTGCCAGCGGGCAGCACACAGACTGCACCAAGCAAGATCCAGCGCAGGAATTGGCTTCAGGTGAGAAGCAGTTGGAAGGAATGGGGGTTTGAACTAATCCTTAAGCCATAAACACTTTCAGGGAGAATTGGTTGCAACTAGTAGATAGTTGGGACTCTCACACAGAACCTGAGTCTTGGCTTGGTGTAGGTGCTGAGTGACAACATGAAATGGTTCTGTGGCCAGTTTTGTGGCTACTTTGAAGCCTAAAAAGACAAATCTCATTGAAAGGGTCTGGTTTCAGTGACATCTGTCATAGAAAATTCTGTAGCCTGGACATGACTGGCTCAGTGTGTCCTCCAGCAGAAGAGCTGTCACTGGACATCTCTGATGGTAGCCTAGAGAATTTATTTAGTGCAAAAGATGGAGAAACTCATTTTGAAGAGACATCCCTGCCTGTCACTGCTGTTCTCCACCCTGCAACAGGAGTGAGGGACACAGAGGTGTAATTTGCAAGGCTTGAGATGTAATTTGTGACAAATTCTTGTGGATCAAAAGGGAGGAAAATGCATAGAGATAATAAAAATATCTATATGAAATTTGGAGCCATTAGCTACACAGTTGTTGGTTCACTGGACAAGCTTTAATGGTCTTTTTTTCTTTTGGCTTCAAGAAGGATCTGAATTAACCTGTCAAGGAGTGTGACTTAATTAACAGAGCAAGTGGGAATTCTGAACAACTGAGACATGTCACCCAAATAATTACCCTACTTGATTAGTAATTGGCCTGGCTGGATGTCCAGCCTGTGCTTGAGTGACTGGGCATCGGGGTCTGTGTCACTGCAGATCAAGTGCTCATGCCATGCAGGTCTGCTCTTCTTTCAGCAAATATTGCACATTCAAGCTTTTGGGCTGCATTACTTTATTTACCACCCTTACTGCTTCAAAGTTCCGTTTAATTAATTTTCTCAGCTGCTCTTTCTCCCAGTAGGCCACTGCTTACATACAAGCCTGCCAGGACTGGTTTGCTGGATTTGCCAAATGTGTAGTCAGTCATAGCCTGTGTCATTCCAATGAAGAAGGAGGCACCTCCTCTGGATTGGAAAGTTATCCAAACATAGGCAGCTATACTAAAAACAGGCTACTATTTGGGACTAGCTTAGGATGATACCTTAAGTCTTTTATCCAGTTGGATGGGGAGGTAGCAGTTATCCTAATGAACAACTGGAGTTATTTAGCTAAGGGGATGTGCAGCCATGGAGTAAGGTGCAGGTTGTGCTATTCAGCAGTTTATTTTCCCAGTGGGTTTTTTGGATAGCTAAAGGACCCAGCAATTCATGTTCAAATCTCAAACCTGGGCTGTGCTCAGGTGTGCTCTGAGGGGGGAGGATGGACCTACTGAACTTGCTCTATCAGAAGCCACGTTGCCTTAAGCTGCTCCCTCTGGGATATCTCTGCCCCTGGCCCTCCCACAATGGTAGAGGATTGTCTGCACAAGAGGTAATGAGGTTGAATATCACTGTGCAGGCTTCTGTATCATGTTACCTTTGATGAGACTCTCCTTTTGCCATCATTCACTTGGGAGACTTCCCCCTGTGGAATGTCTGCACCAGACTTGAAGTTGTTTCACTTCCCTGGTGAGGGTGAACCCTGATGGGCACTCCCTTTGGGGCCCAACACATGATGTGTGCAGGGCCAGACCCAGCAGCAGGTGGGCACTTTGGCCAGGGTGCTTAAACATAATTCAGAGGCCCAAAGGTGAGCTCAGGGAGGACAGAAACCTTCCCTGGAACAGAGAGGAAAAGTGGTGCTTGGTCTAGACATTGTTATGTAAAATGTGATGATTATTATTGCACAAGAGACATCTAATTTCCTTTGAATGCTTCTCTTGACAGAAAACTGTGGCGATTAAAACGGAGAGAGGGGATAAACTCTACATTAAACCATCTGTGGAGTACTCTGAGGATTTTGAACCTTATGAAAGCTTGAGTGTGGAGACAAATGGGGAGGATGATACTCTCCCTTACTCCCAGGTATAATTGGCAGTTGCCTTCTGTTCATGGCAGTGCCATTGGAAAGGTGAAAGGGCCCAGGGTCAGTGCATGCAAACCCAGTGTACAGTAGTTTCTTTATTAGGTGATTTTCCATTGTTGAGATGTGACATAAAGAAGGAAAAAATGAAAAGTAAAGCTTTGAAAATCTATTCTCAGTCAGCAACGCTGCAAAACATTGTCCTGTTTTAAGGAGGTAGAACATCATCCCTGTTGGATTGAATCCCTGCAAGGAGCCTCTTTCACTTAATGGCTGTCCAGAGGAATGTCACTCATGGCTGTCAAGTTAGAGAAAGCTGAAACTACTTTTTCTGGATTTAAGTTAGTTTTTCAATAATCTTGCTAAGGTTGTTGCATGTCATTGTTTTACCTAACAAAAATCAGACTGAATTTTAAAAGTATTCTAATCAGTACAGTTGCTTTCCATCAAGGGTTGTTTTTGTATGGACTGTGCAGCCTTCTATTTGATTACTAATTACAGTTTGTTCTAGCACACTTCATTAATGTCCTGCCCTTAAAAAATGAATAAATGAAAAAAAGACTCATGGATGTTTTTCAGCTTAACCAATTAATAACATCAATAAAGCTTTTCTGGGTAGTGGAATAACATCCATCTATGAAACTGTCTGCAGATCTTACCACTGACATCAGACAAAATTCCCAAGCCTATTTTTCTAGCTTGCACCTGTTTCTCTTTCCTGTATTGCTCTTGAGTTTATGATTTTTTTTTTCTCTACAAACTGGTAACTTGTTAACAGTGATGGATATTTATAATCTTTCATAATTTTAAACCAAACCCCCACTTTTCTTTTTATTCCAGATGGAAATACTTTTTGATTTTCCTGAAGCTATAATGTCTTTTCTTGAATTTCTTACAATGCGGATGCATGAGGTTTCAAACTAAAAGAAATCCTGTACAATTTCCTGTCAAACACCTGGAAATATTAGTCTTGACTGTCATAAAGACATGCTCCATATCAAGGCTCAGATTGCTTATAAACCCTCTTTTGAACCTCACTTTGCCTGCTCTTTGTAATATGTATCTGTCAACATGGATTTCCTAACAAGTGTAATCTGAAGCAGCTTGAAGCTTTCATTGCAAACTGAACATACACTGTCACAGTTCATTTGTACCTGGGTTGGCTTCAGGTTTTTCATTTTCTACAGTTTGCTCACCTATATTTATCTCAAAACTCTAATACCAACAAAATAAGGGGAAAAAAGCATTTAAGAGACGCAAGTTTTCCTTTTGCCTTCATAAAACCACACAGCTCTCCAACATCATCTGTGCTGTTTGTGGCATATAATGAGAGAAGCAGGGCAGTGTTTTCCACAGTAAATTTCAAAACAGATTAATTTTTGCATAAAATCCTGTTACCATGTGTCCACTTCAAAGAATCTGTGCAAAGTGGAAGCTTAACCCGTTAGACCACAGCTCTTCTCTGCTGGGTTGTGAAGTACAGATGTGTAAAGATAAGTCTATCCAAGTGCTTATAAAGTTGATATTACATGATATTGGCAGTCTTGTGAAGGCATTTGGAAATTCTGGATTGCAGCTACTCTTTAAATAGAAAGACACAACTGTGTGAGACTGAACAAATATGTGCCCTTGCCCTCTCCATTACTTACGTGCTGTTTGTAACATATTCCTAAAAATTGGGTTTGCCCATAAAACCTTCCTGGCCTACGGAATGTTCCTGCAAGGATACTGGGGAGAAGGGACAAAGGAGTTGTAGGATGAGTTTTCTTTACAAGCCCTTTTCAAAGGAGTGGAGACGTGACAGGAATGTGAATATTCTTGGCTGCATGGTGGCTCTGAGTTCATGAGAAGGTTTTTCCTTCTCCTGGGGAGGAAGAGGCAGCCACACTAGTTTATTTTAAAATAAATGTTTGAGCTTTTCTGACAGATCTGTTTGTGTGGTACCAGGAACTGAGGAGCAGCTTGCAGCACAGTGTAGAAGAGGAAAAGATGGAAGAAGATTCCCTCAGTGATGATTATGACTCTGTTGAAGAGGATGTGTTTTCAGAGTCATCTTCCACTGAGGAAGACATGCCAAGCTTTGAAGCCCTTCAGTTCCCTGGCAGTAGGTCACTGCAGAAGGAAACTCCTGAACAACAGGATGCTGGGAGATGCTCTGGCCTTGATTGTGGTGCCCTGACTGTGCTGGAGTGCAACCAGGATCAGAGCAGTGAGTCTCTGTGTGCTCTGCAAGAATGATTCCTTGAGAGCATTGCTTGTAAGGGAATGGCTGCTGGTTAATCATTAGGGGTTACTCCACACTCTCATTTTAATCTGCTGATTTGGAAGATTTGCATCTTCTTGCTACTATATTAAGAATTTTCTTTCAAAGACAAGGATATAGTCCTAGTTAATGCACTGCATTAGTAGGGCTAGACACTTGAACAAATATTGTCTCAGATTGTCTGTCAGATTTCTCAAGAAATTATTATGTTTTTAATACATTTTTTGAACTGTTCTTGCAGTAATCTAGGCAGCCAAACTCCCAGTCTCAACTTTATTTCACATCCTGAGTGCTGGAAACTTGTCATAGTGTGTGCTATTTATCCCTGATGAATGGTTTGAGCCACTTCTTTTGGTGTCCTTTGGAGACCTCAGTGTCCAAACACACAACCAGTCACTGGATCTCAAAGATGTTCAGCTTGTCAAAGGTGGAGAGTTCAGGCAGAAATCAGACCTGGACCTACATTCAGTATTTCTCAAAATTCCCTCCCACTCATTTCAGGCTCAGTAATTGGTTTTGGTTGTTGGTTTTGTTTATTGTTTTTTTCCTTATTCGTAGTTAATTGCATAAATAAAGAGGAATTTGAATAAATTGAGTAAAGGAGTGTTCCTCTCATTGTAATAGATGTGAGTGGAGTGTGAATGGGGAGAGGGGCAGAAGAGATGGGAACAAAGGATGGAGCTGCAGTGAGAGCAAGATCTTTGGGAAAGTACATGATTTTTTGTCTAGAGAAATTTCAAAGTAAACAGTGGAGGCATTAATAATTGTCAAAGGAAAAAGGGAAGTGCTCATATGAACTACACCAGGCAACCCTCTCCCTCTTTGTAACTTCTAAATAAGACAACACTTCATTCTGTATTTTAAGAATTTATTTCAATATAGTTGTGTTAACAAGTGACTAAGGAGTTCCTTTTCATTTTGGCTTTTCTTGACAGTAATGCAGGTAAATACCTGGTAGAGATGAGATATGTTGGCACATTATAATAATATTTTTTTTTTGTTTCACCAAGTGCAAGCCATACATACACAGGTGCTCTTGTATCAACAGCACAATATCAGTGAAGGGGAGGGAGGTTATCACAGCAACTATGCCAACATAATTAAAGCAAACCTTAGCAGATAGGCTCCAATAATTTTTCCTGCTCCTGAGAAACTTCAAAGCTGATTATTTCTCTCCCATTTTTGTGTTGCAGGAGCAAAGCCAGTGCGAGTTCTCTCTGCCCAAAGGAAGGACAGTGCTGAGGTGTTTGTTCCTGCCAGGCCAAGCACAGCAACCAGGAGAGGCACTCGGCCCCTCTCTGCTGAGTTCTTGCACCAGGGAAGACATGAAGGACTTTGTTCTAGTAAGACATGAGAATATATGATGTCATTAAGGAGAGTTTTCAGGTTTTTTTTCCCCTCTGGCTCGGGTGTAATTTCAGCACATACCTGTCATGTGATTTTTTTTGCTATCCCTCCAGCTTTTTTCTTTTTAGGTATTTTTTTTGCCCTTTTTTGGTGTTGTTTTTACCACTTTGAGTGTTTTCACTTAAGTAAAACTGTGAGAAGGACCCTATATACTCTTCTGATACATCTTGAATATCTTGCTTATCTTTTTGCTTCCACAGCATAAGACTTTTTCTTCTCCCTTTCAGTCCTTGTACTGTCTCTTTGTTTCCTGATTTCCTCACAAAGATCTATTCCCTGTGGCATTAACAGAAGTGTCTTCTCAAAATCAGTGATTGATGCTTTGGTGGAAGGTTTTAACATGATGCATTTGTAGCAACACAAAATGCATAGTTTTCCACAGCAATAAAGGCTTAGTTTTCCACAGCACAACAAAACAGCTCTGTTGTTGCTGGGACTGTACTTGCATTGCACCTTGAACACTGGAGATCAGTCTCCACAAGCCTTTATGTAGGACCATACTGGGAAATGTTTTTCCTGGACTGGAGAACAACCTTTTGCAGGCACTGCTGCTAAAAATCTGTGCTAAGGTGTGTCTTTATCTGGGGAAAAAACCAAACAAAACACACTAAACCCCAAATCTAGGGCTGAAATCAGGACTGCAGTTGTCTTTCAGTGCAGTCCTTAATGAGCCTGATGAACTTGAGTGTTGAAAGGTCTGAGATGAAGTTTTCAGACATGCCATTCTCTGTGGTTCAGATGCTCTTTTCAGAAGAGCAAAATCCTCTTGTGTCCCAAGAAAGCAATAAACCTAATGGTTTTGAGAAGTCCAAATATTAGTTTCTTAATTGGCAGAAAACCAAATGGAGGAAAAGAAGCTAATTCTTTTTGGCATCAGAATAAATCCCTTCTGAGGGAGCTTCTGAGACCCTCACTCACCATCTGTCTGAGCAGATGCTTGCTTTGACTGCTTCCCAAAGATGTGTGCAGCACCTCCTCAGGTTATTATAGTGCTCGTTGGAACTCTTTCTGTCCAACTACCACGCTAAAGCCTTCAAATAATTTCATTTCAGGGGGATGATATAGCACAGAAATATCAAGAGGACTTTGTCCTGTCCCCGTTTTTGCAGAGATGGATGATGCTTGTTGAAAGTTTTCATGTGTGTAAGGAGGGTGAATGCATGCAAATGTCAGCTCAGTTTTAATGTCTTGTCTCTTCAAGGTAGATTTTAGTTCCTTGCATCCACTGCACTGTTCCCTCCTGTTAGTAACCCTCACTGCAGCAGGGTGGCATATCAGCCACTCAATCTAAATCTCTCTACAACTTCAGTCTCTTTTCTTCCCTTGGCTTTTAAAGTCCTCAGCTATAACCACTGTGCCTCTATTTGAATATTGACCACTGTGCTTCTCTTTTAGTCCAGTCTCAGATCATCTGTTGTTAAATTTGTTTTCCTTTCTTCTAAATCTGTTTATAGGCTGGGATGTTTCTATTTCTCCGTGAAGTTTGGAAAGACTGGGATGTGTATGGGCATTGTGATGACGACTTAAGTGACAAGGTCATTTATTTTGCCTTGCAAATAGCAACTCCTGACTCCCCTTGTTTTGCTAGAAGACTCTGGGGGTTCCTCCAAAGTAGCTGAACACCTCTGTGCTTCAATTATATATACTTCTCTTTCAATGGACTATTACAAGGCATTTCCACTGGATACCAGATGAAAACAATCTAAAAGCAGAAAATTTATGTTTCTCATTTGTCAGTTTTCCTCTTCTTATGGTGCTGTTTTAACTGTTGTCTGAATTAGATGTGAATCTTAATATGAAGCCAATTGGAGGAATTGCCCCTGGCGTGGGATGGTTACAGACTGCCAGCAAAGCCCTGTGGCAGTGGCTGAATCAGATGTTTCAAATGTGTGCTGCTGTGAAGTTCCATACCTGTATGTCCACACCAATCCCTGTTTCTGCCCCCTGTTGTTGGCAGGGCCCTTCAGTCGACCGGAGAGGTTGCTCTCAGCAGCTCGGAGGAACGTGTGTGAGCAGGATCCTGCTCCCTCGGTGTCAGCTGTGGTTCAGGCAATGCAAATGGAGAACGAGGCCCTGCAGAGGGATCTGCAAAGGCAAACACTTTCCACAGGCCCTCTGAAGGTATGGCAAATACAGGAGGGAGCTGTTGGATCAAGTAGCAAACCCCCCATCAATTACAATTTCATGCGTTAAGATTGTGTATGAATGGATGGTGATGCCTCTTAAATGTAATTGAATTTGTATTATTCTTCCAGAGGGCTGTTTTCTTTAATCTGCCTCCTCAGGATGGCATCCCACAGCTCTCTCTTGATTACAGGGATCACTGAGCAACTGATAGACCAGCCATATGATATGTCTATACAGTCAAGTGCACAGCTGCAGGCCCAGTTGAGCCATTTTCATCCTGGAAGCTTCTTAAACAAGATAATGTGTGATTTCCATACCAATAAATGCTACATTCCTGCTGGAGTCATTAATATGGGCACTGTTCCCTGTTATTACAGTGCCATGGACACTGCTAGATCTTCCTGAACAGGAGCTGGTCTGGGTTCTCTGTGTGTACATCTCTTATCTCCAACAACCATGTTTAAACACAATTTAAAACTCATTTATAAACAAAGAAATCAACAAAAATCAGCAAAAATGTGGAGTACAGGCAGAGAAAGAGCCTATAGCATTGTAAGAACTGCAGCACTTTTCTTCTGTTTTTCTCTTAGGTAGTCACTGCTGATAGTTCTGTATTTTAAAAAATGAATCTTTTTTTTATTATTCTAATAAAACTGAGGGGTTTGGGGATTTAAAAGTCTTTATTACCCATTTTTGGAGAAGGGGAAAGTCCAGTAGACCTGTGCCAAAGCTTTGGCCAACCCTGAGTCCTACCAAATGTATACAGTTAGGTTTTTTCACACATCCACACACATATATATGCACAGCTAAAAGTCCTCAGAATATGCTTTTATGTTACTTTTCTTCCATATAGAGGAGCAAGCTCCAAGCTCAGCTCTTTCATTGCAAATCAAGACCAATTCTGTTAAATTTGCTTTAACTCAGCACAGAATTACAGATGAGCAGGGCCCAAACTCTGATTTATTCCAGAGATGCAGACTAATACTCATTGGTATGTGGAGAACAATCTGAATGAAACATGTTCATCTTTTTCTTACCTAGGAGAAATCTTCTGTTTCATCTTTTGTTTCCTCAATGACTGAACCTCCAGAAAAGAGCCAGGCAAGGCCTGTTGAGAGAATTTGTCCTTTTGGAAGCAGGTATTACAGATTTGCTTTGGGCTACCTTCCTTCTTTGAAGAGGGATTTTTCAGAATGCCTCTACACCTGTAAATCTTCAAATACATAAATAATCTTCAAAGACTCCATACAAGTAGCAGCAAATCAGGGAATCCAGCCTTGGGCCAGTCTCTGCAGAGCAGGGGTCTGCCAACATCTTCTTTTCTTGTCTTTAAATAACCTCTGCATTGCTTTCTCAGAACCAGCTGTGACCTGGGGCCCAGTTTTTGGACCAAACTCTGTGTTTCTAAGGTGGGATGCTGTAACAGTTTTTATTCAGCATGGGGGTACACAGATTTTCCTGTGGGGTCTGTGGGTCCAACTTATTATCTCTTCACCTTCATGACAGCTAAACTATTGCTTAAAAATGCAGGAATAACTCATAAAAGAATATGTTGTTTCAGACAAAAGAAGAAACTTCTGAAAGTCTTTCTGGAGTGTGGGAGCAGTTCTGCCTGTGATAATGACAGATCCCTGGCTAGTGACAAAGCTGAAGTGGATTTCACATTGAGAGAGAAGGTTTGTGTGTATATGCACCATAATTGGTGCTTCCCAGAATTATTGAAATAAAAGCACAGGGAAGTATCTGCATTCCACCAATTCTGCCCCATGACAACCAATGGCAGGGTAAGAAAAGAGAATTTATCTCTTCATCAGAATGACAGAGGAGTCAGTCAAGGAACATGGAACCGTTTTCTCTTTGAGCTTTTTAAGAGGGTTGGAGTGTGGCAGAATTGATGGAACCCAGAAGGACTGAATGCCATCCAGATGGCTTTGACTTTGCAGTCCTTGTGCTTCTGACCCATCAGTATTGCAGTCAGTGTTTTGTACCACACTTTATTGTTCTGCCACTTCATGTTTTTGTCCCATTTCATTTGGGTGCAGATGACAGCCAGTGTGGAAGTGCATGATGCCATTTATGTGACCATGGAACTGCTTTCCAACTGGGGAGATCCAGCAAACGTGGGCCTGAGCCAGGTGGAGTTCTTTGATTTGCACAACGAGAAGATATTTGTGTCTCCTCATGATGTGGACATTCGAAATGCTGACAACCCAGGGGATTTGTGCTGCTTGGTCAAAAAGAACTTAAATGTAAGACAGCCTAGTCCTGGATATTAAAATCTCTCATTATAATATTTCCATAATACTCTATCACAAGGTTTTTTGTTCAGAAACATGATTGCATTTTGAACTCGACTGCATAACAACATATGATAATTTAAAAAACTTCAAATATTGCTTATTATTAACAAATCCAGCTTTCCTGTCCCAAATGTTGGTATTCAGTTGTAGCTTTGCTTTAGTGCAGATTTTGATTAATTTGCCTGACTTGCTTAACTAAACAATTGGATGGAGGAAGGTTTAACTCTGCCTCTTTATACATTAACTCTGTGGCATTGTCTTGGGTAAAAGAACACATTCAGGTTTAAAAGTATTGTGCTGTAGACTGGGATCACAAAACTTTAAGAACAGTGAATTTCACCTTTTTACAGTATGTCTGCTGATAAACTGAAATAATTCTTGTGGTCTCAAGGTATAGGAGTTTCACTGCTGTTTTCTTTCAGATGTTTAATAGGAACTGAGTATGAGAGTAGGAAGAGGGAAAACATGCAGTATTTTGAAATTGAGTTGAAACTCAGTGTGGAATATTATTTCCAGACAAATATTTTTACTTAAAACATCTTTCTTACTGTCTCCTGAACACTGTACTTTGGTGTCTAAATATGGATTCCCCTTGATAGGTGTGTTTCTGGCAGTTGACACTCAGCAGTAGTAGTGACTCTCAGACTCTCCAGATAATTATAAATTATGTAGTAATACATTAATTAAGCCATTAGAAACATGTTATTCTCAGCATTACTCATATATTCATATATCCTATTATTCTTATATCCTACTATTCTTCAGTAATGAGGTTTTAAATTTCATTGATTAATATATTCCTTTGATTTGTGGCACTGTGATCTCCTCTCTTGAAGCTGGAAAGGTATTGCATCCAAGATGCAATCTGGACAGGGAATAAGTCCTGGAATTTAGGCATGTGATACCTGAGCTGCAGATTCCTTCAGAAGTCAGAGCAGCATTTCCAGTTTGTGTACATTTCAGGAAAGCTTTTGAGTGCATTAGAAAAACCAATAAATTAATCAATCTCCAAGCAACTAATATTTTCAGCAGAATGAAAACATGTGAAAAACTCATTTTACCATGGTTAAAACCCTTCCATCATTGATCATTTAAGTGTTCATTTGTCTTTGAGAATAGACAATAGATCTTCCTTTTGAAGTTTGGGGATTTTAGTTTATTTATTTCCCTTGCAGACTTTTGAGAAGAGCACTTAAATTGCCTCCTTCCTTGTACTTTGTGATATACTGTAAAAGAAAAAAAATGCCTGGCAGAACATCAGGTGCTCTCAGCTAAGTAGATTTAGATTAGACATGAGGAAGAAATAGGGTGAGGGTGGGCAGGCCCTGGCACAGGTGCCCAGAGAAGCTGTGGCTGCCCCATCCCTGGAAGTGTCCAAGGCCAGGTTTCACAGGGCTTGGAGCACCCTGGGAGAGTGGGAGGTGTCCCTGCCCAAGGCAGGGGGTGGGACTGAATGGGCTTTAAGGTCCCTCCCAACCCAAACCATTCCATGATTTTGTTGTAAGGCTTAATAAGGCATGGACTAGGTATTTTATTGCAAATGTTTTCCATAAACATTTTTGATTCTTCCACAAATATAGAGGTCTTTTAAACCTCAGAATAACAAGCACAGTAATTGTAATTGTAGAAATACCTAACAAAGATATTTCTTCACAATGGTGAACCCTTAGACCCACATCATTGCTCTTCACAGTGCCTGAGCCTTCCTTTACTCTCTATCAGCTCCACCTTCAGTGCCCACACAAAGCAGTGTTGGGTCAGCCTTCCATAAATCTAAGAGGTTTCCACTCTCCATTTTCCCTTGATTCAATTCAAATATAATTCCTACTCCTTAACATATCAGGTTCACCCTGATGGTTCAAAGAATTTTGAGGCCAGATCTTTCAGCTCTAGTTGCAAAGGAAGTGACTCCAGACCCATCATGTGAAGGCAAAGACATCACCATTGCTCTTTGGGATGAAACATGGGAGTCCTCCACAGTCTTGGGAGTTTTGGCATGGATTCCTCAAGGTGCCCTCAGTTTCTGGTGTCAGATCTTGAACATGTTGATGGGGACTGTAACATCTGTTAGTTTGTACAACCCCAGTCCTAAGCTGTTACTTCCACTGATAAACAAAATGATCTCTAATGCCTCTCACTCAAGACACAGTACTTGTCCTGGCTCTGATGGCCTTTCTGTTGTTTGGAAGATTGTGTACAGTTTTGCAGAGAAACCAGTGAGAAGCATGGACAGTTCTTTCTAGAGTCCACTTTGGTGCTGAATCAGGTACCCTCCTGTGAAGGCGCCTCTGACTCTCAGTGCACACCAGAACCTATTGATTCCTGGGGCATCACGTCCTGACTTGAGAGGTCTGCAGGTGGATTGCTCATCAGATGTTGTCTGCTGTTGGGAAATTATTTTTTAACCATTCTTGTTCAATAGTATGACTTCAAAAACACTATCCAGCTTTGAAGTTGACCCTGGAGTTGGGTTAACACTGGTTTGAGGGCTATCTTTCATTTCTTTGATGTTAAGAGGTGTCTTCTTTTCACCAGAAAGGATTAAACCTGTCTGGCACTCTTATTGCTGTTTATGCCCCAAACTGACATTAAACACATCGATCTCCCAAAGCTTTTTGAGAGGCTTCTGGGGCAGAGACATCGTGACCCAGGGAGTTTGGAATACAGAGATGACCACCTGGAGAAATGGATCTGTTCAGGATATCTTTGAACAGGCTGCAGAGCTCTGTCCTCACCTTCCTTAGGCACTGGTTAAAGTACTCAGGAGGGAAGTTTTGTGGCCTCTGCCTTCAGGAAAAACTGAAAGACTCCCTTTAGAGTGAAAGGATGTGGAAAAATACTGTCTGTACCTACTGTGTGTTTATTTGTACTGTGTATCCTTGAGAACAGAAGGGGAGCTGATTTATCTCCTAATCTCACATCACCCAAATGTTACCTGCATGTGTGTTCTCTCTGTGCCCTTCATCTCTGTTTTGTAATAACATTTGTCATTCAACATTTTGATGCTGAAACTCTTCCCTCCTTGCTTCTTTCTGAACTGCCTCACATCCTTTCACTCCATTTCTGAACATGTAGAGGTAGCAGTTCTT
This sequence comes from Pithys albifrons albifrons, assembly GCF_047495875.1. NCBI lineage: Eukaryota > Metazoa > Chordata > Aves > Passeriformes > Thamnophilidae > Pithys > Pithys albifrons. The sequence continues at coordinate 3,456,789 of NC_092473.1, forward strand.
AACAATTTCCAGAATTGGGCATTTTTAGGTACTTTTAAGTCTCTTGACTGCCAGTTGTATGTAAAACTGATGTTGGGAGTTTCTGTGACCTCTTTGAAAATGCCAAGTGTAGAGTCTGTGCAGCTCCAAGGGACAGATCCGTGAGTGACGTTGGTTGCCTGCAAAGCCTGATTAAAACAGAGGCAGGCAATAAAGCAAAGTTGTGTAAGATTCCCCTCTGTAGAGAACAAACCAGGAGTGTAAGCACTCGAGGAAAATGCAGAATGATTGCACAGTGTCCGTGGTGCTCAGTGATCCCCTCCAGTGCCGGCAAAGCTGATTAATTTGATTAAAATAAACTGGGCTTGCCGTGACCCTGCGGTTGCAAAGCAGGGCAGGCTGTGGTCTGTGAGTGTGCAGATGCCTCTCTGGGACAGCAGCACTGCCCTTGATCTCCTTGGCAGGTTCTTGGGGCTGCCTGACAGGCAGCAGGGGCGGATTTACCGTTGGGAAAGGGGGGTCGAGGTTTGGCTCTTACGTAGTAGATGTTATTAAATTTTCTAAGTGCTGCACTTTGTGCCGTGGAGGGGTGGGTTAATTAAAACACCCTGCTGGGGGGGCAGTGGTGGTGACCCTCTGCTTGCACTGCTTTCAGCTGCCCAAGGAAAGCTGCCCATGGATGTGCCCTTTCCATCCTCCCATCCAGCTGTACTTTGTTGTCCGCAATCCCACCCGGTCACGTGACTTTGGGATATCCAAGATCAAGATCTGGAATTACAGCACAACAACTCCCAGTGTAAGTAGCCTTTTCTCAACTCCTCTGTCTGTTTGCTCTGCCTTGCCTAGGGAGTTCCAGTTTGATGTTCTTCCTAAAAGCATGAAATAAAAGTAGATACAATTTTCTCTCATGAAACAGGGGCTGTGAGGTGTCCCTGTGTGCTGTGAATTTGCTTCTGCCTTAATTGTAAATGGTAACAATGTGGTGATAATGTTTTCATAGGCACAATGAGCATTTTCTTTCAAAGCTATTAAAGATCTCCAAAGACCTAATAAAAGGCTTGCATATCCTGTCACTTAATCCTTTACTGTGGTGAGAAATAAAGATACAAAGGTAAGTGCCTCTTAATATTCAGGACTTTCAGTTGTAGTATCACAATGTAAATATGTGTTTTCTCATGTATATAAATATAAATAGGCTGACTGTTGGCTCAAGTTTGGGTTTGTCACTTTAATTAGAGACATAAAATGGTTTGGGTTGGAAGGACCTTAAAGATCATCTAATTCCAGCCCCCCTGCCATGGCCAGGGACAATTAAAAAGTCCACTACTGTGTGCTCATAATAAAACAATCTACTGTTATAAGAGAGACATATCATGGCAGATGGCAGATGGTCTCTTGTCTGTGTGTTTGAATGTTACCATGAAAATTATTCTTGTTTGTACACTGCAATGTTAAGAAAGAAATCCCAGGTACTGGACCAAAGAGGATTTGCTGTCCTGGATTATAAATAAGAGGCTTTATCCCTCTGGTTTTGCTCTCATCCATGTTCTTATATAAGCACATATGGTAATTTATACATACAGAAATGGCCATGGAAGGGACAGCTTAAACAAATTTGCTATTACATGATTTGTATTTGTTTTCCTGGAATTTTAATAGCTTTTTCCACTAAAATGTGGGCTACAGAATGTTCCATCATCATTAGGGTGCTGCTGTTCGTGGAGGTAATGGCAGGATTTGTTACCAAACCTGCTGAACATACTGCAGGAAGGACACAGGAATGGATGCCTGTGTTTCAAGGCACTGCTTTTTAATAAACTGCTATGAGGCAATCTGTAAAATCCACTGGGAGTATAATCCCATGGATTTTGGGGAAGTGCAGCAGTTTATACTCACTACAGAAATGCCTCGTTATCCTTCAGGTGAAAGAATAATATGAAGTAGTTCTGCCTAGTTCTGTAATTTGTCATGAGGAAGTTTTGTCTGAGAAGTATAAACCCCAAAAATATAATCAGCCAACAATTTTCTTCCTGCTAATATAAATCCAGAGCCAGATTTCTGTGTGGGTTTTGGTAATCATTCAAACTGCTTTCTTTCCCTCAAAAATCATGTAAGCCAGAGGTGCCCAAGTACTTCTTCCAAAAATAGGCAAAAAAACTTGAGTCTTGAGGACTTGAGTCTGGAAGGAGAAAAAATATGTCTGAGGGAAGCTGTAAAAGTCAGATTGCATCATTGCCACAGATGCCTTGATTCATTGGATTACAAGGAAGGTCTCAGAGGATGCTTCATCTTGTTTTTATTTACTTCAGATGAGATCTGCAAAAAAGGAGGTCATTTTTAGTCTGCAAGAAGGGAGCAAGTGTAAGAAAGGGCAGCCAGTTTTTTTTCAATTTGTCTGCAATAGCCAGACATTTTACAAGTACTTGCTACAGCCTTGAAATTGCATCGTTACTCAGTGCTGTTAAAACTTTTTTTCTAAGATCCAATATAATATCTGTGATGTGCCTTCACAAATTTGTGAATGGAATCAATACTTAAATGCATTAAGGTATTAGTTGTTCTCCAGCTGAATAATTTTCTTCTTCAAGTGGCTGCCTGTATGTGTGTTCCTCCTGTACAGATGTTCTTGTCCATTCTCTTGAGCTGCAGATTTTTCAGGGCTGGATTACCACTGATTGTGTGTAAGGATGCAGCAGCTTTGTTACAGCCCAATTAGTTTTATAGAAAAACTTTTCCCTTTAAGTTCTTGACTTCTTTTCTATTGCTCCTTCTTTTTCTCACTTCTGTGAGAAGTCAGGCAGAAGCAATTTCAAGTCCTTTATCCAGGGGTAATTCTCAGAAAAGTGCCTCTGCTTTTCTGCTTTGTCCTTTGTGCACAAATATCACTGAAATGGCCAGAAATCCCGTCCTTGTTGTCTCACTGGGAGGCACCACCCCAGCAGGCACTCTGAGGGCTGAAAGTGCAAGCTGGAGAGGGACAAAATCTTCCTTTTTTTCCTTTCTGAGTCTGATCATGCCCTTTTTTTCCTTTCTGAGTCTGATCATGCCTCGCCACTTGTTCTAAGATATTAAGCCCTTTTAATTACTCTTCCAGGAGGTGAAAAAACCTGCCTTGGGTGAGTGAAGTTTTAGGTGTTTGTTTACAGGGTGGAATTACCCAGGTGGAAGGGATTTTTCCAGCCTGCCAATGCTTGAGGAGAGCTGAGCAGTGGTACCAGGGAAGCTCAGCCATGGTGTCAATCATCCCACCAGAACAGGTCACTAAGCAACTGAAAGCTCAGGAGAGGGGTGGGAGGGAATGAAAAAGAGCAGTACTTAGTCTTGTGCCTGCATATGTTTGTTCTTGGAGTCTCTGAGATCTGTTCATATTTTTCCTCTCTGAGGCTCTGTGTGCTGAGGATTTTGGTGCAAAAGATTTTCATTAGCTCTTTTACTGGTTCTTCCTGAATAGGTGTTTTTTCTGAGCTATCAGCTGTTACTGAGGCCTGTCCCAGTTCAGTCTGTCTCTGTTGTCCTGCAAATATCTGTAGCTTTGGCTGCTTCATCTGGATACACTTCAGACATCTCTTTTGCTTCCTATAATACCTATTTCAGATATTCCAAAGCATCAGAGAACAGGAAGTCTTTTCCCACTGACTGAAATAGTAATTTTGAAGTGACTGGCTCTTTTCTGGGCTTGACTGTCCCTCTTTCAGGGGGAATGACCTCCACCCTCTCATCTTTGCTGTTTTCTGTCCTCTTCTGGTACTGGTGAGTGGAATGGGATTAATTTCAAAACAAATTATTCTTAAGAGGTGGCTGATTTTAATTTCAAAAGATGACATTGAGAAATACTTTTCAACTGGATGTGTTTCTGTGTTCCCATGCACTTTATCCCTGTTTCCAGGTAAAAAGGCAGAACTAAGGGCTGAGTATTCCTAACAGCAGTAGAGGCTGGAAACATTTCTACATATTAGGTAGAAATGTTGCAGTTATCCCAAATGCAAAATTCAATTGTGAATATCCAAAATATCTAGCATTTAAGGAGGCCATTAGCAGTCCAGACATACAGAAATTTTAAAAATAACATTACTGGGGCATGCTGATGGTCTTTCTCTTCCCTATCACAATTTGAGGCCAAGCCATGTGGGTAGTTTTTAATAGATACAATTATTGAAGTGTTTTGATCTCCAGTTAGAGCAATCTATCAATGTCCTCATTCAAGGGGAAAAAATACCATGTTTTATGGCCAAATGCATCAGCACAGCCCTATAGCACTTTATGGTACTCTCAGAGTTCCACAGGCAGCCAGGCCATAATGGCCAATTAAACTGGGTTTACAGCTGTTCTTTGGGAAGTTACTGAAGGTTATCTTTTCCTGTTGGGAACATGCTCACATTCCTGCACCTGCTCCCCTCCCTCCCCTGTCATCCTGCATCCTCTGCTTCTCCTCTCTGCAGGTCCATGGCACATCTTTTGCCTCATCTGTGCTATTATTTGGAAAGCAACACAACAGGTGTTCTAAAGACTCATAAGCCTTTACCAAGTGCCTTCAGGAGTGAAGGGCCAGAAACATTTGCACTTGTAGGTGAAGGAGTGACTGGTTTAGGGGTCTGTGTTGGGTCCAGTCCTGTTTAACATCTTTATTGATGATTTAGATGAGGGGATTGAGTCCATCATCAGCAAATTTGCTGATGACACCAAGTTGGGAGGGAGTGTCGACCTGCTGGAAGGCAGGAGGGCTCTGCAGAGGGATCTGGATAGACTTGAGAGATGGGCTGATTGCAATGGGATGAAGTTCAACAAGGCCAAGTGCAGGTCCTGCCCTTTGGCCACCCCAAACCCCTGCAGCGCTCCAGGCTGGGCACAGAGTGGCTGGAGAGCAGCCAGGCAGAGGGACCTGGGGGGACTGAGGGACAGGAAGCTCAACAGGAGCCACCAGTGTGCCCAGGTGGCCAAGAAGGCCAATGGGATCCTGGCCTGTATCAAAACTAGCGTGGCCAGCAGGCCCAGGGCAGTGACCCTTCCCCTGGACTCTGCCTTGGGGAGGCCACACCTTGAGTGTTGTGTTCAGTTCTGGGCCCCTCAGTTGAGGCAAGAGATTGAGGGGCTGGAGCGGGGCCAGAGAAGAGCAACGAGGCTGGAGAAGGGACTGGAGCACAAGTGCTGTGGGGAGAGGCTGAGGGAGCTGGGGGTGTTTAGCCTGGAGAAGAGGAGGCTCAGAGGTGACCTCAGCACTGTCTGGAACTGCCTGAAGGGAAGTTCTGGCCAGGTGGGGGTTGGTCTCTTCTCCCAGGCACTCAGCAATAGGACAAGGGGGCACGATGGGCTCAAGTTCTGCCAGGGGAAATTGAAGTTGGAGATCAGAAACAAATTCTTTGCAGAGAGAGTGCTCAGGCATTGGAATGGGCTGCCCAGAGAGGGGGTGGATTCCCCATCCCTGGAGGTTTTTAAACGCAGATTGGACGTGGTGTTGAGTGCCATGATCTGGTAAAGGGACTGGAGTTGGACCAAGGGTTGGACTCGATGATCTTGGAGGTCTTTTCCAACCCAATCGATTCTATGATTCTATGATTCTATGAAAATTTCCATCAGTATTCCAGGAGAACTGACATCCAGGAGATGAGCAAGAGGGATGAAGCTGAAACTTCTTACTTGCATGAAAATCTTCTTAGTTTTCATGAAAAGAAGGAAAGAACAGAGAGTCTTTAAAAGACTCCATGAGATGGACACGTTACTGAAAGTCAGAGAACAGAAAGGAGATGGATTTTGTCTCATCTTCTATATTTTCTTTGAAGATAATGGTATTTTTGTCAAGAGGGAGAAAGGGTTAGGTCGAAATGGTGAAGAGAATAGAAAGAACATTAGTTCCAACTTCAATGGAATGAAAAAATCAGGTATTGGTGGGTGCCACAGAGAAGGAGAACACAGAGATAAAGTTGTGAGTGGCAGAATTGTGTCTGAGATAAAGGCCTTCTATTTAAAAGGCTAGTTAAGTGTTGGAATAGGCTATCATGGCAGATTAGTTGAAAACTGTTAAAAACAGATTTCTTCACAATGGTATAGGTTATTTTACATTCTTCAGTGGAAAAAAGATGGACTGGATGATTTTTTTTGCTGTCCTTTCTCACTCCCTTGTTTCTTTGTAACTCTTTTTAACTCCAGTGCCTTTGATCTGGGTGGTTGTTCACTATGGAACGTGCTGTGAAAGTGTTGAATCTTAGAGATGCTGAAGCAGAATGTGCCTCTGAAATTTATATCCTGATCAGATACAATTACACTTAATCTGGGCTTCCACCCTCAAGCTTTTGTAAATAATCAAGCCTTGTCAGACAAAATGGTTCAGAGTACAGTCTAGCAGGGCTTTCAGTCCTTTTAAATAAAATCTTAAATATTCCATGGTGTTTTTCAGTTGTTTGAGCTTTAGATTAAAAGGTAGTCAAAGGCATGTAGCTGACACAGAGTTTAATTTTTTTCATCTGCCTATTGATTAAGTGTTCAAATGTCAAGAGTCCCAGAGCAGTGATATTAAGCTTGAAAGCTTAATTGAAATCTTTATCCTTTTATTTTTGTAGGACCTTGATGTTGGAGCAAGGAAAGTGAAGTTGTATGTTGATGAGAACCTGGTGTTTGATGGTGAATTAGAGAGAGCCTCTGGAGATCTCCTTGCTGACCTTAACACTACAATTGACCTTACAGATCACAAGCAAGATATCTCTGCACCTCCTTCCAGTGAAAGGAAGGAGGGAAATGCACCTGCAGTCACAGACAAGAAAGCAGAGCTACAACTAAAATGCTCAGAATCAAGCAGTATTTCAGTAAACTGGCAATCTCTGCCAGAAGAAAATCTTCTTGAGCATAAAATGAACTCAATTAGCTTTACAAAGCAAAATTTGTCTGAGTTAGAGGATGATCTAAAAGCACTCCCATCTCAAGTTTGTATAAAAGATGCCAAAGAGGGTTCAGCAACAGCAGCAGTTACAGAGCACGTTGAGTCTGATGAGGATCTTTCTTTGAGTGAACAAATGGAAAAGTTAACAGGTAGAAAACTGTCTGATGCCACAGGTGCCATTCCCCCTTGGTTACAGTCCTCTGCCCAAGCAACAGAGAGCAACCAAGTCACTGCCAGCAAGCAGAAACCTTCCTGGCTTGCTGCAGAACCCAGGTTGGGCTCCAGGCTTCAAACACAGCCAGATGGAATCATGGAGAACTTCTCAGACCTGGCAAATGAGGATGGCAAATGCCAGAGACATGAACTGGGAAGACCCAGTAGTAGGAATGCAAATGGAGATGAGAGAGCACTTATGGGGAGCAGAAAGGGTGGTGATGTGGCCTTGGACATCCTGGAGCAGTTTTCTAACAGAAACTGCTGCAGCTCACAGTACCCTACGAGTGGGAGGAGAAGTGTCAGAGGGGGTAAAAAGATGGGATTAAACACTATGAATCTTGGAGAAGATGATTCTGCTCTCAAAGGTAAGAGGTCACAAGAGCAACCTTGGTGCAAGTGCTGATGTGTTCTCCATTTTGCAGAATCACAGACTCATTTGGGTGGGAAGGAACCCCTTGAGGTTCCTGGGGGGTTAATTTTGCTGTTTGTGGTATTTTCCTCATTCAAACTCTGATAATAGTGTGTCTCTCCCTGTCCTACATCTCATGTGAAATACTATTCTGAAAAATTTACATTCTGATTTAGTTTTTAGTTTTAGTTTGTTTGGAGCAGATGGAAGACTAAATTGCAGTAAATTTTATTCCAAGAATTGACAGTCCTGCAGACAGCAAATGTTTGCTAATATCAATTAAAATCTGCAAAAAAATAGAGAAGAGTTTGTCCTCAAGTTAGTGAGTAAATTTACAGAGCTTATTTGTGTAGTAGGTTTGTGTCTTTCTCAGTGAGAATATATGCTGAATGTGTTTATTCAGAGTGAATGGAAAACTGCCCTTGTTTTCCCTTCTCTGCTCATAACTTTACAAACCTCCTGGTTTATTTATCAGGAGTTTTCTAGTAAATGTGGCTGTTACCTTCTCAGTGCCTTTGAGTTTCCCTGCCATCCTTTCCCAAACCCTTTTTATGTCCCCTGGATCCTGGTGGAGGCTCCTGATGCGAGCAGTTGTGTTCTGCCTCTGGCAGGAGCCAACAGTGTGTCCCCAGGGAAGAGCAGGAGAACTGGCAACTTCTGAAGTCCCTGCTCTCTCCCAGCCCCTGGCAATCCATGGCTAAGAAACTTTCAGGGTGTGGGGGAACATTTTTGTGTTCAACAATTGTAAATAACAAAAGAATAGAATATCTTGCCCTCAGGTTCTACTTTGTCTCTCTTTTTACCAACTTTCATTGCTCAGGATACATTTTCAGTCTCCCCTTTTCAGTTGCAAGTCATGCCACTCTGATTATGGTTTTTTTGAACCCTTCATATCCCTTCTTTGGCATTCTGTAATTCTTCAGTGTTCAATATCTTGGCTCAGATGAAGGGAGGTTGGCAGAACAAGGACAACAGGACCGGGGAATTGGAGTAATATGTTACAAAATTACAAATTGAAACTTTGGTTGTGATTTAGCATCAGAACAATTTGGATGTTCCAAAACTACAAATTGAGACTTTGGTTGTGATTTAGCATCAGAATGGTCCATGAAAGTGCAACTTGCTGTATATTGAATTTGAGAGTTTACATTAATGATGATAAGGGACAGAAAATATCCCTAAATACAGGAATGCCAGTTCAAATTCTCCAGCAGTTACTGCATGAATTTTTCAGACAAAGGTGAGGAAATTGGTTCATTCTAAACTTAGAATGTCTGAATTTTTTCCTCTCTGACCCTCTGTGAAGAAAACAGCAATTTCATCAGTACATTTAAAGTTATACCTCAAAGAAGAGGAAAGTAGGGAAGGATTTGGAACAACTGCCACCTGCCCTTCACCTACCCACTCACTGCAGCCCTTTTGCTGCTTCACACATTTTACAGTATCTCTGTTAGATTAAAACCTTCACATTATGGAAACTGTAAATAAATCCCACCTTGGCTTCTCTGGTCAGTTGTAAAAATGGAAACAATGCTGGAGTTTTAATGTAAAGAATAAGATGAGGATTATCAGGACTCTATCCAGTGTACCCTAATTTTGCTCAGAGCAGGTTATTTCATGTGGTGCTTAAAGCTCCCAATATGTTTTTGTCCCTGGGAAAATTGCAGCCATCCAGCAGCTTTTGTTCTCTCTGCACTGTGCTGGGCAGGGCAAAACCATCTTCAAAGTGCAGCTGAGTGAGCTTGAACAACAGGGAAAGGGTTTGAAATGTTTCCCTGAGAGTGATGGGTTTTAATTGGCACAGGGCAGTTCCCAGTGGAAGTGTGAGACAAAGGGAAGGCTGCAGAGCCTCCTGCCAGCGTCACAGCACAGCTTTGGTCACCAAATGAACAAGAACAAGAACAACAGAAATTAGAAATAGCACCTACATGCTTGGCTCGAGTTAATGGCACTATAAAAACATCAATTTTGCTTTGATAACCACTTTAATGTGCAAAGGCAATGATGGAAGAATGCTGATAAAATTAGCAAATAACACATAATTTGGGTTGTGATGAGTTAAGGAGATTGAAGAACTGCACAGAAAGATGAACTTGAGGACTGGAGCAGGGAATGCAATTGGATAGTAATGCTTGCAGGCTCACTTGGGGACTAATAACCAAAAATTAAGTTGTAAGCTGAGTAATCACCAGTTGCAAATGAGTGAGGAAGAGGAGGATCATGGCTGAGGAGCTGCTGGCAGATTGGCTGTGAGAGGAGTGCAGGGCACTGCCAGGGTGGAGCAGCAGAGCCAGTTGGGATGGGTGGGACATGTTAAATATCCCAGCACAGCCACTTGGGAGCCGTCGGTTGGAAAACTGCAGCTCTGCTCATCCATTTGCAGGAAAGCTGATTACAAAGTGGAACAGATACTGAAGAGAGAGCTTTTAGGATGATTTGGGAAATGAAGCATGTGATTGCAGCATGGAAATATGATTGCTATTTATAACTGCAGGCAGGAAAAAAGACATTAACACAACAGAGGGAGAAGAAAGGTGGGTTTTTTTTTCAAGGTAGTCTTGGCCCAAAATGTAGTTTACTAAAGTTTTGAAAGGATTTGTATGAGGTGTGTTGCCATCAGAAGCAGGACAAGGTACTTGGTGGTTAAGACACTTCTAAACCCATAGGGGAGTTGGACATTAGAGTTGTCATTAATAAATAATACATTTTAGATTCTGAAAATAAAAAGCCAAGCCCTGTAAGCCTTCAGCCATTTGCCTCTGCTTTTGGGCCATGCCTGCTTTCCTTTCAGGGCTCCACTTCTCCAGCTGTCCCTCCTTAAGGCAGATAACAAACCTGTTGACCTCCCTTTGAACTGCCTCAGAAGTGCTCCAGAATTGTAATCTCTGGACTGTTTGAAGTAGTTAATGTTAAAAAAATTAACAAAAAAAAGGGAAAAACTCTCCCAAACAAGGCAAGACAAAGGATGTCAAATACTCCTCTGTATTCTCTTCATCCTGAAATTTTCAAGCTTTGGCACTTTAAAGTGGTAAATACATATCCAGTGTCTTCTCCAGGTAGATTGTGAGGCTCTGGGATGTGCTGTGTGGGATCACCCACCCCTGGGGTATTGACAGTGGTTTGAGCAAGAAAGTGGCTTAGAAATGGCTGATGTTCTTACATCCTTTACCTCATATCTGTATTTTGCCTGTGGGATAAGGAGGAATGGCCAGGTTGGTCTCCAGCCTTTCATTCTGGAAGACAACCCTTTTCCAGGTAGTTTTCCATCTGCTTTAAAATTCTTATTTTTATCTCACATGTCCCCTCTGTAAATGATTATTTGCCTTAGATTAGGAACATTGCCTCTTTCCAATTTTTCCAAAAACACAGTTAAAAGTCAGTCTTGAGCAGTCTTTTGGGAAAACATTATTTTGCATTTTATAGCAATTGGCATTTATTCTTGATAACCATTTGTTTTAGTATCCACCCAAGGACATTATATGGAACTAAATCTGGCCCATGGGCCTGTGATTGTTTAGTACTCCACTTCCTCTTCTTCCTTTATTTGAAGAAAATACATAAGTGACTGCTTTATTGAAAATCTTTGTTATTATCTGTTCTTAATTGTTTTGAGATGGAAATTAAGCAGCTCCCCAGTGCAGCCACGAGGAGAACATGCTTTGCTCCCACTGTGCCCCTCTAGTTTGTTGTCCCTACTACATTCCCATTACTTTGTCATTATCCCCTTTCTACACCTCACACTTGCTGAAAAGTGGGAGAAATATTTGGACATTATTACACTCACCTCATCTTCCTTATGCTGAGCCTCCTCCTTTCCTCACCACTTTTCTTTCTATCCATGTGGCTGACTGAAAGTACCAGCTGCTCTCTGTGATGCTTTACATTAACCAGTTCAGCCCTTTCCAGCTTTACATTAACCAGTTCAGCCCTTTCCAGCTGTATGAAACAACTGCAGAAATGCAGATTTAACCTGTTGTGACAGCCACACATTAAATATCACTGGGCAAAATCCCAGTTTCCTGAAGGGCTGAGTCAAGAATTCACAGCCTCAAGCCAAGTTGCAGTTTATACCATGGCATGTGCTCTGCTCTTCAATAGTTAAATGGTTTTCATTGTGTCTAAATGGGGAAGAGAAACTGGGACATGGAACCCTCAGGATAAGGAGGCAATAAAAGTGCTGCTGCAGGAGAATTTCACAGTAAGGGACACAAATATGACCAGCATTATTTTTCAAAGTCCACATCTTAGTGGTTTGTTCCCAGTGCTGTTTATACATTAACTGTCTTTGTAACGTTTTCAGATGAAGACTTTTCCATCAAGGACGTGGCAATCTCTGGAGGGAAGTGGTGCAGTGAGCAGGAACACACTCTGCAGGAGTCCTGGAACTCCTTGGTGAAATTTAATTATTCCCATCGTGGCCGAATCTCCAACATGGACTTTCAAGGGGATATCTTCGATGAGTTTCTCCATCAACAGAGAATCCACCGCTCTGGAGAGTACCAGCAAGTGAGGAAAGAGGGACTGCAAACACTGCCAAGGAGGCAGGAAGGAGACAATTCCGTGGAGGCACAGGATGGAAATGACTTTCAAATTCCTGTGTTACCTTCTGGGCAGCACTTAGTGATAGACATTCGAACAACGTGGGGAGACAGACATTACGTTGGTCTGAATGGAATTGAGGTTTTCAGTTCTAAAGGAGATCCTGTTCAGATTGCAAAAATAACAGCTGAACCCCCTGATATAAATATTTTACCAGCTTATGGGAATGATCCCAGAATAATAACCAACCTAATTGATGGGGTAAATCGGACTCAGGATGACATGCATCTCTGGCTGGCACCATTCACCCTGGGAAAACCTCACCTCATCTTTATTGACTTTGTGAGCCCCTGTCAGGTGGCAATGATAAGGATTTGGAATTACAATAAATCTCGAATCCACTCCTTCAGAGGTGTGAAAGACATTATCATGCTCTTGGATGACCAGTGCATCTTTAAAGGAGAAATTGCCAAGGCTTCAGGAACTCTGTCTGGAGGTATCCTGTCATTTCTTATTTCCTCTGTGGGCACAGCAGCACAAGGCAAACAAGTGCATTTGGCTCCTTTGTTATCACTTGGCACTTCAGAGCAAGTTGGCACTTTGGGTAGTGTTGAATTTCAAACCATAATACAGAGCCCACTAATGCATTCTTCACTGATACTGTGGATTTTGGCAGCACAGGGAGTTAATCTCCATTCTTAACCATGTCTTAACATCAAGTCTGTATTTCAATAGTATCAGATAGTCCTGAGAATTTTCAAAGTTGCAGCTTTTTCCTTGTTTTCACATATAATGTCGTTTGGAAAAGGCGATGGAGGAGCTTTTTCCCTGTTGTCTTTTGTATGTATTGAAAATTTGACTGAGTTCTCTAATTTTTCTGCTGTGCAGTATAATTTGAGAGTGAAATACTAATTACAGCAGTATCAGTATGGATTTACCATAAATTATCTTTAAACACTGCTGCAAATTAATGTAAATAAGGACCGAAAATAATTTTTCTTGCTCTGGATATTCCTTTGTGTTATTTCTCCATTTAATTCTGTGTTTTGCCTTCAGCTCCAGAGCACTTTGGGGACACAATTCTGTTCACTACTGAGGATGATATTCTTGAAGCCATATACTGCTATGATGAGACATATGATGGAGAAATGGAAAATGCCAGCTCCTTGAGATACGAGGAAGAGCTAAAGAGGCCAACAACTGCTGACAGGGAGGGAGATGAAAGACCTTTTACACAAGCAGGGTTGAGAACAGAAGATCAACAGGTAGGGCCTTCTTTGTTCACAACTCTCTAGAAATGCCTTTCTGAAACATGATATGGAAGTAATAGACACATTTCCATGCTGAAGTAAAACTCTGCAGAAGAACTAGTAAAACTATGACTGTTTTGAAGACTTTTTTCCCCCAAGCTCAATAATTTATGTAGTTTTTTAAATCCCAGAAGGTCCTCTGAAGTTTGGTTCCCTGACTAATTAATAAGCTTACCAGGAAAGCTATGCTAGGGGTTTTTTTTCTTTACTTACTTGGGCAGAGATTAGAGGGAGTTCTTTTTGATTTAGGTCCTCCTGAAGGTTTATGCACTGTCAGTGATACACACAGTTATTCATATAATGAGTAGCTGTACTGCCTGTCACTCCAAAGATTTTTCCTTATTTTCCACACAAAATATTCTCTTGCTGGTTTTTTCCTCCAAAAATTAAGTATCTTCAATGAGAAGGATCCCTTCCCATCCACCCTCCCCTTATTTTTCCTCTCTGTCTTTTTTTGATTAGCATCTCCACAGGTTTGTGTGCATTTTGCAGCACAGAAGTGGCTCTTTTCCATGTAGCAGGTATTTTAATCCTTGAAGGAAAGCTATATTTTCAAACACTGGGGCCTTCCTTACACCATTCCAGCCCAGCAGTTCAGTGTCTGAGCAAAGATCCTGCAAGATTTTCTCCTCAGAATGGTGTGGAGCAGTCTGTGATCTGTTTTCCTTAAAATCTTCTACTTTCTCATAATCATGAGCACCTACTGTTGCATCAGTGAGGTTCTCTTTTTCCAGGGGACACACTCTGGTGATTCTGTCAGGAGATCCAAAGCTGAATCAATCCAAATTCCAGCTGGGTCAGCCAAACTGCTCCCAGGGATAGTTCCTGTGTGGTTCCTGATGAGCCTTGTGTGGCTGTCAAACCTTCCTGTTCTGTCTTGTCCTCTTTTTCTTGTAGCTTACAAGACCAAGGGAAATACAGTGACATTGGAAGTTCATGTCACTGTGAAAATCATGAGTCAGTGTCTCTAACCTTTGACTTCTCCACTAATTTTGGTCCCATCTTTTCATGTAATGTCTTAAACTGCTCAGAGACCTTAAGCAGTGCAGGATTTAATGACCACAAATTGAAGTTCACCTTTCTTTTCCTGATCACTCGTTTCTTGTGAGCATTCAGCAGAACCTCTTCTATGGTAGAAGCCTGGGCTTGGACTGGTCCTTACTCTGTCCCTGCCTTTCATTTTGCTGTTCAGCTGTGATGCCCTTGCTACCCCTGTTGTAACTCTGGAATGTGCTGCATCAGCAGTGGAATAACCAAAGCTGTTGTGACTGAGCCATTGATCTTCCTGTCATTGTGTATTTGCTGATTTTTGTGGAGGGATGTTCCTGCTACCAGAGTGATACAGATTTACTGGGCAATTTGTCTTCCCCAGCATAATGTGTCAGCCCAGCCTGGCGTTGGAACAGTCTCTGTTGATCCCTCACCCTCATTCCCTTCAGTAGATAAAACGATGTTTTACTGCACTACCTGTAAAACTTCTCCAAAGCTCTCACAGAAGTGTCTCCCTTTCATGTCAGTGTTATCCATGGCCATCTGCCTGTGCCATGAATTCAGTAATCCTGAACATGTTGACTTTTCTAGCAGGTCAGACCTTCCTTGGTTCAGCTCTGGCCAATAATGGGTGCTTAGGGAGGATGTAAGAATAGCACAGAATGCAGCAGTGCTTCTCTGAAACACTCACCCAGCCCTCACAAATGTGTCTCACAAGGACTTTTTCACAGAACCTTTGTGTTTAGTATCCTGCCACAGATTTTTATTGCATTAGGTTCATCCACTAGGTTTTTGAACCCCTGTGCACTTTTACAATTTACAGTGCTCTGTGGCAAACTTCCCAGCCAAACATTCTGTTTGTCTCTTGGTTCATTTAATGTCCTCTAGTTTTTGTGTTGGAAGAAATTAAACAATTATTCCCCATACCCTTCTTCAAACCACTCAGGAGATTTATGCCCTTGTGTTCCAGTCTTCTAAATCTCTCTTTTCCAGAGTGGTTGGTGCTACTTTAGTTATTCCTCACAGGGATGGTGCTATACAATATTGGGCAGGTGTAGGACCATGGTAATACTTTCTACTTTTTACTGCTTTTCCAATAGCTCATGTACTGTGGAGCTGTTTTGTTTTGGCCAGAAGGATCTGAGAACACAGGCAGGACATTGATGGTCTCACAGGACTGAGTCCATCATGAGCAAATTTGCTGATGACACCAAGTTGGGAGGGAGTGTCGACCTGCTGGAGGGCAGGAGGGCTCTGCAGAGGGATCTGAATAGACTTGAGAGATGGGCTGATTGCAAAGTTCAACAAAGCCAAGTGCAGGTCCTGCCCTTTGGCCACCCCAACCCCCTGCAGTGCTCCAGGCTGGGCACAGAGTGGCTGGAGAGCAGCCAGGCAGAGGGACCTGGGGGGACTGAGGGACAGGAAGCTCAACAGGAGCCACCAGTGTGCCCAGGTGGCCAAGAAGGCCAAGGGGATCCTGGCCTGGATCCAAACTAGCGTGGCCAGCAGGCCCAGGGCAGTGACCCTTCCCCTGGACTCTGCCTTGGGGAGGCCACACCTTGAGTGTTGTGTTCAGTTCTGGGCCCCTCAGTTGAGGCAAGAGATTGAGGGGCTGGAGCGGGGCCAGAGAAGAGCAACGAGGCTGGAGAAGGGACTGGAGCACAAGTGCTGTGGGGAGAGGCTGAGGGAGCTGGGGGTGTTTAGCCTGGAGAAGAGGAGGCTCAGAGGTGACCTCAGCACTGTCTGGAACTGCCTGAAGGGAAGTTCTGGCCAGGTGGGGGTTGGTCTCTTCTCTCAGGCACTCAGCAATAGGACAAGGGGGCACGATGGGCTCAAGCTCTGCCAGGGGAAATTGAAGTTGGAGAGCAGAAAGAAATTCTTTGCAGAGAGAGTGCTCAGGCATTGGAATGGGCTGCCCAGAGAGGGGGTGGATTCCCCATCCCTGGAGGTTTTTAGCCTGAGCTTGGCCGTGGCACTGAGTGCCATGATCTGGTAAAGGGACTGGAGTTGGACCAAGGGTTGGCCTTGATGATCTTGGAGGTCTTTTCCAACCCAATCCATTCTGTGACTCTATGACAGTGCTCACAGGCAGAAGGAGTTGAAGTGGTAGAAAATTAGAGTATGTCTGAAAGAAAAGATAGTGGCACCAGTGGAATGAAGGCATCTGAGCAGACAAGGGGGGAGAAAAGAGGTGATCCTGTGGCTGGCACAGGTGGTTTATCGTCTGCAAGGAAGGGCATTATTTTGCAATCTATAAACCCAGTGGCTTTACTGTGCCCATGGGTTTTGATTTTCAGCGAAGTTACAAATTTTCACTCCCAGGCTGGCTTTTAAAGCTGTTCTGAGGAAGAGGCATCAAAGGCAGAGTAACTGTTTTACATGAAAACCCCCCAATAGGAAGGGATTTCCACCTTCAGTGGGTTCCCTGTGTGTGTGTATTAATTCCAGTGCACACTTCTTGTTCATTTTCACCTGAATTACCTTAATTACCACAGGGACATTTGCTAACACGTGAAGGATTTTGCAGGCTGGGAACAGGCATTTGAGCTGCAGGATGTGAGTGGTGTTACTGCAGAGAGCTAATGGAACAGGAGGAGGACAGTGCTGACAAGTCTTTTATTTATTTTTAGTCACAATGTAGGTCCATGTGATGTATTCTGGATGACAGGAAGTTTACTTCTTATGATGAATTAAACTATAGAGAAGTCTGGACTTCTAATTTCCTGTTTGGCTTTTTGACTACTAATGAGGATTCAGCTGATGTTGTTATAGACCTACTCATAAAATTGCCAAGATGTCATTCTAATCTGCTATTATTAATTTTGGAGCCCAGTACTGGTATATGCAAAAAGTTAGGATTGTTTTCCTCTAGTGTAGCATTTTTATATTTACCCACAGTGAGCAGAATTAGTCATTTTATCACAGGCATTCAATGAAATGAACTTTCTCTGTAACCCTTTGCCATTTTTCTTTGTCTTTACTGCCCTGATTGCCCCAGGATGATCAGCAAATTTTGCCATCTGTTTATTCACTCTCTGGTTTGCTGTGCTGAATAGCACAGGCTCTTTTTAGTTAGTATTGTCAGAGAACCAGCACAAGCTTTTGGACAAGTTTGCTTGTTTGTTCTGCCTCTTAATCCTTGAGAAGAAACAGTGGTGGCACTCTCTGCTCTTGACTTCCTTCCAGACTTCTTGTCTCTGCAATGACTTTGCAACATATTGCAAACACAGGATATTATCATTTGCTAATGGGGATTTGCAGGTAAATAAGAGTGACTAAAGAATTTCAGCCTCTTTGAGAACAGGTAACTCACACTACAGAGTCTCCCATTCAATGTTTCTATATGAACTAACCAAAACCCCCCACCCTTGATTTTCTAAGGATCCATGTGATCTTCTACATTTTGGGGCATGTTTTCCATAATTTGCAGGACAGCCAGGGTGGGGAGGCAAAGGGCAGATTGAGATACAAATGTAGTAAAACCCAAAGGAACAGACATAAAAACTCACTTTATAAACAATGTCTGTAGTGTATGTGGAATATTGCACCTGTTGGCTTTCTTTTTAGGTTCAAGAGCCAGACTCTCTCTCTGAATGTACACCTAAGGAAACAGGGATATTTACTGGAAAATGTAAGTTCTTACACTTCTTCCTTAACCACCCTCCCCCAGACATGTCATCCAGGAGGATCTGATTTGTCAGAGCTGTACAGAACTTTGTGACAGATGTCAGGTCTAGAATAAAGAAGAGTAATGGAATGTTTAAGGCAGAAGCTTTGTTTGCAACATTATATTGTAACAGTTGGTTTTTAATCTCAGAAAAATACCATTAGCCATTTGCCTAGTCCCTGAATGGGATTTCTTATAGCTGTGTGCCTTACCCAGTAATTCTCTCCCAGTCCTGTGTGTTTATGTAGACTGAGTTGTTCAGATGGATTGACAATAGAAACCCTACAACAAATCTTGATCAGAATGTTATAGCTGTGCTTAAAGTACCTGATTTCTTTGTCCTGTGCAAACCCAACTCTCTGTGAGCCTTTAAATTGTTGTCCAGAATGTTTCTGGATGGCCCAAAAGCTTCAGGATCAGCTCCTGGTCCTCTGACAACAATTTCCAACAGGGCCTTTTTCACCCTGAGGGCAAACAAACACTGAACAGGGATTGAGAGAGGGTTTGAATTCTGCCAGCCTTGGAGACCTGCAGACTTTCACTGGGTAAGCTCTTTAGAGACCTGATCTAATGGACAAGCCCTGAGCTTGGAGTTGGATCAGACACCTCCAGAGGTCCCTTTGCTCCTGCATCATCCCCACATTCATTGCTGTGGTGAAATGAACACTGAACCTTGTGTGGATGGCTGTTCCTCCCTGGCTTTTCCATGGGAAAACATCCTCTGGCTTTTCTGGAGAACACTGAGCAAGTTCAGCCTTAGCAATGGCCTTGGGAACAGCATCCAAAATAAATGTAGCCGGAGCTCCAAGTTTGTCAGCTAACAGAACTACTTCTGCCCTTGTGTCCTTGCAAATGCCAAGGAGATCTTACATCCAAGTGAATTTATGTGTATATCAAGACTTGCTACAGCTATTTACAGCTATTTGAGCTGGATGGCTTAATAGGTATAATGCTTGTTTGTTTTTCAGGGCACCATGACTAGTGGTGCTCCTTTAGGCACTATCCAACCTGATTATTTCTGGGTTTCTGTAGTGTGTGAAATGAAAGATACTTTTAATTTACAGTGTTGGATTTTTGTGGAACCTGATCAGATTGAAATATTACTTGTTACATTTGTTTTTTTTTCAGTAAGGCATAAAACAGGTGGATCTGAAGAGACGTGTACAGCCTTTTGTCTGTCCAGTTTTCCTTTCCTATTTATTTTCCAGAGATGCAGGCTAATCCATATTGCTGCTTTTCCCTGATGCTGTCCCATTAAAATATTTCCATGCATCTAGCTGTGATGTGAAGATAGTAACTTAAAAACATTAATAAAGCAAATTTGTGTTTCGCTTTAACTACGAGTTGACAATTTATGGGATTATGAGCGACTGGATTTATATGATCATGTATAGTCATTTAGCTGGTGGAAGATGATGGATAGACTTCAGACTGATTGGTCTTCTCTGTGTCTGCATAATCACCAAATCTGTCATGTAACTGCTGAAATGTGTCCCTGAATTGCTGTCACTCTGCAGGCACAGTAATGAGACACTTGGTAATGTGCTTGCTCAGTTAAAAGTGAACAAGGTGTTGGCAGCCCAATAAAGGGGCTAACACTGATGAAAAGAAGATGCTGTTATGTGGAAGGAGGGACACAGGCCAGGAAATATCCAAATCCAGCATATGAAGTTATTTAATCTACCCAAAATACACATACTGCTTGTCACTGGGGCTTGCTGCATGTTTGTATTGGCTCCTGACTTCCAACTAGTCAGTATAGAAATAAATTGCATGTATATCTTTTATATAGGCCTGCAACTGAATTTTACCATGACCTGGGGAGACTCCCATTACCTTGGACTGACAGGACTTGAAGTGATAGGAAAGAATGGCCAGGCACTGAAAATAAGCACAGAACAGATTTCTGCTTCACCCCAAGACTTAAATGATCTCCCAGAGTACACAGGAGACTCCAGAACATTAGAAAAGTAAGTAACAAAGACTTGGATGCATTTTACATCAGATTTGATAAAGTGACAGAATTATATAAGCTTCTATTCTGCTAACACATATCAATGCAAACATGATTTTCATCCCAGCACTGCTCATTCTTGGAATTCACAAACTGCCCAGAAACAGCTTGTTGTAGAAACATGAATGAGATGTTTCCAAAAGTTGGTGTTTGAGTTAGGAGATGGTAACATGCCTGGTTGGTGTTTCTGCCAAGGACTTTCCAGGAAGAAATGTGGGTGTTCTGAAGCATCTGTCTGTGCATATTCAGTGATATATATGCAGGATTTCTGGATAACTTCAAGGAAAATTTTCAAGTTAGCAAAAAATGAGCATGTGTTGGGGAATTGCACAAATGGGTGCCATTCTTTTGGCAATTTTGCAGCCTATTTTTGGTAATTCTAATGAAGTTTTCTTCACTGACAAGTTTATTTCCTTGAATTAACTTCCCCATCCTAAATGGCAGCAGTATAGAAATCATAGGCTGTAGATCTGGAGAGGACTTGGCATTTGGTTGTTATTGAAGCTGCATCCTGTTGTTTCTGAGTCATATCTCCATTTTACAGGGTATTTTCAGTCACAATCCTGTCCTCTGGCATGTTTATGGTCTGTGACTGGGTTTATGAATTAGGACTTGTCTTTTCTAAGTCTCTCTGGAGTCTTCCTTGGAATGTTGTATTTATTTACATGTGCACTAACTGTTATTTGTAATTCCTGCTAATCTGACTAACACAGATATCAAACTTACTTCTGTATAATTCCTTGTTTCTTTTGCCTGTTTGTGTGAAAATCTCATCTGTAGGCACCAAGATGTGAGAAATCTGCCCATGATGTATTTGAGGAATGTTATTTATGGTGCCTTTTGCTTGCCAGCCTTCCTACTGTGTTTTGGCCTGTGCACACACATTTAACCTTGCAGGGTTTATGATTCTATCAATTCTGGGATTTTTTGATCATGAATTTCTTTGAGAGATGGCTTATAATAAATTTGTTTATCCTGCTACTGAGCCAGGCTGCCTTTGAGTTTTCAAGTCCTCCCTCTGTCTGATGTCTTTCTTAGTAAGTGAGATACATTTTTAATTATTTTTTCACATGTTTTCCTTAAGAACTTTTTTGGACACAAGAAATAGAGGCTTTTTTGGCTTTTGGTATTTTGAATTTGAGTACACTACAATGCTCCTCAGCTGTGGCACTTGGAATAGGTCCTGTTGCTCTTCAAGACCAAGTCAAGAATTATGTCTTCTCTCATGAACTCCCTGATCAGGTCCTCTGTGAGAGAGTCATTATTCAAATCTTTTTCTTTAAGGAACTGCCAAGCCTGGCACTCATTCTTCCATTAAACTTTTAAATAAATATCAAGTATATACTTACTTTTTTGGGCAGTGTACCAAAGTAATTATAGTGGACAATTAATTCATATTCTTTACTCCATCTTTGTATGCTGTAGTTTGCAGTAGGTGAATACAAAGCCAGGATTCCAAAATGAGGAGGAAATAATGGATTTATCTGTGCAGCCTGAAGTCTGTGCTGTTCTGAAAAGACTTTGTCCTGCTGGTGGGAAGCTCTTTAACAGGGCAGGGCTGTGCCTGACTGTGGGCACACAGAAGGATGGGAGCAAACTCTGGTTCTTCCAGGGTTCTCCAGCTGCCAGCCAGGTCCCTGTTGGATTCAGGGGAGTTGTGTTGGCAGAGTAACACACTGCAGAGTGCCACATGGACTAGTTTAGGTATGCAACTCAAATTAAATTGTGTCTGGGCTGGTACAAAGGTGGCTGAGCTTTCCTCTGCCCACCCTGTTCACACAGAGAAAACAGAAACATTTTGCTGGTTTTCCTCAAACAGACCCAACTAAAGGAAAACACTGCTTTTTCTCCCCACACTGTCTTTAATTTAATAATTGTGTGTTATTTTGGATGCTTTTTAATTGGTGCACACAGGCACACTTTAGTAAAGTCCCTGCTTAGTAAAGTCCCTGCTTTTCATGGGGGAAGCAGCTTTTCCCTTTCTGCTGCTAATGGATTTTTCTCTTTGTAGGTTAATAGATGGGACTAATATCACAGTAGAGGATGACCATATGTGGCTCATTCCCTTCTCTTTTGGAGAAGATCATCTGCTTACAATCCATTTTGATAAAATGGAAAGTATTGCAGGGCTTCGCTTTTGGAACTATAATAAATCTCCAGAGGATACCTACAGAGGGGTAAGTAAAAGAAAAGGAGCACTGCCAGCAAAAATATACAGCAGTGCATTGGAAAATTGGTACTGTGATGAATGAATATAGCTGCCTTAATGGAACACCATAAATCTCTCCAGATTGTGGGAGTCTGAGTTTTGTGGCAGGTATAATGCATTCCTGTCTCCACAAACAGCACATATTGAAAAAAAAAAAGCCAGAGATAGTTTAAAGAAATCTTCAAAGCTGATTTTTCTAAGAGACACATACAATGCCACATGTTATTTTCAAGATGGATGATTCTCAAGAGGTATCCTCTCAATATCTAATATTTAGACCTACCATATGATTCTGTGTTTCCTGGAATACAGGGAATGATACAAGAAGGAAACTTTTCCAACAGAAATTCTGTTTGGTTAAGTTTCAAAAGGCCAGTCCTTAAATGCTGCCTTTTCCAAGAAGCAAGAAGAGTCACTTGGACTCTTAATCTTTTTTATGGAAAGTTGACATCTTTAAACAGTTTGGCTAAAATAATTTAGCTAAAATTGTATTAACATACCTCCTCTCTTCTTTTTCCAAATTTATTTGGTTTATATTTCTTTTTCATACTGGCAATTGAGACCTGCTGGAGATAATTTTACACCTTGTTGGCAAGCTGAGTTTGTCTGTCCCTCACTTCCCTGCTGCACTTGCACTTGCACTGATAATGAAATAGCAGTTGCTGTTCACAGAGAGTTTATGAATCCATTTGTTTCCAGACCTGCCCTTTTTCCCTACAACTGTTGCATTCTTGATGTCCAAATTCAGTCAGTAGGTAAGAAGAAGAACATTGATATATATATTAAACTAGAGAGAGATAGGACAGAAAGGATCAGCAACATTTGGGGAAAAAAAATCTCGAATTGAAATTGGAGGCCTGGAATGTTCACAGGATTGGGAAGACACTGGCACAAGTGTGTCTTTGTGTAGATTTACCTTCCAGAAATTGCTTTAGCATGAACCCTGCCTGGCATCTTTTAGTGTCAGCATGGGGGTTGTTGGTGCTAAACACTCCCAGAGGGCCAGAGCATCAAATCTGTCAATTAAACATAATTGACCCAGAGATTTTAACATATGGCACCTCATTTGGTGGCACGTTCATTAACCCACAGGTTTGACACATGGGAGGGTTCTGGAGCATTCTGAGTTCCCCATCTCAATACACCCCCTATATAAAGTAGGGGGTTTACTGACATTTGTGTCCTGATTTCAGCTGGGCTAGAGTGAATGTTTTGTCTTTGGGATTGAGGGTGAGAATAATGTTGAGAACACACTGATGTTTTAGTTGTTGCTTAGCAGTGCTTACTAAATCTCTAAAATATAAGATGAAATTTGATCTTTGGAGGCCAAACCAAGAAAAAATATCTATTTTCAGCAGTTTACTTGGCTAGGTAGGGAAAAATGGTGAGTGTGATACAGGTTTCCACCTTCATGCAGACTGTGAATACAGTTTAAAGGAGCAGCCCATTCCTGCAGGACAAAATAAATTACTTAGAAAACTGAGGATGCAAGATATTGGCTGGGCCACACTAAAGAGGCTTTAGGCTGCAAACCCAGGGCATTGTGACATTTGTCTCTTGAAGTATGGCTGTTCCTTCTAAGAAACAGTCTCTGGGTGTGAGAGCTGCTGGTTTTGCAGGCAGCTGCAGGCTGCTGGATTCTATTCACAGCTTCAGTGTGAGAGGGTAATGGCAGGGAGTGACAGAATGAAGACTTGGGTGCTATTTCCAGCCCTGTGAAAAATCACCTTGTGAAAGCTTTGTTATGCCATTTGTAAAATGCAATATGTGATGGTTGAGTGGCTTCTCAGCTGATGAGAATTACTGAGAAATGAGGGCTGGAAAGGGCACATAAATATCAGCAGCTGTGCTATAATAGGTAAGATTTCATCTCTAAGTCTCCAGACTTCCCATTCACTACGTGTTTCCCTTTTGGAAAATATTGCAGAGGGGTTTTCACTCCCTCTCCTCAGCCTGGCAGATTCACCCAGCTGGAAAGTGCCATGCAGAGTTCCTGAGATGGAAAGGAGAGTTCCTTTCTTTGCTCCCAAGTGTATTAAAGATGAAACCAGAAACACTGATTTCTCCATACTTAGCAGCCATACAAACATTCCCTCCTAATTAATCTTCAGGCTGTTTGGAAATTAACTGAGCACCTCCTCTAGTCTAGTACAATACCAGAGGTTTTCAAAGCCAGAAATGTTTTTGTGGGGAAAAAAAGATCTTCCTGAAAATTATTTGCTTTTGGGATATTGCATGTAATTATTATTGAATAAAACATCCTTCACAAATGGAAAAAATATGAGAACTGTTATGAGTATCAGGTCACTGATAATACACAGGATTTGCAGAGTGCTCAGAATATTTTAAAGTGCTTCTCAAATAGACACCTGAAATAAGAATTTTAACTGTAAATATTGCAGATATAGTTTTAACAGATCTTAATAATGAAAATTAAATATTTGCATGCAAACTTAAGGTAACCTCAAATTATCTTTTATATATCAGTCAGCATGAAATCCAAAGATGAGAAAACTGACTTACATTACCTTTAGACTAAATTAAGTCTTTTGTTAACTAAATGAATCTGTTCTGGTGCAGTTCATTAATCAGCAGGCTTTAATTGCAATGCCAGTTATGAGGCCATATTGTTCTGTTTTCCAGGTAATATTCCTTCCAGTCTGGTCCTTAGTGAAAGGCTCAGGGCAATAAATGCTGCTTATGATTAAGTTGTATTGAACATGTTGCAGGGCAAGATGCAGTGATTAATTGTTGCTGCCTGATGGAATTGTTCTGTGCCTGGGCTCATGGACACAGCACCAGATGGTGCTGCTGGGGGAGGGTGGGGGGCCAGGGCTTCTGCATCATCTCAATAAGTATGGCTGAATTATTCAGTTTAATCTTCAGAGGTTGTGTAAGATGTGTTTGCATCTGCCATGTGGGCACAGCTCAATTCTTTCTGTCTGGTGCAGGTACCTTTTCTTTATTCATATGCCCTTAGGTTACACACAGCACTGCCTGGCAGAGGAGTTTGAATGATCCTGGAAAAGTCTAAGTGCCACCTGCCACAAAGATAAATAGAGCTGGGGAAATACAGGTGTCTGTAAATCCAACAGAGACACAAAAGGCTGCTCTGGAGGCAGCACCAGGCTGTGGGATTTCTGGAAGGGTGGCTCCAGCCAGGGCATGATGTCTCTTCTGCCTGCTCAGATCACCTCTGTGCCATGTGCTGGCCTCAAAGCTGAGTCTTTCCATTCTGATCATGTGTGTAAATATTGCTGCAGGCTCAGCAATCACAGAGTTGTTTAGGTGGGGAAAGACCTTTAAGAACATGTAGTCCAGCTGTAAACCTGACACTGCCAAGGCCACCACTAAACCATGGCCCCAGGTGCCTGATCTGTACATCTTTTAAATCCCTCCAGGGGTGGTGACTCCACCACTTTCCTGGGCAGCCTTTTGCAATGCTTGACCACCCTTTCTGTGATAGAGGGAAGCTTCAACTTGCTGAGATCTAGTGAGATGCAGTAATGGAAAGATCTGGCAATGCTTTTGTTTTTCTGAATATTATCCTCCCAAATGCTCACCTCTCCCATCCCCATCCATGTCACCACTGACACTGAGTCACACACTGTGGGTTCCCACTGCTATCTGCTGCTTTAGGCTTTCTTTTACCAAAGGCTCTCACACTACACAGGAGTGAAATAAACCCAACAAAATAACTCAAATTGTTTCAGCCTCTGTATGCAGTTGTTTTCAACTTCTTTTAATCTCTGTCATGTCATGTAGTCTGATGTTCTGCTGTTTTAACCAGGCCAAGGTGGTGCACGTGCTGCTGGATGGGCACAGCATCTCCCCACCAGGCGGGTTCCTCATCCGCAAGGGACCCGGCAACTGCCACTTCGACTTTGCCCAGGAAATTCTCTTCCTTGACTACCTGCAGCCTCAGCCAACCACCAAAGTGCACAGGAGGTAAAGCAGGATGGGTTTGGTGTCTGAACCACATGGTTTCTCTTCACTGTTACAGTCTTTTATCTTGTTATCTGTCAAAGCCAATTGTATGAGGACTCTTGAATGAAAATACAGAGCACTGAGACCAGAGTGTTTAATTGGGTTTTAGTCATAAACTATTAACCAGATTTTATTGAGATCAGAGAACAGTCCAGTCCATAATCACAGGTGGAGGGATCAGGGGGGCTGTTTGTAGGGACTCAGTGCTTTGGGTTTGTTCTTTTCTGAACGAGCCATGGGTACATATAAAACCTGTTTTGTCTTGGTTTTTTTTTTGTCAGGACTGGCTCGAAGAGAATGGAACAAGCCAGCATGGACTATGAAGCACCCTTAATGCCCTGTGGTTGTATCCTTCTCTGTCATTTTCTTACTTGTCATAGTGGAATATTTTAGAGTTATACGAGTCCTGAGCTTTTTGGATACCAACAATTTCTGGTTCTTTAAGTAGTTAGCAGGATACCAAGAATCTGAGGAAGGCTTACATTAAGTATGACAGGACTAAACAAATGGAACATAATATATGAATATGTGACCAGTTTTCAGAATCTCTGGTAGCTTTTTCTGATCTGCAAATCAGAGTGTTGGACATCGAGGTGTGGGTGGCATGATAATTTTTCAAACTGCAAATGAAATAATCTGTTAGGACAAAGAAATAATGCTGAAATCTTCCTTAACAGCCTTTTGCTTTTCAGTTATTTTCCAGTTTCAGCTCCTGACAAGCTGGGGTGATCCATACTACATTGGTTTGAATGGGCTGGAGCTGTTCAATGAGCATGGAGAGCAAATCTTACTGACTGAAAACAGTATCCTTTGCACACCAAGCCCCTCTGTCCCTGTCCAAACACAGTTTGCTCCCTGGCAGATTTTCATATGGCATCACTTGCTACTTCTTCCAAATTTCCTGTTTATCCTGTGGGGTTAACTCTGCTTCTGTTTCTCTATATTTGTGTGATGAGTCTTGTTATTATATGTTTTTATGTATTCTATATACTTTCAAAACATTTCATCTCTGAATGGGGTGCACCAATAAAGCAGGACAAGATTAGAGAAGGGAAGGCATAAAAAACCCATGATATTTTTTGCTGTTGACATTTATTTCTTTTGTGGTATGGAAGGACCAGAAAGTTTGCTGAGCTATAAATTCATAAGAAAAGGTTGAGTTGGGTGCTTTTTTATTATGGAATCTTTCACTGGGCCTCAGGAAAGAAATTTTTCATTCCTCTTGTTCTGGAGATTTAGGCTGTTCACAGTCTGGAGATTGAGGCTATTCTAGACACCTGCTGCAGTCATGAGAGCAGGGCTGAGGGGTGGAATTTGATTCAGTGTTCCCTGGCTACCCAACAGAGGGAATGAAGGGCATGTTTGCAGGATTGACAGTCATCAAGGTGGCACTGCCATGCTCTGTGCCAGCATCCACTTCACATACAACACCCAACATACAACTCACACAGTTCAGGTGCACGGCAGAAACATTTCTTAGCCAATTTATTAGAAAGAATAAATAGCACAAGTGCTGCATGAGTGGGATGTCTCTAAGGATCCTCAGTGCCTAATAGGGGATAGAATGAAAAGGTAATAAAGGCTTTTTCCCAATTTTTGTTTGTATCCTGTGTGATCCATGACGAACTTGAAACATTTGTCATGGACAAGAAGCATTTTGAAATTGAAAAATGGTAACAAATGGGCTTTAAGAGCAAGGGGTCTTTAATTCAGCTGGTGTGGCTTTGCAGTGCAGAACAGGTAAAGAACCCTGAGCTTGGTGTGAGTGATCACCTGCTCCTGCCTGTGCAATGCTGATGATTGGCTCTATTAGGATGCTAAAAAAGCAGATTTGTCTTAGTGCAGTACTTAATGTGATAATTCATTGCTGAGTCTGGAGCTTTTCTTAAACACTTGAGGCATTGCTGTGGTATTCCTTAAATTCTTTATAAATACTTACAGATTCAGGCCTTTTAGAAAGGAGGACAAGGGGAAATTAATATCAAACTGGTTTTCCTGGGATTTATAATCCTGAAGACAGTGCCATCTACCCAC
This sequence comes from Pithys albifrons albifrons, assembly GCF_047495875.1. NCBI lineage: Eukaryota > Metazoa > Chordata > Aves > Passeriformes > Thamnophilidae > Pithys > Pithys albifrons. Next base: position 3,485,014 of record NC_092473.1, read on the forward strand.
ATTTCTTTGGCATGTCTTTCACATACGTGTTTTTAATGTAAATGTTCTCCTGCAGAGAAAATCTGGTTGCCTGTTCAATGGGAGGTTTAATCTTTTCATCTCAAAGAGCTGAAAAAAGCTCTGATTAGACAGTTACTGATTTCTACCCTGAGCAACTCAAGCAAAACCTGGTCTGGCTGATGACTACCTCCTACCAGGAGGCTTTTCTTGAGATAGGTCTTGTATGAGGAGTTTTTACAAGCTTATCATAAAAAAAGGGGCTTTGTCACCAAAAAGCTGGGAAGTGCTTGTTCCCACTAACAGAACTTTATTGATGAAGTCATAAATACATATTTGAAAATAAACTAAATGCAGCTAGTTACTTTATTCCTATTTTAAAAATCAATTTGAATGCCAGGATCTGTAAGGGTTGTCCTGCTTTTAAAAATGTGTGAGGTACTCGGAGTGAATCCTCACTCATGGAACTGAGGAAACCAAGCATGAACCTTTAAATGGGGTGTTTCTGAACTGTCTTTTGTGGTTATTTACACTCAAAGTGTTTTTCAGACATTGCTGCTTTCCCAGACAGTGTCAACGTTTTGGAAGATGTGTCTGGAGACATCCGGACCCCAGACAAGCTGATCGACAGAGTCAATGACACCACTGATGGCAGGCACATGTGGCTGGCACCAGTTCTGCCTGGTTTGGTACATTTTTCCTTTCCTTTCTGGTTTAGGGATGTGTGTGGATACAGCTGGAAGCACAGAGGGAAGGGGAAGCACACGTAATTTGTAGGTAAATTTGGTGTTAGTAACTGGTATTGAATCTCTGCTTTTGGGGAGGGTTTTTATTGCAGCTTCTCTGCACTGCAAGACAGCAGCAGTGAAGGTTTCCCAGGTTTGGCATCTCCTATCTCCATGGTGCAACTGCAGCAGAATTTCCAAGGCTGGCAGAGATTAATTTTGAGTTACTGTGATAAAGATAATGAGGAAGGAGCTTAATGTGTGTATTTTGTGCAATAAACACCTTTCAAACAGGAGGGAACCAGGATCTTAAATTCATTTTCACAAAGTGCAATGAATGTTGTTCCAGCAGCAAGAATTATTTTTAATCTCATTTTCTGTGTTGAATTCAAATTCAGAGATTAGGGATGGCAGACTTAGTACTTCATGTCCTAAGGCCACAAGTAATTCAGCCCTTTCAGTAGTCCCTTGTTTAAATTTGGGATATCAAATATCTAAAAGTAGATAAATGAGTTCTGACCTTCCTTTTGGAGAGGACATTTTTTTATGGGCCTGTTATGGACATCATTGAGCTGTATTTATTTTGTGGAAGAGAATGGATTTAAAAAGAGAACAAAATGTAAACCTTACATGTGAAATAACTTACTGTGTTGGAAAAATCCTCACTCCATATGTTTCAGTTATTAATCAGAATATTAAAAGCAAGGAGTTAAGTCAGTTTATATCATTGTACCTTACAATGCAGTGGGTATAATTAAGATAAAGGTCTTAAGTATACTTGGGAATAGTGACCACTTGCATTTGTTAGGGAGGTGGAAGGTCTGTGTGGTGCCTGAGGCTCCCACTGTGTGGATCCCACATCCTGAGTGCTGGTGATGTGATGGGATGTTCAGATATCCATCACAACGTGACAAATGATTGACTTGACAACCATCTGGGATTGCTCATGTCCTCATGAAAGCCCTGCTTGCAGAGGCTGTTTCACTGGGGCAGACAGGGAAGTGACAGTCCCTGGAGCTCTGGCAGAGATGCAGACACTGCTCTGTGTTGTTCTGGCTGACAGCAAAGTACTGCAGAAGAACATAAAATGCCAGTATTAAAGGCTAAATTGATAATGTGTGAAATGCAGGAGGCAGAAGCGATTTAATGGCGCTTTCTGTCCTTGAACTGTGGCAAATTACACCTTTTCAAGAACCACAGAGTACTTTGCTCTCCTCCATCTTCCCTGGTGTGGTTGTTCAGCCAGGAGGTACCAGTGGATTAAGCAATCAGGCTGTGGATGCTCAGCCTGTGTGTCCTCCCTCCCTCCCTGCCATCCCCACTGCTGGGCTGCTCCAGCTGCCTGGAAAGCTGCATTAACTCTTGGCTGTATTGGGAGGCTCAAAACCTCGAAGGAAATTTATATTATAGCTTTTCTTTTCCTTTCTAAATATCTTTTCCCTTCTGATTCTAAAAGTGGTTTTGCCTTTTGGAAATTTGTTACTAATGTAAGTGGAATTTGAATTCTGTGTTCCCTTGTTACTGATTGTCATTTTATTTGTTTGTTTGAATGGGTTTTCTATCAGATTTGTCATTTGCTGCAGGACTAACAATTGCTATTGGAGACTGTGCTCCAGTTGTGTTGTGGAAAATCACAGATGCAAACATTCCTATTGATCCCATTTACCTTTCTTTCTTCAGTAAAAAAGGCCATAATGATTTAATATAACTTCCAGTATCTCCTCTAATACATCAAAGGATTAAAACTTCAGAGGATGCTAAAGATGAAGCTTAAGATATGTTGATCCAAAGTTGATATAGTGGCTCATAAAAGGAATAGCATAGAATTAACTGTAACAGGCAAGATTGGTTTCCTACAGGCTAATCTTTAGTCTTAACATCTTGGCATTAACGTCACTGAAAGGAAAGTGAATAATACATCAAGCAATAATTGTTTAGGGAGCATCTGGAGAATGATCTCTACATTCCAGTTAGTGTAACTCACACAAAAATTGCAAAATTTCTGGAAGAGCTTTCAAAGTCAGGGGATATGGGAGATATTTGAGTCTTGCAAATAGGTGGATTCTGGTCATATTTGGTAGAAAGAAATGGAACAGGACGGAACAGAATCATAGAATGGTTTGGGTTGGAAGGGACCTTAAAGCCTATCTCATTCCAACCCATGGGCAGGGACACCTTCCACTATCCCAGACTGCTCCAAGCCCTGTCCAGCCTGGCCTTGGACGCTTCCAGGGATGGGGCAGCCACAGCTGCTCTGGGCACCCTGTGCCAGGGCCTGCCCACCCTCACAGGGTCCTTTCCTATGTCTATTCTAAATGTCCTCTTTTTCAGTCTGAAGCCACTCCAGGCCCTTGTCAAGAGTCTCTCCTTGTCTTTCCTGTGGCTCCCTTCAGCACAGCACAGAATAGAACAGACACTACCTTGTCTTGTCTTGGAGGACTTGTCTGTGCTTGGCTGTTGAAATACTCATTAAAAGTGTCTCTCTACCCACCCTTCAATTGCCAGGCAGTCCAGGGTGCCCAGGGTGGTCGAGGTGTCACCTGCTGCCAAGTTACACAGATTGTAGAGGGCAGTGTGGGGTAGAAACAACATCTGTGAATTGTCAACAGGGACGAGGCTGAACTTCAATCCTTAGCAAGAGTCACCTCAGCTCCTTAAACACGAGCCTCTTTGGATGCCAGATGCATGAGGATTTCATTTCTTTGGGCAATTTGGGCTGTAAAATATAAATTAATTCTCTTTCCCAGGTGAACAGGGTGTATGTCATTTTTGATGTCCCTACTACGGTGTCGATGATCAAGTTGTGGAATTATGCCAAAACTCCCCCGAGAGGTGTGAAAGAGTTTGGGGTAAGTCACTTCTCTGGGCATTCTCTGTGCTCTGGTGAGTCAGCCTGCTTGGTTTCTGTAGGGATTTTCACAGTTTACTGAAGTGTTATTCCATAAAACCTCAAAGGATGGGATTCATTTCATTTAACTCTGCATTTAGTGTTAAAATGACTAATCTATGCCAGTCATCTGTCCTCCTTTTTTTGTCCAGGCAAAGAACACTCTATCTGATTTTTTCTTAGATAATTGTTTTAAGATAGGATAATGCTTTTCTTTTTCCACTGACTGTAGAGCAGCCCTGGAAGACTAGTTTAAACTACACACCCAAGTTTTAGACAGCTGAAGTGAGGTGAGATTCATTAATTCCTAGATTTAAGAGTGATTCACTCCAGTGAATAGAACAGCAATTATGTAAAACATGAAATACATTTTTAATTACCTACTTGAAAGCTGCATTAAAAAACATCAGTGAGAGGATAAAAACTTGGGGAGGGGAAAAAAAAATCAAACCCCAGCAGCGAATAGAAATGAAAGTTTTAAGGAACAAAAGCTAAATTAGTGACCAGATTTGTAAAACAAATAGGGCAAAATGATTTCTAGTTAATTGCTGGAAGCAATGCCTGATTTCCAGGTGGGGTTTTTTGGTTTGTTTCTGAAATATCTGTAGCTTCTGGTGGATGACTTGCTGGTGTACAATGGGATTCTGGATATGGTGAGCCATGTGGTGGCAGGAATCCTCCCAACCTGTGAGCCTGTGGTGCCCTATCACACCATCCTCTTCACAGATGATGAGAAGATCTGCCATCAGGAGAAGAGAACTGTCATTAGGTATGTCAGGCTGGAAGAAGAGTCTTGGGTTTAAACACTGTTTCCATGTGACTGATGTCAGCAATATGTGCATTGCTGTGGGAAATTCCCTTCCAAAGTGCCTCACTTAATGAGAAATAAATAGGTTTTTAGATATGAGGGCCAAATTGCCAGCTTTATTTGCACTTACTGGGATTCATGATTTATATTTACATGTGTTTGCATGAAAGCCTGTAAACACAAAAGAAAAAAGTTAAGCTTCCTTAGAGAAGGAATAATAAATCCCAATGATATTATACAGGGGGAGGGGGAAATAGAAAGTTAATGAAAAAGAACCAAGCATCAAAATTAAAGAAAACAAAGTCCTCTGATTTGACATAGATGCTCATTAAGGAACCAGAATTCTTCTATTTTATAAACATTCTAAAATAATGAACTTGCTAAAATGAGAAATGAGTTACATTTGCAGAAATGACACTTTGAAACCACCAAGTTGGCAATCTCACAGAGAATGTGATGAAATGCAGTGAAAAATGCACTTGCATTTAGAAGGTCGGGATTGATAGAGTCTAAACCTAATCCCTGGCAAAGGAAAATAAAGATTGAAAGAATAATTTATTTTAAATGGGATTGAAAAGTGAAGAAATGAAAGCTTATGGAAGTGAACACTTTCCTACACGTTGGACAGCTAACAAATAGAATGACTTGCAAATACACCACTGGGGAGAAAAAAAAGCAAGTTTTGCATGGAAAAATGGCAGGTGATCCATTGAGAAGAATATTCAAATATTTAGAAATAAGCAGAAGGGATAGAAGGTGTCTGATTAAGAACAGAAGGGTTTGCTTTCCTGTGGTTCTCTGAAGCATTGGCTGTTGGCCACTGGCTCTGTGAGATGTTAAATAAATTTGTGGGGTTTGGATATGATGAGTTGGGCTCACGTTTTGTACAAGTGGCTCTGTTGTCATGGTGGAATTTGGAGGTGGGCAGTTCTTCCAGTGAAAAAGCTACTGAAATGAAAATGCCCTGAGGAAATAAAGGTTTTGAGACGTTTTTCAGTGGGGTACAAGAAGGAGGAGGAGGAGGAGGGGAAATGGAGCTTCACTTTGCTCAGCTTCAGGTCTTTCTGTGAGTAAAGTTGTTTTATTGGGAGCAGGGAGGCACCAGCTGTAATCACAGATCTTTTTCACATGACTTCCTTTGCATATGTTTATAAGACAAATATCTTTTGATTTGCTTTTAAGAGGAGTATCTTTTGGGGTCACAAAAACTGCATCATCTGTTTCCCAGACCATGCTGAGCCTCTTCTCTTCTAGACTTCTGGGCAGGAGCTTTCTTGGTCTTTTTCTTTGCCTGGTTTGCAATTATCTTTCCCCTTTTTTCCACCTCCCACCCTGCTAAAATACAGGGTACTTCAGCAGCAAGAGGGGACATGCTGGATAATATCCCTTCATTTTAAAAATGGGCTCGAGCTTTTATATGTTGTTACTTCTGATCTTTGCCCGTTCTCTTTCACATGTTCAGTATTTTATGAACCCTGAACTTGAGTCTGATATTATCATCAATAGTGGACCTTCTGATTTCCTTCACTACTGGTTCCCCTGCCTCCCTCTGACAGTCTGAGAGACATTACATTTTCCTCCAAAAATAGAAACCCATTTTGTGCAATGTTTGTAGAGGAAAGAAAAATACACTTCTTTTGTTCCAAAGGCATGAATGTTTTTCTTTGTCTGTGTGAAAGGGAGATGTTATTAGTGATGTTTTCTTCACCTTTCAATGCAGCTCACATTTTTCCCTGTAATTAGTTGAATTTAATTTGGCTTTGAAGTTATTACTTCTTTCCCAAAAAGAAATGGTTAAAATTTTCCAACTGCCTGCAAATAAAACATGTCACAGTAAATGAATTTTGTGTAGTCCAGGAAACTTTCAAATAATGCAATTTCAGTTTTCCAAAGCAGTGTGAAGTTCCATATAGGGATTTTTATACCCTCTATGCACAGTTCTGATTTAAAATCTCACTTTGGTTAATGTGGTTCAAGCTGTGTAGGCAAGGCTTGAAAACTGTAGAGTGAATATGATATTTATATTTGAATGTGTGCCTGAATGGATGTCACTAATTAAACTGGCAAGAAATCCTTCAGGTTATGATTTTTGGTAACTTATTCCATGGAAAGCTCTCCTAACTTTTCACAGTGTTGGTTGTTTTGGCTGTTTCACTGATTTGAATCTTTTCAGCAATCATATGGGAGACCAGGATGTCCGAATGATGAATGAAAATGAGATTGTCACCAACAGCAAAAAGAAACAAGTTGTGGCTGATCCAGGTAAGGAGTGTCTGCCACAGTTTCCTTCTGATCACTTCCTACAGACACAGTGTGGATAAAGAGCATTGTTAGAGACCTAAACTGGGAAAACTGGGGAGTCTTAGACCTCTTACATATATTTAACTTCACTTTTTCTACCATAGAAAGACAAACTATGAATTATATAATCTGGTGGATTTTTATTCTGTATTTAAATCTGAAAGAGGATGATACAGATCCAGGACATAGGTGGTATGCGGTTGTGGCTTATGCCAAGACAAATGGAGAAATCACAGAATCATAGAATGGATTGGGTTGGAAAAGACCTCTGAGATCATCAAGTCCAACCCTTGGTCCAACTCCAGTCCCTTTACCAGATCATGGCACTCAGAGCCACGGCCAAGCTCAGTTTAAAACCCTCCAGGGATGGGGAATCCACCCCCTCTCTGGGCAGCCCATTCCAATGCCTGAGCACTATCTCTGCAAAGAAGTTTTTTCTGATCTCCAACTTCAATTTCCCCTGGCAGAACTTGAGCCCATCGTGGCCCCTTGTCCTATTGCTGAGTGTCTGGGAGAAGAGACCAACCCCCACCTGGCCAGAACTTCCCTTCAGGGAGTCAGAGACAGTGCTGAGGTCACCTCTGAGCCTCCTCTTCTCCAGGCTAAACACCCCCAGCTCTCTCAGCCTCTCCCCACAGCACTTGTGCTCCAGTCCCTTCTCCAGCCTCGTTGCTCTTCTCTGGCCCCGCTCCAGCCCCTCAATCTCTTGCCTGAACTGAGGGGCCCAGAACTGAACACAACACTCAAGGTGTGGCCTCCCCAAGGCAGAGTCCAGGGGAAGGGTCACTGCCCTGGGCCTGCTGGCCACGCTAGTTTGGATCCAGGCCAGGATCCCATTGGCCTTCTTGGCCCCCTGGGCACACTGGTGGCTCCTGTTGAGCTTCCTGTCCCTCAGTCCCCCCAGGTCCCTCTGCCTGGCTGCTCTCCAGCCACTCTGTGCCCAGCCTGGAGCGCTGCAGGGGTTGGGGTGGCCAAAGGGCAGGACCTGCACTTGGCCTTGTTGAACTTCATCCCATTGGAATCAGCCCATCTCTCCAGTCTATCCAGATCCCTCTGCAGAGCCCTCCTGCCTTCCAGCAGGTCGACACTCCCTCCCAACTTGGTGTCATCAGCAAATTTGCTGCTGATGGACTCAATCTCCTCATCTAAATCATCAATAAAGATGTTAAACAGGACTGGACCCAACACAGACCCCTGGGGAACACCACTGGTGACCGGCTGCCAGCTGGATGCAGCTCCATTCACCAGCACTCTCTGGGCCCGACCCTCCAGCCAGCTCAGGAAGGAGACTGACTGAAGATGAATTGAGAACTTAATTGTGCAGGTTCATAGATAATAAGCTCATTGCATCCCCTCTGATCTTTTAAGCAGCTTTAGAGATGATGCAGATGTGGCTGAGAATCAGTTGCTTGTTGCTCCTTGAGCAAATCCAAAATCATGATAAGTGTAACAAGGGGGAAAACATGTTGACTTTATTCCTCCCACTGTCTTTCTGGTTGGTCTTTTCTCTTTCAAAGTGATAATTAAAAAGACAACCCCCTTTTTTTTCCCAAGGAGAAAGAGTAGATTGTATTTATAGTCTGAAGAGTCCCAGTCATTCACTGTAAATTACTCAGAATAGCTCCCTAAATACATTACAAATTCTCAGCCAAGCTGGTATATTCATGATTGGTTTTCTCTCCTGAGCATGACACTTTCTCCAATTAGTTCTCTAGGAAGTGTTGCAGAAATTATTTGATGGCTTTTAATAACAATTCTGTTGGAGAAGGATTTGAAAGGCCATTGCCTGCACCAAAGCAGCTTGAAAGTTATTAGTGTAGGAGCACTGGCTGTGCCCAAAGTATCCTGGACATCCTGGGTTCCAGAGCAGACATGGCCAGTAAACAGCTGGCATTGCCATCACCATCACATGGCCTGTCCAAGCAGAAAGGGCACAGAACTGCTCTGAAGTCACCAGTCAGGGCTTGCCTGTTGCCCTCTGCCCTGGCCCCTCTGGTGCCATCCCCAGGGGTTGTGATAACAGGTCTGTACAGTGATTTGGGTTGGAGGAGACCTCAGAGGGTCCTTTTATAGAATCATAGAATCAGTTGGGTTGGAAGAGACCTCTGAGATCATCAAGTCCAACCCTTAATCCAATCCCACTTTGACTGCTAGACCATGGCACTGAGTGCCACATCCAGTCAGGTGAGTGTCAGCATTAAAATCAGATGAGATGCCCAGGAGAGCAAAGCCCTGGGACTGGGAGAAGGCTGTCAGCCCTCACTGTGGGTGCAGGAAACAGCACTGAGAGGAGGAGCTCAGCTTTCCTTCAGGGATGGGAAGGGAAATGGGTATTTTTATCTGCCTTTGCTCTGTGGCTTCCCTGTGCAGCCCTAACCAGACCTCCCTTTGCCTCCACAGCTCTGAGGCCAAAAACCTGCATGTGTGAGAAGGGGCTGCAGAGGAGGAAAAGGTAACAAGGAGAGTCCTGCCTGCATCCAGCCCCCAAAACTGCAATCTCCATCTCCAAAACAGGCATCATCCAAAAGGAGGACTTTGTCTGCTGCTGTTGAACCACCTCCTGTCTTAGGAGGAAATCTTGACTTGCTACAGGAAATTTTCTTCCCAATGAAATCTAAAGCATGGATTCAGTTTCCTGGGGTTTTTTTGGTCATGATCTGTCTGAATTTTTTCCCCCTCATCTCTTAATTGAAAATCCAGGGAGGAAGGAACATAAAGGAGAGAGTGAAAACCTTACTGCTGACAACTGTTCCTGCCAAGTACCAAGAACTGGGGTGAAACAGGATGGTTAGAACCACAGGTTTTTCAGAATATTTCTCAAGCTTTTATTCCTAGATCCTAGCTGGATGATCACAAAGCTCCTCACTAGAAGGAAATGTTGCTTTATTTCTGATGCCTGAAAATAGTTCTCTGGGAAATGCACTTATTAGAGGAAATAACTCTTTACCTGTCTGTCTCTGGGCTGCCACTGCGTGTTTTGATGCCGTGGCTCTCTGTGGGAGCTGACACTGTTTCTGACACCTGGAGAGGCTCCCCTGGGCTTGCAGAAGTGTGATGGATGCTTTTAGGAAATGGAGATCAGGAAGAGGGTTTATCAGGGTTTAGTAAGTACATTTCAGCTGTCACTCCTTTCATGTTTTGCAGTGAAAGAATAATTTCTTTCATTATTTCACTACCATGAAAGAAGCAATGAGGTGTTTTGCCTGGAGTGCCACTGGCAGGCACTCTGTGCATTCTTCAGAGTCCTCCTGCTACACAGCAATGTTCTTATCTCCTGTTTTGCCTGATTTTGTTTATATGAACAAGGAGGCCATACCTCTGTGCTGCACTAACCACATCTGTTGCCAGCAACATATTGTCACTTCTGAGAAATGGCAAATGCATTTTAATTAGCAGGAGATCAGGAGCAGAGTGCATTTTTAAACAAAAAAATACCCTGCTATGTAGTCTTTGAAACTAAAGTTCTAACCAAATAAATATGCTGCAGGATTTGCTATGCAAATGTACTTTTCACTGAAAATTTGGTGTTTATGACAACCCGAATAAATTTCTTCCATAGTAGATTCTTCCTTTCTCATTTACAACCTGCCAGTTGATGACTCCATGATTGTTTCCAGAGAGAACAGAACACTGAAGTCAGGATGTGCTTTTAGACATAAAAGAGAGTTACTGTTGAAGCTGTTGCTGCAGAATCCAACTGTGCTGCTTCCCTTTCTGTCCCAAGTTAGGAGTGCAATATCTTCTATATTTGCTTGCTAAAACTTCTTCACTGCTGTTGGCTCAGCTGAAAAGACACAAGATAGCAGTGCAGTTCCCAGATTTCTGTGTATTGATAGAGCAGCAAACTGTATTTTGTACTAAACACAAATGTAAAAGAGTATGGGAGAGCACATTGCACTTTGTTTCAGGGCTCTTCCCAACCTGCACTGACCAAAGCACCCTCTTGTTCTGAGATCTCTCTCCCCATAGAGTGTTCCCTGATGTTGCTCTACCAAGAAGCAAGTCCTAATTTTTGCTCCAAATCATACAACAGCCGACTCCAAAATGACAAACAGGAGCAGCTGAAAGGAGGGATATTGGTAGGGCTCAGAACAGATAGAAATGTCTGTGTGTGGAAGAGGAGAGGCCATAGCAAGGTTTGAAGACTTAGGGCACAATGACAGATTTGTCATGCAGGCAATCTCTGAATGGGATGTCACATTGTTTGTTCTTCTAAGCAAATTGCATTGAATGTTCAGACAAATGAAATCTGCTGTTTCCTGGCACGGAACAGCATCTTTATTGATCTGCAAAGGTATGAGGGGGAGAGGACTTCGTCTGCTCATCTGTCTTCTCTGGATCTGTCTGGAGCATCTCCAGTCCTGTGTGCTGGACTAATGATTTTTCAATCCTAATCCTTTGAGGTAACTCCAGGTTTTGTAAATTGTTGCAAAATACTTGGGCAAGCCCAGGTGGGTCACAGCTCTCTCTGACTGTTTCCTCATCAACCAGCTGGTAACTGCAGCCACTTTTCACCCCTTTTGCCCCTGCAAATCTGTGTCCTGTGCAGCTGCTCTGGCTCAGAGTGGCATTGTGGGGCTCCAGCCCTCTGCCATCCTCTCCTAACAGCCCTTTTACCCATTCAGGAGATTCATAGAATCATAGAATCGATTGGGTTGGAAAAGACCTCCAAGATCATCGAGTCCAACCCTTGGTCCAACTCTAGTCCATTTACCAGCGCCATGTCCAATCTGTGTTTAAAAATCTCTAGGGATGGTGAATCCACCACCTCTCTGGGCAGCCCATTCCAATGCCTGAGCACTCTCTCTGTAAAGAAGTTTTTTCTGATCTCCAACTTCAATTTCCCCTGGCAGAGCTTGAGCCCATCGTGCCCCCTTGTCCTATTGCTGAGTGCCTGGGAGAAGAGACCAACCCCCACCTGGCCAGAACTTCCCTTCAGGGAGTCAGAGACAGTGCTGAGGTCACCTCTGAGCCTCCTCTTCTCCAGGCTAAACACCCCCAGCTCCCTCAGCCTCTCCCCATAGGACTTGTGCTCCAGTCCCTTCACCAGCCTTGTTGCTCTTCTCTGGACCCGCTCCAGCACCTCAATATCCTTTCTGAACTGAAGGGCCCAGATTCCCCAAACTGTGGAAAGAGCAGAAAAGTCTTAAAAATATTTCAAATAGTTGTGAAGTTGTGGAACACTCTGCTCTGCAGGGTCTGCAGGAGGGTTTGCCAGCCTGCTGTCTGCTCTGGGTGACACACCCCCCTGAGGAACAGCCTCAGGGAGGCCTTGATTCCAGTCAGGCATTTATGGAAAGTAGCATAATGTTTAGAAAAATACTTCATTCATCTCTGTGGGGTAGGAGATGTCAGCATTTGGCCTCCTAATTGGAGCTGAGATGTAATGACCCTTTATAGAACCAAAGATAATTAAGTGTCCTACTCAGCCTTGTACACGCAAACAGAGACACTTGACTCATTTCCTCAGTGAATCAGGGTTAAAGAAAAGGGTTTATTCCATTTTTCACCTTGTTTTAACGAACTACTCACAAGTACATCCATGCCAGACTAGCATTTACAGGAGGGACAAGAGGAAGAGTAAACCTGCAATCAAGGCAGTCCCCATGGAGCACTTCAGTCACTGTCAGGCACAGTTTCAGCAGGAGTGATTCAGTGAGAATGTGCCCAGAAACATCACTTGACACCGTCAAAACATGGCAAATGGAAGGGAAGGAATGAGCTCTTGCTGAAGCCCTTGATGTAAATTATTAAACTTTCACCCACTTCCAATTTCTGGGCCACTCAAAAATGTTGCTCACCTTTACCTGTTGTGATTTGGTTTAAAGGGCATGGATCAAGATAACAGAAATGAGTTTGTTTGTCCCACAGTGACACTGAGAAGGACAGAGGATAAAGTAATAATCTGCGAGGCAGTGCATGTCAGGCTGCCTACTTTTTGATCTAGAAAAAGATATTTTTATCAGTCTTCATGGTAATCTGAAAGCTGGGACGCTTGGAAAGGCCTGAAACTTTTCAATTTCTGCCTTTTTGTGCTTTAAACCTTTAAACATCAGGGAGGGGCACCTGTCAGTGGTGGAGACAGTGGGAAAGGCAGCCTGGAAGGCATGGAGGGCTGAGTGTCCCTGATGAGGAGACTCATCCATGAACCCATAGGAGCTACATGAGGAACCCCATAGAGCAGCTACATTAAACTGAGCTTAGACTGGACTGGGACATAAACTGCACTACACAGTCCTGCTTAGGTGATGCTGTTTTCTGTAAGATTTCCTGGTCCTACTGGACTTCTACCATGTTCCTGGTGTGTAGGTCATTCCCCATTGTAATGTCAAGTCCTACCATTCCAGAGATGTGTGCCAGGCTGGTAACAGGAGCCTGGCAGTGCCCAGCAGTGTGGTGAGATCAGACAGAGATCTTGTACACCAGGTAACAAACACACTGGCACAGGCAGAGACAGGACTTGCTGCCAGTGAGGAGGTGAGGGGGAGAACAGTGGGAGGTTGAATGCCGAGTCTTTAAACTTGCTGGAATTTCCATGAAAAGCTCCCTTCCCAACATGTCAGGTAAGAGCAAACCTGAAGGGCTGTAGTGCCATCTGAGTTCTGCCACATGCAGGGGACACAGTCTGCTTTGCCTTTGATGTGTGAGTCAGAAACATTCCCCAATCCCTCCTGCTCCCTGCTCCTGCTGTCCTCACTGCTGGATCTGCTCTGCACCAGTCTGGGCGATACAGGGAGTGAGCAGAGTCCCAACCAGCAGTTGTGGAGGGATGCCTTGGGCTGTTGATGCTCCCTGGGGCTGTTGATCTGGGAGGGTGAGCTCTGACAGGAGCTGCTCCTCTGGTAACCATTACCAAAGCAGCCAAATCTCTTCCAGTATTCCTCCAAAAGTGTGAACTCCAGCACTCACCGCCTGGCAGTGGGGCAGGCACTGGAACTGTGCACTCCGCAGCTCCTGAGGCACCTTCCTGTGCTCCCTTTCAGCTTTTGCCCATCATTTCTCTCCTTTAGCTGCATTACTCTGATTAGAAGTCACCCCTTTTGCCCTCTAACACAGTCCTGAAGGTCCTGTTGAGAATCCTTGTTCTTTGCCTTGCAGGTGTGGCCAACTTTTTACACTCTTGAGCCATATGAGCTCAGATGTGGTACAACATTAGCTTCATCTCATATCCCTTTTGCAGGGCCCTTCTCTCTGCTCTGGGCTCTCACAGCTCCTGTTTGTGTGGGGCCCCCATTTCCAGGGGTGCCCATGCTGTGGGGCTGCCTGCTGGATTATTGTCTATCCAAAAATGTTCCTTTTGGAAGTGTCTCCTCCGAAGAGCAGAGAGGGAGACAGAGAGGAGTGTAACACCCTGGGAAGGTGTCTGCCTCCATCTGCCTGCTGAGGTCCTGCTGGGCAGAGCACAAGAAGTGGCTTCCTGGCTCAGTGGCCTCTTTGCCCATTTCTGTGACTATTTGCTTGTTTGCTGAGAAATGACTTACAGCCCATGTGAGACACAAACATCCCTTTATCACCCAGCTTGTATCACCCTAATGGAATTCTGTCAGCTGAGGATAAAATGTGGACTAAGAAAGCAATTATAGAGTGAATCTCTGAGCTGCAGGAAGAGCTGAGAGATGGGGACGGACTGCCCAGCTGGAGTAATTTCTTGTCCGATTGGCCTCTAAATCTTGCAGGGAAGAGATCAATTTTCCACCCTTGTCCAACACCATCAGCTCCCATCACCCTGGCTCAGGACCCCGTGAAGTGCTGCACTGTTGAGATCTGGACATAAAAGGAAACATTTGCAATTGGCCACTTCTTTCTTACTGAGCTAAGAATTACTGGGAAAGGGGGAAACCAGGCTAGAGATCTTCTGTCTGACAGCTCTCCTGTGTTCCCTTTCTGAGCTGCTGGGGAAGGAGAGCACTGACCACCCCAGTGATCAGCAGGGTTGGAGTTTCCCAGCCTGAAATATCACTTCCAGCACTGCATGGTCCTTCACCCACAGCTCACTGCTTTGGCCCAGATAGGAGAGGAAGATCTCCACCTCCTGACCCTTGAGCAGCTCTCCCCAGGTACTGGTTATTTCTGGGGGGTCTCAGTTTGCAGAGAGACCACAGTGAAATCCTGCATTTGGCTTTCATCTCACTCAAGGTCCCTTTGCTGTGACTAAAATCAACTTGACTCACAAACTCTGAATGTTGGTTTCTGTCCTATTGCCCATGGAACTTCCAAAAATGTCAGTAGGCACAGATTTTGTGCATTTTGGGGAGAGAGGATGGGCATTTTGGGGAACCATAGACCTAAGGGAGTGGATCAGACAGGTACAATTAACTCATGCTCAAATCTCTCTTACAGATTTGTGATCTATTGTTTTAGAGCTCAATTGCTTGTTTTTCTGCTTGTCTGGAAAAGGAGCTTTACAGTGGGTTTTGAAAGAACATCCTGCTGGGCTAAGCATGGGGAGGTGAATGTCAAAGAATGCTAAAGAAACTTAGAAATAGCCAAGCCTCCTTCTCAGCAAAGCAGCAGTTGTTACCTGACAGTCTGCTGGCCCTGGAGGAGGCAGGAGGTGGGAGCAGTGCTGAGAGAAGTGTTGGATGTGGACACTGCAGCACACAGCCTGGTCCTTGGCTGCTGCCTCCTGAGAGTGAGCCCAGCTGGGTATTATGGGCTGCACTGGTCTCCTCCCAGTCAGGGCAGCTGGAGCTGAAGCAGATGTTGGGCAAAGGCTTGGATGGAAAGCCAAGTGTGGTAAGGATAAGGATAAGGGAATACAGAGGAAACTGCTATTGCTGTGAAGGTTTCTCAGGGCAATTACTCTTCCCCCAGCATGAGCATTGTGCTTTGCAAAGAGAGGGCTCCTGTGGTAAACACAATGAACCAAGAGCAGCTGAGCCCTTTCATCTCTTTCACTGAGGATTCTCCTCTGCCTGATGGCAGCATGAGGTGGCTGCCAGAACAGAGGTTTCTGTGTGTAACAAGCTGGGGAAGGAACTTTCATATTGAGTGAGAGAGAGCTTTCATGTCTCATTGAAAAGGGCTGGGGGCACAGCAGCTCTCTGAGCGTGCAGGGCTGGCAGGAGGATGCTCTGGACAGCACAGGGAGGGAGCTGGGACGGGACAGCTCCTGTGCCTACCAGTGGGCTCAGCAAGTGGGACACACTGATGGTGCCTCTTATTATTCCTGGCCCTGTACTCTTGTTCATCAAAGGTTTTCCTGACTGTTTGCTGCAGCTACACACCTTTTCCTTTTTAACCTTACTCAGGGTTTCAACCGGTTTGGAAACCCTCTGGGGATGGAGGCTGCACAACCTCTCTGGGCAATCTGGTTTAGTCCTTAACTCTCCTAATAGGGAAAAAGTTTTACCTTTGACACATATTAACCTGTGCTGTTCCCACTGATTAAAGACCCAGATCAGCATGGATAAGACTTTTGGCATTGCAGAAAGGTCATCTCTGCTGTTGTCATCGAGCTGTGGAATAAT
Source organism: Pithys albifrons albifrons (assembly GCF_047495875.1). Lineage (NCBI taxonomy): Eukaryota > Metazoa > Chordata > Aves > Passeriformes > Thamnophilidae > Pithys > Pithys albifrons. Next base: position 3,501,202 of record NC_092473.1, read on the forward strand.
AAATTCCATCTCCCAACTATAATTTCAGATTTGCAGATTAGCAGAAGTCTTGTGATCTGCCTCTTTCCTGGTATGCTGGAGACACTGCTAAAAATAGAGTAAGTAGCAAAGCTACCTGAAATGGTCTAAGCCTAAACAGTGGTTAAAACTAATCCACTGTGAATGTCGGTTCTGGAATGTTTCCAAGAGAATGTTTTGGGATGGCTCGCTGTATACTGGAAATTGTTTGGTAAGGATTAGTTGGGGAACAGATGAATCAAAGTGACATTTCCATTACTAACAGGAGATCTGTCTGTGGCCAGAATTCATGGGGAAGAATGTGGGATGATAGTATGACTTTTCATTATGTTTAATATTGTCAGAGAAATTAAATAGCCACTATTATTCATCCCTCTGGGATAGTAACGTATCTGAATATTAACACAAAATGGGAGATCTGATCAAAACCCACTGACCCAGCAAGACACTGATGTGTATTTTAATCACCCTCTTTGGGCCACTCAGATAATTTACTCTTCATAATAAATCTGCAAGAAGGAAAGATCTGCATTTCTCAGGACAGTGCTTGGGTAGATCAGCGCGTGCTCTGTCCTCGTGTGCTCTGTCTGAAGCCCTTTGGGATGCTCCAGTGTCACTCCTTTTCCTAAGGAAGCAGCATGAAGGCCTTCAGGAGATCTGCACCTTGATCACCTGCCTGTGCTCTGAGAACAGGGCTCCAGGGATGACTTATGGGCCCTTGTTTGCCTGTCAGACTCCGAGGAGGGGAGAGGTCCATGGGGGAGGCTCCAGCTCAGAGTGGAAAAATAACCACTTACAGAATGTATGGATGTAGGAAATGCAAAAGGGTCTCCAGAGGCAGTTTCACCTTGAAAAACAAAGATTGTAGATTTACTGTGAAAATTCCTAAAGTCAGGTTGAATTGGACTTTGCAAAAGGCACTGGATATATAAATGCATAGAGAACACAGCATGGGGAGCAGGCATTCAGGTAGGACAAATGGAGAAGGGATAAATGGTAATTAATGGCACTGCCCAGCCCCTTGTGACTCACATTGCAGGACAGATAATGCCAATAAATGATATAAAGATGCAGACAGTTGCCTAAACCTCAGTCTGCTGTATTTTAAGTCATAAAGCAGAAGAGCTGGTGGACTTGTTTTGCATAAAACATTTGCATTATGCAGGGATATTATTATTAGTAGTACAAAGGGGTAACCATGAGGTCATAAAATGTATGGATCAGCGAGTGACTTTGACTGCAATTATGCATTAGGGAGATTAATGAGAAGGCTGACAAATGAATCGGCCATGCCTGTAGATCTAACCAGAGTAAAGGGCCCTCCAAACCAGTGCTACAAGAAGTTTGTTATTTATCTTCTTTATCCACTGATGCAGATGTAAATTAAGGTTCTTCTCTTTTTTTTCCCCAGCTTTTTTGATTGTTAAATGTTTGTTTCATTGCAGTGTTTTAGTTTTTGCAGCACAGGGTTTATTACTGGGTTTCTTTACTACAATGCTGTCTGATCAGAGGGGTTGACTGAGCTGACCTCCAGAGCTGAAATATTCTGTGATTCCATGACCAGGATGCTCAGGACTCTCTCTGGTTAACACAACTTATCTGCTGGAGAAGCTGTTCTGCCAAGTGGAGCCCATTGAGCCCCAGCGTGGGGATATTAATAGGCTGCTTATTTAATGCAGTCAATCAGTGCAAAGCACGGATTGCCTGAGGCTGGAGAAGTGTTCTGCCCTGGCACTTCTGCCCAGGCATCTGCTCTGGGAGGTGACCCAGGGGAGGGCAGCCTGTGCCAGGGCTCTGAGGCCCTCAGGGTGAATACCTGACAGACAGCATGTGGCTTGCATAAGTGTGGGACTAATGACTCTCTGGATCTGGGTATGACTGGAGAACAGCAAATGTGGTGCCCTTAGTTAGGAGAGAAAAGGAGAAATCATTTGCTCAGGTGTTGGGTCTTCAGCCTTGACAGTATGTGTCTGAGGGAAAATACAGACTTATATACTTTAATGAAGAATAGATGGAATGCAACATGGATTTAAAGAGTAATTTTTCACTGTGTGTCTGCCTGCTCTGCCTGTCTCTGTACAAGTGGAGGTGATAACATTTTGCAGAGAAGGTGTATTTATGCTAAGGAGCCACAGGGGCACGGTGTGAATCAGTGGGGATTGCCCACAGGAGCAGTGGCTGAATCCTTTAAACTGCCCCAATAACAGGGCTGTGCAGTTGCCTTTCTCTCTGAATACCACACAGCAAGCCCTGGAGCCTTGAGACAGAGCAAGCTTGTAACAGGGCACATTCTGGCAAGCACAGGATGCTAAAAATGAACACAAAAACATGGCTTTCAGGCCCATGTATTTAAGACACTGCTGTCCTCCTTTGGTTGTGCTGACTCAGTTTGGTGCCCCCTGAGGAGGAGGAAGAGTCCTGAGGGTGTGGGCGGCCAGCCCTCACCCTCCTGTTGTGTGAGGAGTGGGTGACAGCAGAAAAAATAGACTGGACACAGAAAAACTCTTTGGAACTGTGGGCAGGCAGCCGTGTTTCTCTCCCCAGCAAACCTGGGGAAGCAAAACCAGCAAGGAAAGCTGAGGCTTGTAAAGGATGAAAGGATTTGGTAATGCACAGGAATAACAAGAAAAAGAACTACTCAGGAAAATCAGTGAAAATCAGGAGAGGTGCCTCAAGTACTGGAAATGGTCCTAAAGGTGCAGATAATAAACTGAAGGCTGAGACATCTTCCCAGAGGCAGAGTTGCCTTCAAGGTACAAAGGCAGAGGAGGAATAGGAGAAGTGAGGAGTCTGTGAAGGACAGATGGAGTGGGTATGTCCTGCTGCTCTTTTCCCAGTTTCCTCACAGCTGGGCACAGGGGCTGCTGTGGCTGGCAGGGCACTGGGCACAGACTGCAGTGCAAATACCTAATAATAATGTGTGGAAGGTCTGGCAAGACTGAGCAGCTCCAGTTGGATGCATGTAACCTGAAAGTACCCCTGGAACAGGGAAAAGCCAAGACTCTCAGGGTAAAATTCACATCTCTAAAATGAGTAGAGGTGATTCATAGCACAACTGACCCAGAAGAAGGAGACACTGCAACATGAAAGGGACCCAGAATTGACACTATTCGACAGAACCAGCCTTGATGATGTAAGGCTAATAAAAATAATTCATCGACTTGTGCTGGATCTGAGGCATGGGGGGAACAAGGATAAAAGTGATAATCTGATCATATTGTCTGGCCTCATGAACACAAGAAGCCAAAGAGCCTGTTCTTACAGGAACAAATGTATTCAGCTTTTACAGGCAGCGAGGGCAGGCAATGCAACATGTGAGGATTGATATTGCTAATCCCTAAATTGTGTTTTTGTCGGTTCTGTGTCCACGGGAAGTTATGGAAACTTAACACAGAGAGACCTCTGGGAGAGTTGGGGGGCAGGTCTGCCATAGAAAAATGTGCCTGTGAGAGGAGGGCCAGCCTGGTGCCACCCCTGTGAGCCAAGGGCACGTGTTTTCCTACAAGAGCCATGGAGGGGGTGCTTGTGTGGGACTCAGCCATCCCCTCTGTGGGGCACAGAGCCTTCAGGGTGGTTGGTTGTGCTCCACCACGGTGTTCCCTGGGGTGGGTGGTTTGCTCTGAGGGGACACTGCACCTCCAGCACTCCAACCATCGTGCACTCACCTCTGTGCCCACTTGTGAGGGTGGAAGGGAGGGCAGCCTCATCCCAGTGCCTCACTTTGGGACACTGCACAACCCTGTGTGTCCCTGGAGGAATTTGCCAGCTGTGGCTGTAGGTCTTGGCTGCAGTTGGCACACACAGGCTGTGTGGGCAGTGCTGTGTCTGTGTCTGCACAGTGGCTCCAAAGTCAAACAAATTGCTAATAACAGGGAGCTTAAAACAATGTATTTGTAAGCACAGCAGAGGCCATTGTGCTGAAAGGCAGCTGGGAGCTCTCCTGCAGAATCCTGTCCCTATGGAGATGTGCCCAGCGGGTTCAGAGCGTGTCCTTGGACTGTGCTGCCCCCTCCCATCACCCAGGATGTCTGGAGCTGTGGTGCCACAGGGAATGATCTGCTTTTGGGGATTTTTGTAATTGGTTTTTTCTCCTCCTCTTCCCTGTTATTTTTAAAATAAGCTTGAGAAGTGGATTATAGCCCAGCAGAGGGAAAGGTGGGCTGAACTCACAGGTTCCCCCCTTCCATCCCCATGGCCTGGCAGGGAGCAGCAGCTGTGGGAAGGAAGGATGTGCCCAGGGCTCCGATGGCTTTGTCACACCCAGAGCAGGGAAGTGACTGTGCCCAAGAGGTGCCAATGACTCTGGAAGGGAGTGGGTGAGCCAGTGGGGCAGGGGAACAGTGGCTGCTATGGGGACTGAGCAAAGTGGCACAAGGACACCCCTCCACCCTCACCAGTATCTTTAAAGAACAGCCTGCAAGCCCAGCCCTGTGAGCAGAACCTGGGGACAAACTTGCTCATGCATCACAATTCTTTGGCTCCCAGATGGGGAGGAAGGAGCTCCAGCGCCATTTTCCTGTGTGTCCCCCATGACCAGCAGCCTCCCTCCCTCGGGCAGGCTCCACTGCAGGGATCACCTCCTGAGATCCATGCAAGGGGCCCCAGCCTTGCAAAGCCGAGTTGTGACACATCTGAGCTGCTCTGCCAGCCCAGTCACTACAGACTGGCAGAGCTGGAGGTCACAGACCTTCACCAGTCTCACTGCTGAGTTGGTGATTTAGGAGCACATTGCAGTGCCCTGGCCCTTGGCTGGGGTCACCACAGCTGCTCCCTGCCATGCCCTGGGTGTCTCCCCATGCAACTCACCATGCAGGTGGGCACAGGAGGTGGTTGGCAATGCCCAGCTCTCATCCCAGTGTGCTTCCAGGTTACGATGCTGACTGAGTTGATGTGTAAAGCATTAATAAATAAAAAAGAACAGGCAGGATTTTCTAACAAGTAATGTCATTTAATGAATGATACACTCTAGAAAATAGAAACTACCCAGATGCTGGTTGGTTGGTTGGTCTGTTTGGGGCTGGGAGAAGGCCCTTGCTCGGACGTGCCAGGCCTTGCTTGGACGTGCCAGCATTTGTAGTTGCTGGAAACAAGGAAACGTCCATTGATTGAAAGAGACACTAAAGGAGCAATTGTTTTCTAAAATGTGGGAAGTCTGCAGGATGCCTTCCCACTCTGTGTCGTTGGGCAGGTGGTGTGAGGGCTCAGAGCTCACCATCTTTACAGACAATCCACACCTGGAAGGGACAGACTCAACCACTGGTACCTCCCACAGTTCAGTCCTCAAATCACCCCAGACCTCTCACTATGCACGACCTCTGTGGGCTCGGCTGTTACTGCACTGCTTTCTGGCTGCCTTTCTGCACGTGTTGTGTCTCTTCCCTCAAGGTCTGGCTGCTGATTCCAGGGAATACGCTTTTCAGGATGTGGCAGTACACCGCGTACAGCTCTGGGTCTCTGCGGGGCTCGGGCAGAGCACGGGGCTTGCAGGGCTGGTGGGTGCCAGGGGGCTGTGGGTGGCACCCATCACTGAACAGAGCTGTGAGGATCTTGTGGGCAGCCTTGTAAGGGTCCTCCTCGCACTGCACCATGGCCCTGAGCTCCCGCAGGGTGTAGCCGTTGTAGCGCCTGCTGTCCTCGGCCAGGGGCTGCACCGGCCCCCCGATGTGTCTCACCTTCCACTTCAGGCATTGCAGGTCTTCTTTGACATCCTCTAGTTCTTTCTCCATGGCTTGGAATTCCTTTGCTGTTACAAATCTCCTGCCAAGGGAAGAAGTGGCAGAGACAGGGTGGAGTTCAGAGGCTCGGCGGAGTGAGAGCAGCCCAGCCTGCCTGGAGCTTTGGGAGGGAGGTCCTGGCCACGCTGCTGAGCACCAGCCCCAGCTCTGCTCTGTCAGGCTCCACAGGGGCAGCAGAGCTTCTCTCTGCTGGTGTCAGGGGAAGATGTGCTGTGCCACTTGGAAGGAAAGGAGGCACCTCAAAACTGTGCCCTGCTGAAGGAGCTGACGTTGATGACCTGGATGGTCTGTCATCAGGTCTGGAGAGCTAAATGGGTGTATGGAAAAGAGGGTATTTTGCTTCTTGGATAAGAGGGTTTAGTGGGAGCACAGGGTAGTTACTAGAAAAGAAACACTAAGAACACTAAATCATAAAAGATATTTAACTTTTGTTATGAGGGGCTCTTAATGGCACTAAATCAAAATGGGTCATTTGAGGACTTAGACAGGTGTATGATCTGGATACATACCTTTCATGATCAGGATCTTCCAGATCTGATTCAAAGTCCTTTCCTGTGTTCTTTAAGTCAGTTTTAGAACAGCCAGGAGCCTGGGAACTCTCTTCAGGAGTCGCTGTTGCTGGAGGCCTTGTGCTTGTCCTGGTTGGGCTCAGTGTGTGATCTGAGGCTGAAGCTTGTTCGTTTTGTGCTGTGTGAGGACAGAACGTGTAGCAGGAAGCTGCACTGATCCCTGGGCTGACTGGAGAGGAGTCAGAGTATTGCTGTGGCTTGGCCGAGCTGGGTGTTAGACTGAGCCTGAGGCTGGCTGGGCAAGACGCTGGAATAGTCCTTGCTCCGAGTGGGCTGGAACACGATATTGCTGAATTTGTATCTCTTTGCTCAAGTGCTTGAGGGTTTGGTGATTCTCCTGGGGCCAATCTAGTGATGGAGGTGATGTCCAGCAGGGTTTGATCCTGACCCATGGAGATCTGGCTGGTTGGTTCTGATGAAAGTGAAGAGCTGCTTGATGTGTTGCTGGAAGAGCTTGACGTAGCGAATGGGGGCATTTTCTGAGCATTATGGTCACTCCTGTTCCTCTGCGGGCTAGTGACACTTAGAGCTGGGTGTTGTGAAGCCCTAAAGAAAGACAAACACACACTTTTGCCTCTGGTCTGGGCTAAAGGCTTGTAAGACAAGTTTAGGTGTATTTTGGGGCAATTTTAAGCCTGTTTCCCATAACTGCATTTCCCCATAGGCTGATTTGCCTCTCAGGTTTGTATAAAACCCTCTGCTACTCGTGACCAAGAGTGAATTGTTTGAGAATAAGGCACATAAATTCAGCACCACTTCCTCCCTGGTGTCCACTGAGCACTGATCAGCTGTCATCACTGTGATAATCACTGGAACACCCATGTTCTCCTTCCCAGAAGTCACACAGCTCCACAAGAAGCAAGGATTTGGGGCTGGGGAAGGACAGGAAAGGAACAAAGCTACTGCCATATCACCTGGGAGAACACAAAAGGCTAAACCCTGGCTTGCAGGTTTCCACAGCACCTGCCCTTGCCCATCCCTGCCAAGGGTGAAGACCTGCCTTCCTGCCATGGACCCACAGGCTTCAGTCTCCTGGGGTTCTGCATGGTATCCAGTGAATTAAGAGAGGAATAAATAGGAAAGGTAGAAATAGAAGGGCAGCACAGAGGACACAGAACCCTGTGGTGATGTAGGGCATTTCTTTTATATAGCTTGATGTGTTCAGGAGTTTTCTTTCTCCCCTCTAAGCTACAAACTGTGCACAGGGCTGAGCAGCTGCTTTAGGAGGCTGGAAATGCCAACTGCATGGGATGTCAGATTGCCCCTCCTGGATATTGTTTCCTGTACTCCTCTCCTGGCTGCCTCCAGGCAGGAGAAATCCCAAGTCCCAAGGCTTTCTGCCTTTTTTTTGTCCTCTGTGGCTTAATTTTCCTTAGTTTGTCAATACTGATGGCAAGAGAGGAAGATGAACCCCTGTACCCTGGAACTGTCCTGATAGGTAGAGAATGCAGCCAGAAATGCTTTGACCTTGAAGAGGAACACAAAGACACCCACTGTGCAGATCATGATTCAGGTTTTCCAAAAGCCAGAGGACATGACAAACTTTTGTGGTGATGCCAGTGACCAACTGAGTCTTCTTGTGCATCTGGTACATTCCTGTTTCTCTTGTGGTGGAAGACAGCAGAAAATCCTGCTCTGGATGGATATATGGAATCTAAAGCATGTCCTGTTAGCACTGGTGGCCTGAATTAGCTACACAGTCACTTCTGCACTTCTCTGCACCTTTCTCAGTGTTAGATGCAATTAAACACCAAATTCTAAGGTCCTAAAGATCATGTCTCACACCTCTGGGCTTCAGTGGGGTTAATGTGCTAAGTCATGGTTTGATTATCAGGTTTAAATCAAATTTAGAGGTTTTATAATTGGAAAAGCAGACAGTAACAGAGCTGCTGCATAAAAACAAAGCCAAAAAAGATGAGTTATATAAAGGGCAGGAGAGAAAACAAGCATACACGGGGCAGAGGGAGGTCCTGGCCCTGGGAGTGGAAGTGCCTGGCCATCATCACCAGGCTGAACAGGGCTGGAAGGCCAGAACTGCCAACTGGATATGAGAACAGCTTTTTCACTCTGAGTGTGTTCAAACACTGGGACAGAGGCCAAGAGGGGTATTGGGATATTCATCCTTGGGAGTGTTCAAACCTCAGCTGGACAAGGAAGGAAGCAGCCTGATCCAGCCTGGCCCTGCTGGAGCACAGGACTGGACTAGAGCCCTCAGGGGTCCTGTCCTCGCTGTGCTACTCTGTGATTCTGCCTACCTAGGAAAATACCTTATTTCCCCCACAGTTCCTCTTTCTTCTTTCACTTTTCTCCCCTCTGAGTCCCATCTCACCACCCTCCTCTTCCACTGGAGCCTCTGGGCTGTTTCATTCCATCCTGACTTAATAATGCCTGCTGCAGGAGAGTCTGTCATAAATAAGGTTTTTAAAGGAAAAACAGTGGTTTTTGGCTCAGAGGAATTGCTGCCCTTTCCTTGCATCATGGGGAATCAGGAAGAGCAGGCAGTGGGAGTGGGGGCAGCCTGGAGCTGGACATCTGTGCCTGGTTGCCTTGGCAAATTCAGCTGCTGCTCCTCAGTCTCTCCTGAGAGCGAGGAATGGTGGGACCATGTTGGGTCCTGCTGTGAGGTGTTCAGAAAGTTGGGATTTGGCTGCTCTGGGACCAAGAGGAGTGGGGGACTGGTCTTCTGGCACAGACAATACAAAATGACTGGTTATTTAAATCAGAGCTGAATCTCAGGCAGTCACTACAAAGCACCATTTTCAGGAAAACCTATTTTGCTGTAGCAAAGTACAGGAATCTTATTCTGACAAGAGCAAACGCCATTTTAAGGCAACTAAAATAAAAATGTTTGTTGAAACTTTTTTTTTAATTGAAAATACACATATTTGTCCTCAAATAACTATCTGAAGATGAACAATTCCTGCCTACATCTTGAGGGTGAAATATAATGTGCACAGTAAGTGAAAGGCTATTTGGGTGCACACACAGTCTGAAATACTTCACTGCACATTTCTAGCAGTGTGGGACAGGGTTGACTTTTGGTGGGGGGAGAGGTTGGTTTGGGGAGGTTTTTTTGCATAAATCCAGGATTAGCTGCAGGAGATGAAACATTTATTGAAAGATGCAATTTCAGAGAGTGACAGAGAGCACGTTTCATAACTAATCCCACTGAAATTTATATAAGAAACCTTTCCAATTCACCTGTGCACTGGAGGAAACAAATAAGTATTATACACTACCAGCTGATTTTGCTTTCCTTTCCCACCTTTTAATTTTCATGGGCTGCTGTGCTAAAGGTGGCACCGAGTTCACTTTTATCAACATGCTGATGTTGGAAACAGAGCAGCTGGTTGCTTAAGTAGTGAAATGTCAGCCTGGATGTGAGCAGAGGCAAACGAGGACAACAGTGAGACCTTTCCCTTCGGAGTTTGCTGGAGGGGAAGGGTTTGCCTGAAGACAGGGATGAGACTCCCAGTGCTGTCAGCACAGCCAGGCTGGCTCTCAGCCCCAGAACCAGAGGGCACTTCTCCCCACCTGCCTTTATGAAGTGAATCACCACGAACGGAATAAAGGACAGGAAGAATGGCAAGCCCCGGGGTTGGAATCGATGCTGGCACGGAACAGACAGCGGTTGCAGCTGTCAGGTCCCTCCGCAAGGAGCAACTTGGCTCGGCTCTGAGCGCCGCTCCGAGCGCTCTGTCTGTCTCTCCCCGCCCGGCGCTGCGCAGCGTGTCAAGCGTGTTCCCCGCTGGCAGCGCGACCTTGGCTGTGCTGTGCCCTCTCCAGCTGAGCTGGTGCACGACGCTGGATGTGGAGACATTCTCGCAACTCGCCTCCGCATCCAGCACCACGTTCCTTCCGTGGCGCTTTGTGACCAAGGGAAAAAAAAGACCCAACCGGTGGATATTTTTTTTTTTAATGAATCGTTTCCACCATGTTTGAAGTCTGGAGTTCTTCTCGTGAACTTGTGTGAATAGGAAAAAATGCCACTCTGCTTTCCAGTGAAGCACTGAGGGGCTGGTCGCATCAATCTGGCTGGAGACAGTCGGGGTGGGAGGATGGCAGAGGAGCTGTGGGATGGACCCAGGGGAAATGCCTCCAGGGTGATGATATGAGGATAAAACTATCTTTTTCAAGGCCTCTTCTTTGTCAGGTGACCCTCCTAAAATGCCCACACAGCCAAAAACAGTGACTATATTATTTTTAACACTGAATTAATTTTGAATCATCTCTCCCTTTTCCCCAAGAGAGGCTGGTGTCCTGAGCCCTGGGTTTGTCTGCCTCAGATAACACCACAGCTTTTAGCCACACACAGTGGGAATCTGCTGTTTCCTGCACAGCTCTTGGCTCCTCTGGGCCACCTGTCTTTTGTCTGGCTTTGCCACCGTAGCTGTCCCTCCCTGTGCTTTGGGACATTTCTCCTGCCTGTCTCTTCCCCCTTATTCTACATCTGCCATTTGCCCTGTGGGTTCCAGGCTCTTCCTATTAATGTCCCTTAGTGAGACAACACTGGAAGAGAGGGTGGAAGTGGCATGGACATAGAGATGTCTGACTAAGGTGCTACTGCTGGCTGGAGCCTAATCACAGTTAACATTTCTTGGCAACAACCAAAACATCCTGATGTGAAACTTCTCCTTCTATCTTTTTTGTGCAGTGACTGTGCACAGCTGGATCACTGAGACCTCCTAGCCCTGCACATCTGAAGGAAACAGTTGACATCTCAAAATGACAGCAAATGCACTTGGAGAGTGATTAGGGCTTTGCAATGGAAATGCTAAATTTGGTATGAACAAACCATGACTGAGGATATCAGATGTATAGGGGCCAGTGCCATATGTTTGCACAGGAAGGTGGCTTGGTGAGAGCAGAGGATGCCAAGTTATACCTAGAGCTCCCTGGTGCTGTTCTTAGCTCAGCTCAGGCAAGTTTAAACCCTGTTAAAGAGATTTCAAGAAAATAAATTGTGGGTTTTTTAACCCTGGTAAAGGGAAATTATAGTTTAGTGATGGATATTAAATGGCTTAATATAGAAATATCAAGACTGAATAGTTGTCCCTGTCAAGACTCCTCTGGGATCAAGATTTTGATGAGATTTATAATTTAAGGGTAATTCCCAAAATAGAGAGCTTAGTCTTGCCAACAGAGGAACCTGGTATCCTGCCCTGGCACAGGGCCCTTCATGCTACCTGTGCTCCCACAGTGCTCCTGGGCTGCTCAAAACCCTTTAATATTGACTCTTCCAAAATCACCTGGCCAGTTGGTGTCTGTCTTGTTCTTTTCTTTAGAGGTTTCACTCCTTGACTCTCAGGGACACTCCTCCAAATCCTTGCCTCCCAACAAGGACAGATGCCCTGTTTTGTCCTTGTGGGAGGACAGAAAGAGTCATGATGTCTGAGGATGAGCCAATATTCCTTGTCTGCTGTTTGGTTCCAATCAGAACATCCTCAGAGCACTTCTAAGTGAGGGCAGCTGGCAAGTCCTCTGGGGAATGGAGTGCTGGTTCAAGTGAGCAGCAGGAATAACTTCAGGTGGTACCTCCTGGTGTCCTGCTCTGTGACCACCTGTGTGTGAAGGGTTCAGAAAGTGCTCAGGGTGATCTGCTGCCTTTGCTGTGTGAGTGGCACGTGGGTGCTGCTTTAACCAAGCAGTGGTGAGGACTTGCTCTGTTCTAGGAGTCCCCTTCTTCCATCCAAGCAGAGCCCAGAGGAACCTTTGTGGCTGCTCTTTGTGGCTTTGTGCCTTTAGCCAAGAGCTTCTCCCATCGTTCTCTTGCTGTTATCAATTCTCTGCTGGCCACGAGCCCGCTGTATGGTTAATGTGACAGAATGAGAGTGTGTGAAGCTAGGAACAGATTTAAGGAGAATCCTCGGGTCAGGTGCAGGCTTGATGGGCTTGTTTAAGGAAGGAGATGTTCTTCTGAGGGTTATGAGGCTCTCTGCCATCCAGAGCAGCAGAAACTAATGTCTTTTCCTCCCTAATAAGCATGAGCAATGAAGATTCTGCAGCTTACACTGGATTCGAAAGTAAACTGGGAACTGAGAGCAGAACTCCCCTCCTGTCACTTCATTAATATTGATCTGATTTCATTACAGTAGAAGACAAAAGTGAGGCTGAGGTAACACTGGAGAGTGGGCACTGTTCTGTACCCTGACACTGGGCCTCTCTCTCGATGCCACTTTGCAGCACTGTGGGGGTAAGCTCTATGTCCTTCAAAGCTGACCCACTGGGGCAGGGCTGGGTGTTGGCCCACCAAGAGCCCTGGTCCTATTCCTTGAAACACCTAATGCCAAGACTTGTTATTTGTTCTTTGAAACAAAGACCTCTGGACAGGCTTCAATAATAAAATAAGCACATTTGAGCACCTGCCAGTAGCTTGGCAGCTGGAGAATTTTCTAAGGAAACATGACCCAGACCAATTATGCACCAATAGATATGTTCAGGCCTGTGAAAATGAGGGATGTGGATGTGCCTGTGGAAATGTCCATAACTGACATGACATTTTCAAGGAGCAGGAGTTACCAAGTGAGCTGATGACAAACTCAGCTGGAGAGCAGTGCCAGCACCATCATGCCTGTGGGGACACCACCTGCAGTGACATGGGACTGGAGAGCTGTTCCAGCAGGTCTGGGGAGGGCTCAGGACCCTCAGGGATTGGGGTTACAGACACCAAACTTCCACGAGCATGTGGCTGAGATGTGCATCTCAGCAAGACAGAGGCAGCAAAATGCCAGGAGGTTTCCAAATTTTAAGAGCGCAGAGTCAGCAAGTCACTGTCCCAAGTCTCCCTCCTGCTGAATGAAGGATCACTTGCTCTCTTTCCAAGGAAATAGATGCATGAAACTGCACACATCTTTCCTGGAGAGTAAAGAAAAAGTATAGTATTCAGAGCAGGGCAGGAGCTGAGCTCCAGTATTGCTCTGTACATTGAACCACTGATTGCCACGGCTTAAAGCAAGAGCTTTTGCAAAAGCTGAATAAAAGCACAGCAATTCTCTGAGAAAGTGCAAGAAATGGCATTAATTATACTAACATTATTGTCTACCAAAGCTGCTTTCAATCATTTTTATATTCAATAGCATGCATCATCATGAATTGGTGATAAATATAGATGAAAAAAGGTAGTGATAATGAAAGTTATACAGGTGTAAATTAGAGCATATTTTTAAACTACTATGAAGTCAGAGCTCCTTGAGATAACACAAAATTATAGGATATGTGCACATCCTAAATTGAATGGTGGAGAATTTTGCACGTTCGTGTGCTGGTTGATTATCACTTGGGCAGTGCTGTCTGGGAAGGTAACAAACCTCTGTTTCCAGAGCTTCCTACTCCAAACCTTGTCCTGAACCCCAGGAGGCAGCGTGGGGACAGGACAAGCCGTTGTGTGCCGGACACATTCGAGCCATGGTCACTTACTATTTGGGGAGCAGCTATGGAGGCACTGTAACCTCAGGTCCCCAGCCTCAGCCCTCTCCTCCTCAGCCCTGGAAAAGAGAATATACAAGTAGCACCTTTAACAGAAACAAAGGCTGCTCCCAAATGTACAGAAATGGAAGGGTCAAAACCAGTAAGAGCACAACATACCTGGGCACCTCCACCTACAGCCAGGTCCATTCTGGAGATCATAATGGACTTGATTCCAGTGGCTTTGCCCCTCTTGGGGAAAGCTCATGTAAAGAGGCCATGGGGAATAGAAATGAGGGGCTCAGGGCTGTGTCTCTCCCACTCTTTGACTCTTCAGGGTGGATCTAAGCATTGAGGACTAACAGCACTGTAAAGTAGGTGTGTGTTGGAAGTGGGCATGTTGCTACTGCTACACCATTTTACTGCCAGTCCAGGTACTTCTCCAAAAGGATAAACCTTCCTGTGATGCAGAATCAAGTACAGAATAAATCCAAGGCAGAAGGTTACACTCATCCCTGTCTGCTAATGAAAGGGGAAACTTGTACTGTGTGAAAAGGTACTGACTCTGTGAATGGGGGGGACACTGGGCCAGGACTGAAACCCTGTTCAGATATCTGGGTGACCACGGAGGAAATCAGAGCAGAAGGCTGGCATGCCTTTGGAAAGCATTGATATGATCTGCACATCTCACATGAGGACAATGGAGCCAGAGGAAGCAAGCTGTGAGTATGACACATTGCAGTGATGTACAAAGAGGGAAAAAATAGCATGTGTGAAAGATGGTTTGAAAAGTTCTGGTTCTCACAGTCTTGGGAAGAGTCCTGATTTATTATGTCTGCAATAGCTTTGGTCCTGCCATCTGATTCAAACTGCTCCCAGCACTTCAGAACCACATTTTGTGTCCCTGCAGAGGCATTTTGTCTGTGCTGGTATCAGCGGCAGTTTGAACTCAGCTCACTCCAGACTTCCACCAGGAGCATCTGCCTGACGTTGGGTTGGGTTTGCAGATCAGAATAAGGGCTCAGTCAGCAAGAAAAATGTTGTGCAATCAGCTGGAATGCCACAATGGGTGTTGATGGACAGCTGCAAGCTGGCAAAAACTGTGCTACGGATGGCTGAGCTGGGGAAGGCTGAATCCTCCAGATTTCCTGGCTAAATTTGTATGTTGGTTTAACAGCACCTATTAAGTGAGATTTGCTTCCCAAGGAGCAGCAAGGGTGGATACCAGGCTGATCTCTAGGTCCCCTCTCCCACCAGTGCCAGGCTGGGATAACCTCCTTTATCCCTCTCTGCAGTGCTTTCAGTGCCAGTGGGACTCAGCACCCCTGGGCTCCTGGACATGGGGCCATGTCCAAAACCTGCTGTTCTCTCCTCTTGTCATCACTAAAAGAGGGCCCTGGGTAATGAGCTTTACTCCTACCACTTCACTAAGTTGTTATGCCTTGCTCAAGGCAGTGACTAGCTCTCCATGAGGAGCTCACTTGGATTTGATTTCCACCCTTCCAGGCCCTTTATCCCTCACCCCAGGCCTCACACACCTTCACCCCAAGCCTGGTCATTCCCATGCCCCAGATCTTCCTCCCTGGAGCCACAATTGCCCTTGTTCCAGCAGCTGTGACCCCTGCCCAGGGTCTCCCCCTGCCCTCTCTGCCCCCAGCACACGGCAGAAGCAGAGAGCAAAGCTGGCATTCTTGACCTGAAAGCAAAGTCCACCAGAGTTCTGGGAGCAGGGAAAGTTGAGGGGTGAGTGGCTCAAAGGAGGTTTTTAATATATGAAAAAAAGGACAAGAAGCTGAGGACAAATTTAGGAAAGACATTCCATGTGCCTAACCTGGCTGTGCTGGCCTTGGCCTGAATGGATGTGGTTGTTGTGTTGGTGTAGCCACTTGGGCTAAACGAGCAGAATTCTTGGGGATGTGTTTTAATTATTACACAGCCATATGGGCAAAGCTGCTAAAACAGCCACAGCTGGGCAGAGGAGGAGGAGGAGGAGGTCTGGCACAGTGACATTCCTTCAGCTGACTGCCATACAGATTATCAGACTACAGGGGAAAAAAATGAATATTCCCTGTCCCTTTGGCTTCTCTGGAGGGATCCTCAGAGCAAAGAAAGCAGAAAGGTATGTGAGGGTTCCTCCTCTGCCAGCTGGGGTGAGCCACAGACAAGGGACTGTGCTCAGGACCTCATGGGCAAGAGTATTGCTATGAAATAGGGCAGAAAGAGAAACTGAAGAGACACTTGTTAAGAACTGACACCCAATAAACTAAAAAACTGAAAAAGATGAGCAAAAGTTTTAGACCAATACTCAGTTCAAAGGAAAACCAGCAAAAAAGGACAAGCAATAAAAGGACAAAGACTAAAAGATGACATGTTGCAGATAATTCTGATCATTTTCTAGAACACTTAATACCTGGATAATACCTGCAAGTCTGTATAATTGACCTGCTTTTCTTAGAATTATCCTGAGGGCTATTGAACCTGTTATATCTGAAGAGCTGTACCTTTTGATTTTATGGTGTGAACTACAGAGTGCCTTTTGTCTTGACTTTCTGAAGTAGCCCAGGCCTGGGAAAGAAATGATTGTTGCATGTAACCCCATGAATCTTTGATTTTTCTGCAGCTGTTTGAACGTTTTCCCAGTCATAGGAACAGGGGGATGCTTGGCTGTGGAGAGACAGAGCCTTGGGGTGTCCTTGGGGTGCAGCAGGCACAGAATTTGGCTGTCTCTGTAACTTGTAAGCTGCATGCAATTAAAATCCAGTGCAATACAATGGAATTATGTTTGGTAAAGCATTTGCAAGATTAGCAGTGTTTTACTGTCAGTACTTTTCATAAAGCAAATTTCTTCTCTGGGAGCAGGGGCCTGTAGAAGAATATTCCAGCAAAAAACTTTTATCAGGCAAAATGGAGCTAACACTTCTCTTCCCTGTCTCCCAGATGATAAATGAGCTGTTTGGAATAATGATAACTGTAATGATAATAATGCTTTAACTTCCCTGTTGCACAGAGTCTGTCCAAAAACACAGGTTAGTTGTGTGTGTTCAGGGGGTGGTGGATGGGCACTGAGGAAAAGGAACATGCAAAAAGGGTAATCTTATGTACAAAGTGACTGGAAGGAAGAAAGGCTGGAGGGTTTTATTCATGAGGTATGAAAAGGAACATGGAGGTGGAGGAGTAGGAGGGAATGTGAAGTATCCCTGGGTATATGCACAGGAAGGAAAGAGAACTTATTTTATTTTCTATTTGTGCAAAGGCAGATGGGAGCTAAGGGAAGTTGTGTGGGCCTGTGGGCACCCACAGCACGCAGCAACATGGGGTTGCTAATGGACAATCCCTGGACCCCCTGGAGCCCCAGAATATTCCCAGGTCACAGCAGTGAAGCTCATCACGAATATGATAACTTTAAAAAAATTTAGTATATTGCTGCACAGCTTTAAACCTCCAGAATGATCCCATGGTAACACTGTCTCTGGGCTTCCTATTATGTATTCAGATACAACAATTAAAATAATGTGATATAAAAAAAGAAAGTCATAATCATGAATTTTGGGAACACCACATGCTTGAGCTGCGTGTGCCAAGTGTGTGTGGAAGGGTTGGGGGGTGTGACCGAGGAGGGAATTGTTGGGGGCGAAATTGTGTCATCTGGTGAGGGCAAGAGGAGTCAAAATCAAACCTACAACACCCACGTGAGACAAGGAGTTGCTGCCCTCTAGGCCACTAATGTTTGTTGCTATTTACTGTTGCAGAAAAGGCAACAGTGGTACATTATCGAGTTTCCTTGGCATTTCTCAATGCAACTCAACATATTGGTCCTTAGAATTCTGCCAGGCTCTTATCTGTAATTCTCACTTCAATAATTCATCTGGTTTCCCTCCCTGGGTGCTGATTTCTCCTGAGGCACATACTGACCTCTTCCTCTTCTTCACTGTGTTTGGGTGTTTTTTTTTCTCATATGGAGAATTCTTTAGGATTTACTGTCATTTTCAAATGCAAAATTAGGCAAACCATTATTGTTTGCATCCTTCCCCTCTTCCTTCCAGACTGTCTGAAAGGTAGAGCGAAAACTTTGAAGTTAGCAGAGGAATAACTGTGACAACAGACTAAAAAGTGACAGGATAACCAAGGCTAAACAATAAGCAAGGAAGGTCTCTAGCTCTTCTCTCTCAGGAGAGCTCCTCACTTGCTGCTGAAATGATTATTGTAAACATCCTGTCCCCTTCCACCATGGAGAGACTGCCACAGTGGGCAGGCAAACAGGAATGGATCCTCTTTGGGATGTTTTCTGCCCCCCAAATACCTTTACATTACTTAAAGCAATAGACTTCTGGTGAGGATTTGCTGTACTTAATCAGCATTTCATTCTGTGAAGACACAAACCCCTGTGGAGACCCTCACACCTTCACTGCTGTGTGAGCTCAATTATTTGTGTGTTCTTCACATTCCACTCCAAACAAAGCCTTCACTTCCTCACCAAAGGATAAGGGCAAGGAGTGTCCCAGAGCAGCCACATGGGGCAGAGTGACAGAGCATCTCTGGGCTTAGGGGTCCATTGTAGACCTGGTGGCAGTGTGGGTGGCACTGTGTGGGGGATTCTGTAATGCACATGCTGGACCTGTGTGGAGGAGCTCCAGAGGATGGGGCTTGTGAGGAGACAGGATGTGCCCATGGAAGATGGCAACTCCAAACTGGCCTAGTGGTGGCTGGAAAGTGGCTCAGCAGCTGCTGGGATTATTGGGAGGTGCTTTTTACATGTGGATGTCTGTCACATTTGTTGCATCACCACAGTTTTGCCTTTCCAGAGAGGGAAAATCAGCTTACACTGGCAGCACAGTTTCTTGTGAATCCCTATGGATTGGATACATAGAGAAAGGACCTGTCAGTCCTGTGTTTTAATGAGTATATAAGGAAGGGCAGGCACTGGGACATCACAGAATTCAAGAAAAAACAAATCAAGGAGGACCTTTTGTGTTTAACACACACCTTCTCCAGGTGTCTCAGAGCCTTCACCCACGGGGCTGCAGGGGGGGAGAGCCTGGATTTTCTGGGACCAGCAGAGTCCATGGAAACCTCCCCTGATGGAGTGACTGACTGCACTGACCTTTCTCTGAAGTACTTGATGGCTTCCTGGTCTAGGAAGTTCTGCTCTTCTCGAAAGCCCTGCTCAAAGATTTTGCGCTTGTGTCTGAACTCAATGACAGTCTTAGTGTAAGAGTTGAGGGTGGTGACGGAGGCAGCCATGCAGCAGGTGAAGGAGCCCCACGCCAGACTGTGGAGAGAGAAACCAGCAGATGAGCTGGGTTAACACAGCAGCTCGGGGCGTATTTCTGATGCCAAGAGACACACACACACACACGGTGAGACTGGGCAGGAAGGCAGAGGTGACAGACCCATTCTTCTTGTCTTACCTCAAATGACCTGTGGCTCGTGCTCAAGGTGCAGGCAGGAGGCTGGAAGAGGGGCTGGCCACCACCTTCATCCTTGGAAAATCACGTGGCACAGGGCTAAGGGGAACACCTGGTGCCCTCTGACAGGAGAGCCAAATACCTCCTGATTTCCCTCTGAAATGTCTCAGAGCCTTGCAGACAAGTGCTAAAATCTGTGTCCTCCTGGGAGGAGTAATGCTCCAGAGATCACATCTTTAGGACCAGTGGAAGTCCTGCAGTATCCACGGGACACTGATGGTACAATTCTGCTGGAGGGATGGTTTCTAATCTGATTTTTATGCTTTCATCACACTACTGTATTTCCTTCTTTCCTGGTTCTTGGACATTTCCAGCATTCCTGGTTTATATCTGGTCTCTGAAAGCCTGCCCAGAATAGGAGACAGGACTTACATTTTGTGGAGAGACCCAACCTGGGTGTTTCCTGAGTGGACCCTCCCAGTGTGTAGGCAGTGCCTTGGTCAGCCAAGGGCAGAACACCTGCAAGTGCCAACCAGGAGCATGAGGAGACAGAGGGAGAGGGAAAGTGGAAGAAAACAATGACTGGCCCAACGCCAAGCTGGAACAGCAGCATGTGTTGTCCTGAATCTCCTGGCAAGGAGGGTCATCTGGGAGCTGCTCTGTTCCCTGATGGAGGACAGGGTTTCCCCCTGGGTTCTTCTGCCCTCCCTGCACCTCACTGACCCCTAGCTCAGATGGGGCTGGGGTGACTCATAGCCTCAAGGAGTTTAGATACTTTTTCAGCATATATATATAAAGGGACTATAAAAAGGCCCTGAATTCCTCCTTTTGTCTGCAGAGCTTGTCTGTGTTCTGGCTCCCCTTGATTTTCACACTCAGCCTATCAACCCTGGCTGCACATAGTTCACAGAGGCTTCCCAACTAAATGTGTGACAGTGACACACTCCCCCTGCTGCTTTTTTCACCTTTTCTACAATAAATTGGTCTGAGTTATGCAGAGCAGAAAGAATACAGCCCCAGCAGCATTATCTTATGAATACGCATTGTCAACACACCTCTCAGCATGAGCTGTTCTCCCACTCTGCAAAGGACCTGCAGACAAGGAAACAGCTCCTCATTTCAAATTAGGCAAAACTTGGAAAACAACACATATTCATGAACTGAAAAATCTAGGGGAAAAATGGCTCAAGTAAACAGAAATGGCTCATTTCAATGATTTCAGGATTCAGCTTCTAACAAGTCCTTCAGGGACTCCCGAGGCAATGAGACGTGTGGAGGCAGCTCTTTCCTCACCAGTTTTGAACCCCTTTGCCAGATGCAATCAAATGAGAAGGAAATGTGGTGACCTCTGGGGTGACAAAGTTCCCTGAGTTTTCCCATGGTTGGGTGAGGAAGTACAGAGAAAATTCCTGCTAGGTGTGAGTGTTCAGGCACAGTGTCTTTCTGTCCTGGCATGTGTCTTCCTCCTACATGGAGTGTGTGGAAAAGCTCCAGCAGCTGCAAACATTTCCAGCTGGGCTCCTAAACAGTATCCAGGAAGAAGCCAGCAAAAACCACATGCTTCACTGTGCCTGGGGAATGACATTTGGAGGAAAATTTCCCTTTTTGAAGTTTTGGATGATTTCTAATCATGTACTCAGAAATGCTGAAAGGCTCAGAGAAGGAAATACAGACTGAAGACTCTTAATATGGTAAATCATCATAATCAGGCAATTTTGATGGAGCTGTTACAGTTTTTTATGGACCTTGGTTAAATGTTATTTATTTTGAAGTGTAAAGAGGGGTTCTCCTACCTATAAGAGTTACACCCCACGTTAGGTGAAGACCTCTTTAACAGCAGTGCCCCTCCCTGCCAGCTGTGGCCCAGATGTGGTGGGACTGCACCTGTAGTGCCTCTGGTAGCTGAGCTCAGGGCTGGGTTCTCCAGTTCCTCTGTGGCTCAAACAGCTCAGGTTTTTATATCTATTTACTTTAGAGGGGCTGAAATGGAACATTCACTGATCCTCAGAGCCACTGAAACCCCTTGCCCAGAGAATCCCCAGAGTCACTCCTGACCTGTGCCAGAGCACACACCAACCTCCAGGCTTTGCCAGTGGCTTGGGAATGGGGCAGGATAACAGGAACCAAGCAGGGCATTTTCAGCCCCACCTGAGCAGACCACAAGCAGCCCTTCCTCATTTTGAGGAGATGTACTTTGTCCCTTTCAACAAAGTTTTCAATAGAGTGCATTGGCACTTGGGAAAGGAATGGCAGTCTGGATCTCCAAGATCCTTTGGCTCTTGGCCATGGGGACAATGTTCCCACTTGTCAGCACTGTTACAGTCCTCTGGGCTCTGACAGGTTCTGGGACATTTACAGCAGGTTGGAAAAAATGATGGTGGTTCAGGGGTACTTGAAGCTCCTGTTTCAGAACTTCACCAGAATCCAAATGGAGCAGAAATTAATTCCTACATGTGCAGTTTTCAAACTCCACCAGGCTGGGTGGGCATTTCTTACTGACCCTTCTTAAAGGAGGTACTCAAGTCTGGGTGATGCCAGGGGAGGTTGGAGCTCTCTGGTCTGCACAGCACTGCTGTCTCAGTGTTAGCTGGAAGGGAAAGCCTTGGTTTTCCTTCATTTGACTTCCAGACCCTCCCTTTCCAGGTCTGCTGTCCACCACTAGTGTGGTGTGAGAGACCTCATGGTCTTCCCCAGGCTCTGCAACAGGCTGGAAGTGCTCCCAGAAAACTCAGTACAGAGCTGTGTGTGCCCCACATCCTGCACAGATAAATGTGCTGCCTTGGAAGGTACTGGGGTGGGAGGGAGACCACCAGACTCCAGAAGGTGATTTGTGACCCCAACAGCTGGGGCAGAGCTCAGCTGTGAGCCACAGCCATGGTGTGGAGTGAAGCCGAGGTCACACCTCAGGAATATGGGCAGAGAGGAGGCTGTTCCCATATTTGCTGCTTGTGGGAATCTCGAGTCCTCCACAGCAAGCCCTGACTCAGGGGAGTGCTGGTCCTTAAAGCAGAGCCTGCTGTGCCCTGGCTGTGGCTGCCTGGGCAGGGCTGGGGGTGCCAGCCAGTGCCTCCAGCTCCATCCCACGGGCACTGGGCTCCCAGCAGCCTGCTCGGAGTGTGGGTGGGATGGTGGGACCAGGCAGAGCCCCAGAGGCCCTGTGGGACCCACCAGTGGAGGTTCAGCTCGTACAAGATGAAGGAGAATACTCTAATGAGTGTTTATTATTCTAGACATTTAACAACATTCTGAATTTTGAGTATTTCAGGGAATGCTAAAATAGATTATTGAAGACAAATATGCCTTATTATTTAAATATATTGAAAATTATACAATTATTATGACAGTTATAAATATTAATATAAATATCATAAATATATGAATGCAGTGTATTTTTAAGTTCATCATCACATGCAATAAATATTCATTATTGAGACAGAAAATAAGCTGTTTTTTAAATATAATGTGATTAATATTTTGTAACATGTTGCTAAAAGGTTAGTAACTCCTCCCATGAAACACAGGATAAAGAGGGGAGAAGGAAAGACTAATAATCCCCTGCAGTGCTGTGCATAAGTATTTGTATTTATTTATTGGTGTGAGCAAAGGTTGTTGCCTCTGCTTTGAGATGGAAAGAAAATAATATGCTATATTTGGAAATGACAAAAAGAAAGTATTTTCCCTATTCAGCCACAGAGGCTGATGCCTCCAGAGGAATGGTGATGTTGTTTGCAGGTATTTTTATTCTCCACAGTCTCCTGTTCTGGTTAAGCTTCTTATAAACTTGCAAGCAATACAACACAGTTGATGTATCTTGGCCAAATTATTTTTGTGGGATTTTTAAAAGACAGATGGGAAAGGTAAAACCAAAATGCCATGTCCATTTTCCCAAGCCATCCCCTCATGGTCCACAGGGAAGTACCATTGTGCCAGCAGCACTGCACCCTCCTCTGCAGCTGCACCGTAAGGTGCAACTGAGACATTAATTGAAAACCAAAAAAAAAAAAAAAAGAGCTAAAAGTCTCTGAAATGCCATGGCAATTATGTACCTAAATTGAACTTTAATGAGAGTGCTCAATCTGTGTTGGTAATTGTGGGTGCTGTTTATTTACAAATGCTCTGTACCTGCTGACAGGCACAGCTGCTGCTGCACAGCCACCGGTGACTGTCCCCACACCGTGACAACTGCACTGCCCTGGGCTCTGTGCCCCTGGCACTGGGGGAGCTGGGAACTCACAGAGTGCCCCTGGCACTTGGGGAGCTGGGAACTCACAGAGTGCCCCTGGCACTTGGGGAGCTGGGAACCCACAGGGTGCTCCTGGTCCCTGGGGAGCTGGGAACCCACAGGGTGCCCCTGGTCCCTGGGGAGCTGGGAACCCACAGAGTGCCCCTGGCACTTGGGGAGCTGGGAACCCACAGAGTGCCCCTGGCACTTGGGGAGCTGGGAACCCACAGGGTGTCCCTGGCACTGGGGGAGCTGGGAACCCACAGGGTGCCCCTGGTACCTGGGGAGCTGGGAACCCACAGGGTGCTCCTGGTCCCTGGGGAGCTGGGAACCCACAGGGTGCCCCTGGCACTGGGGGAGCTGGGAACCCACAGGGTGCCCCTGGCATTTGGGGAGCTGGGAACCCACAGGGTGCCCCTGGCACTGGGGGAGCTGGGAACCCACAGGGTGCTCCTGGCACTTGGGGAGCCGGGAACTCACAGGGTGCCCCTGGCATTTGGGGAGCTGGGAACCCACAGGGCGCTCCTGGTACCTGGGGAGCTGGGAACCCACAGGGTGCTCCTGGCACTTGGGGAGCTGGGAACCCACAGAGTGCCCCTGGCACTGGGGGAGCTGGGAACCCACAGGGTGCTCCTGGTCCCTGGGGAGCTGGGAACCCACAGGGTGCCCCTGGCACTTGGGCAGCTGGGAAGTCACAGAGTGCCCCTGGCAACTGCAGGGGATGGGTACAACAGACTGATGGAACAACTCGAAAGAGGAAAGAGATTAACTGGTGGTGACACTTACCAGAAGGACCATCCATAGTCCCAGGAATGTGGTCGCCAGTCCTCTGGCCCAAGGCTGACTGTCACTTGGAAAACTTGAGTATACATCATGTGTGCCACCATCCCCAAGAGACCTGGGAAGCAGGGATGACAACAGGAATTTTTGTGCTAATGAGTTTTACAGTTCTTGAGATAGCTACTGCTGGAAGTGTTTGGAGAGCTCCAAAAAAGTCTTTGTTGTACTTTTATGCCTCCTGCTCTGCTGTGGAGGAGGGAGCTGCATGGGCAGAGGAAAGATGTGACTGAGAGCTCATTATTTTACATCATACTGAATTCTCAATTAAAAGAGGAGTTAAAGAAAGAAAATCGTTGAAGAAAATGTTGCACAATTAGCAACACCACCAACCCTGCTGCTGCAAACCAGGGGTGTGCCACCCACCAGTTATCTCACTTAGCCCATCACAGACAGGCCTCAGGTGAGGGAATGAGCAGAGAGGCTTCTGTGGGCAAGGCAGACTGAATGTGTTAATGCCAAACAGCCATATTTTGTCTCAGCAGTTGCTAAGATTCATAAATTTGAACACTTATAAAACCCGTGGCAGTTACACAGGGAAGTTAAGCAAGCTCAGTACTCCTGATGATGTGTGGGGAGAGGGCACCACAGGGACACTGTGGATGGTACAGTGTTGGTGATGCTGTTGTGACACTGTTACAGTCTGCTGGGAACTGCAACTGGGTGAAGATTAGACAATGTGTCAGACACTGCAGGCTCTGGGATGGTTAAATCACAGGGTGGCCTGAGTTAGCTCTGCCACAGCTGCTTCTGCTGCTTAAGCACAAAAAACTGCCTGAGCTTTATGTTTAGACATCTCTGAGGAACACCAAACCCCACTTTTCAAGCAGTGCTGGCCAGGAGCAGCTCTGATGCTTGGAGGGTTTTGTAGCTGCAGTAATTTGGGATGTTCCTGCCTTAGCACCTGGGCAGTGCAGAGAGATGCTCCCCAAGGAGCTCAGGTGTGGGATCAGGCAGTGAGCTAAGGAAGAGGGGCAGGGCCATCACATCCCAAACAGGCCTTGATCTGCAGATGTCAAAATGTCTCTTGTGCTGCAGTGGCAGTTCAAGGCACTTGGGAACACCTACGTTCTGCCATGGTGGGGACAGTGAGGTCCCCCAGCTGCACTTTGCACCTTACTCAAAGTCAGCATCCATTGTTATCCTGACACATCCTCCCCACCTCCCACCCAAATTTTGGCTCTTCTTTCCTGCTCACTTGCAGAGTCTGAAGCACTTCATTAGTCTCCCCAGATGACTGGATGATTCAGGGCAGTTCTGGGGGAGGCAAGTGTGGGAATGTCATGTTTGTGTTGTGAGCATGTTAAGCAGGACCTTGAGCAAGACAAATGTCATATTTGATACAAACAACTGCAGAGCTGAAAGCAGACATTCTGTTACAAGCAGCTGTGGTGATTTGCTCAGCTGCCTCGTGCTGGAGAGACACTGCAGAGATAGGAGGTGGAAAGAGCAATTCACTTCAGAAGAAATGATATTTGGGCAGGGTGGGTGGTCTAATGGGAGCACAGCAAAGTGGGGCACACCTTGCTTGTTTCTGGCTATATTTAATTTCCAGAATGCACTGAGACCTGGCTGCACTTTTTAAATCAGTGGATTTTTCTTCAGCTGGCAGTTCTGCATCGATCTTCAGTCTGGGCTTTGCTGTTTCTGTGCATACTGCCCATAATTTTTCAACCTTAATAAAATACTACAGCCTGCCCTGAGACATATCATAGTCCCTCAGAGCCAGGGGGAGGTTTGACACGGCCAGGACAAGCTTTAGCAGTGCTGAGCTGCTCCCTCCTGTCATGCAAACCCTTAATGGGGTTTCAGCAGCACTCAGACCTGTCTCTGTGTGGGAGGCTGAGATGACATCCCACTGAGACAGGAGCGTGGGAGGTCACCAGCAAGTCCTGCTGTAGCACAGGGACCACAGTGGAAACATGTTCACTGCTCTATCTGCCCAGTGCTGGAAGGGTCAGGGCTGGATGTGGACCTGGTGGTGCTCTTGGTGCTGTTTTTCCATGTACAATCTATGGCAAAACAACAGGAGTCTTTTGTTGTGCTGTTCCACGTGCATTTGGGTTTGTTTGGGCTATTTTAGATGTGCCTTGCCAAGTTCTTCACAGTCCTTATTCTCCACAGGGATGCCCTGTGGTCCCTTGGGTTGGGTGCTCAGTGTCACATTTCGGCTAAAATGAGCTGCCTGGAACATAAATCAACAAGTGCTCTGTTTGCAGGATCATCTCCTCCCCCAGCTGGCTGCTTAAGGCTGGGCAAAAAAAATGCCTGTAATGCCCACCCACCTGGGGACCAGGGCAGGAGGAGATGGGAAATCCTGGGAACGTGGTGGACTGGAGTGGATGGGAGTGCAGGAACACTGACCACTTACAGCTGACCTGGGATCACGAGCCTGGCAGGACCAGAACTGTTTGGAGGAGTCAGCAATGGGAGAGCTTACGGAACTTTGGAAAGTTGGACATCAAGGAAATTTGGAAAAGGCAATATATATGAAAGCATTTTTGGATACTATTATTAGAAATAACATTTATGGAATATATCACATTAATTAAAATGCTTTACCCTAAATATTACGTGAGAGATATATGTAAATTTTTTAATATTTGTAAGGTTAAGAGTAATACCAAAATTGTGATGTTGGAGGGTCTGTTTTAGTGCCTCATAAGAGGTTAAGGAACAGCAATAAGTGACCACACCACTGGGATGTTTTTCTAACCTTTAGATATTGAGCTGTGCAGATATGAAGGTCTCATTGCACTTTTACGAGGGAACTCTACCATGAATTTAATGAGAGGTGTTATGCTCCAATGCAAAGTCCTCTTCATTACCTCATTGCTATTAAGCTTTGTCATTATAAATATGCTAGGCTTAAATAAATATAGTTTTTTTCTTTCACCAGGTATCCCTGGCATGGAAAAACAACAGCCAGCAGTGTGTTGGGCTTTGGGGGTTTTTGCTTTTTTCTATTCTCCCATTATTTTTCCCTGTAAAATTTTGAAGTTTATATTTGGACCATCTTGACAATCTGCTTAGAAAGAGGGAAGGCCAAAATAAAAATAGAAAGATGTGTAGGAAAGAAAACTTCATCATTCTTACAAAACTTTAAACTGCAGTTAATGGGGAAGAGAGAAAAACAGCATGGAAGTAATTGCTTGAATGCTGAAGAATTCCACAGAGTTGGATTTTGAAAATTGAACTGACTGTTTTTAACAAATCCAAATTACATCCAAAGCAGAAAAATATGCTTTGGCAGTTCTTACCAGATTTCTTCTGTCATCTCAACTCTACTTCTGATCTCTTTTTTTGGTGTTATTATTTCACAATTCACAGCTACCCCTGAAGATACAAACTCCTTCACAGAGTGTACAGTGCCTGCTGTAAGGTCTTTCAGCTTGAAATGCAGCAGAATAAAATGGACTTTTATTGCAGAAGTTCTTTCTGCCACAGAGGTCCGTGCAGGAGTTCTCACAAGAGCCAGCTGTGGCTGCTTGGATAAATCTGGAGGGTTTTCAGCCAGCAAACCTTCCCAGGAGTGAAGGGGCACTTAACTACATGTGTAGATTTCATAACTTCTTCTAGAGAAGTGAATTGCTCCAGTTCAGAAGCTGAAGGGCCCCAAGTACAGGCTGAGCATGGAAATACTCTGAAACATTTGTTCTGAGAGATGAACATGTCCCCACATTACTCTTGGGGTTGCTCCTCAGTGTGACTCTTACAACCCTTTTCACTCTCAGTTTTGCTGATGAACAAGATGGGTTTCCTCCTTTGGTTTGACAAATCCAGCCTTCACCTACTCCCAGGATTAGCACAGAATTTTCAATGCTACTTACGCTACTTGTTTTTAATTTTCTGTTGGGAAATGAGTGTGATGATGCTGCAAATGGAGCTCAGGCTGTAGCTGTGCTACTGGCTGTGCAGGCTGGGGAGGGATAATTACTGCACTGCTGTTGTGGAATCAGGAATAAGGATTTTCACTTCTCCCTGGCAAGAGGCAAATTTATCATGTGGTCCTTGTGCCAAAGGAACAAAAAATTCCAGTGAAAAATGTGGTTGCTAAATGGAGATAAGACAGTCCTGAGGCCTCTGGTTTTTCCACTTCCAAAGTAATAGGCTTTTGCTTTGTGGTGGCTCCTCAGGTAAAAGGGGAAGAGAAGGGTCATACCTGAAAGCACAGTGAAGACAGCAGCAAAGGCATTTAACTTGAGCCCATCTATCACACTGCTTGAATGAAAGAGCTCGAGGCACATAAGGCTGAACCCGACGACCAACAGCATGATGTACAACACCTCAGATACCACTGATAACCACAGGACACCTGCAAGGCACAAGAACAGCAACCAGTTAGTTGGGAAACACTTCCAACAGGGTTGAGTTTGTAAAAATCAATTAGTAAATCAGGCATATCTAGAAGTAACTGCGTATTAGAGTGGTTTGGGTTTTTTAAGTGGGTTCAAGCTGGTTGGTTTTTAAGGTCACCAATGGTAATTTGTTGTTTGTTTTGAGTTTGTTTTGTTTTTTAATGTTTACTACACCAACTGTATATTAAGAAAAATGTCTTCACTGAGAGAATGACATTGGAACAGCCTGCTCAGGGAACTGGTGGAGCAGTTTACCATTTCCACCATCCCTGGAAATGGTAAAAAGAAAAAGTAGACATGGCCATCTACAGTATGGTTTAGTGGGCATTGGGGGTATTGGGTCAAAGGTTGGATGTGGTGATCTTGGAGGTCTTTTCCAACCTAAATGGTTCTGTGATCCACAAAGTTTAAATTCAGCAAACAATGACCCAAACTGTGAAAAATAGACTGGTGAATGAGAAAGTGAAGGAGAGTAAGGACACTGAAGGAAGAACAAACTGTTCCTTGAGATCCCAGTCTGAGTAAAGAACTTCCTTGGGTATATCAAGGAACCTCTTGGCTCCTCTGACCCAAAGCACAGCATCCAGAATTCCTTTTCCCTCCCTGTGCCACCATTGAGATGAGCAGATTCAGCACACACGGAGAAGATGGCACAGAATAGTGCCCATCTGGGCACTGCTGGGAGCTGGGCAGGCTTGGCTGCCTCAGCCTCACAAGGCTGTTCTAAGAACACCTTTTCAGTCCAGGCTTTAAAATGCCTGTCATAGTGGGGGGCTGTCATTAGAAACTCTTCTTCATGCTGTCCTGCAGAATGACTGTTGTGACTCGAGGTGTTTGGATGCACCACCCAGGGCTGTGCTGTTGGGACTGACATGGGAACTGCCAGAATTGCAGCAGAGGGGGGTGGTTATTCAGAACATGTTCAGCTGAAGAGCTGCAGATACAAAATTCAGACTGGCCTCTGTCCCCTCAGCCCCTGGGGACAACCCTCAGATCTGCTGTGCCCCATGTGAGCCCTGCAGGACTCTGGGGTCATGCACAGGGCAGTGGGCCTGGCAGAGGATGGCACTGGCCAGCAGAGGCTGATTCACCCACAGCAGACACCACATTTGGAAATTTCAGCACAAAACCTCTGCCAGGATCTGCTGAGTCTTTTGAAGTCACCAAGCCATGGGGTAAATGGGAGAGGACGGGACCAGATGATAATATTGAGTGCCTGCCCAATCTCCAATTGCTGTTTCAGCACAAGAATCTGCTTGAATTCTCCAGTACATTTGCTAACCTGATTGCTGGAGAATCCACCTGGAAACAATGAGCAGTGATGGAAAATTTCAGCCTAAGCAGTTGAAACATGGCAAGTTAAGCATCTGAAGACAATGGCTTATATTAGAAAATGTTGGCTGTAACCATAGAGACTGTTACAGACTTCACTTATATTAATACCTTCTCTCCTCACTGTAAGAGCACATGTGTGATAATGCCTACAGTTGAGCTTATCAAACCAGATAGGCAGTCTCACTTTTATCAAATATTTGAGGGTTCTCTTGGTGACCAGGCTGATCTCAGCTCATATTTTCTTTCTGGAAACTTGTGTTTATAATTACATCTAATTAATATGTGCTATTCGTTGTTGCCACTGTATCTGACCTTTTGAGTTCTTAAGCCATACTACAGAGATAGCAATAAATAAACCTTTTAATTGCTCACAGAGGCTGTAGTACAATATTGCATCTATCAACCGCAAACAGCTGCTTATCTCCCTCCTATTAGTCAGTGTGGTATCAGGCAGCTGGCACACTCTTCCAAAAACAAATACAAGGGAGAGAGAGCAATAGTGTTGTTCTGTGATACAGCAGGAGTTAGAAGGGATTTTGCCTCATTTTCTCTCAACCAGCAGTTTCTATGATGAGAGAATGAAGAAATGATTTGAGTTTCAAAGAATTAGATTATGAAAACCAGACCCATAAACCAAGGCAGCTGATAGCCCTAATTAATGAATTCCAATTCACTCAGCCCAAACTTGAAAGATTAATACACAACACACCTGCCTAGATGTTTGTCGCCCTGTTCCAACTCTGGAGGACACCCACTGGTGGTATCTGCACACCAGGGCAGTGTTGTAACAGCGTGTGCAGCTCCAAGCTGTGGTGTGGCTCTGTCTCCACTTCCCTGGGACAATAACTGGCTGCAGGGTTGGGCTTGAAGACTTGTAGTCGATGGGGAACATCAGTCTGGTGGTTGTCCCTAGTGGTGCTCAGTCTTAGGGCCAATTCTCCTGAATGTTTGGTCAGACCTGGACACAGGAGCTGAGTGCAATCTTAAGGACGTTTCCTGATGACACTAAATCAGGAGACATCGAGTCCCTTGAGAATGGAGAGGCCTTGGAGAGATCTTGGTAGGTGTGAGTGCAGCACCGACCATATGAAATCCAGCACGGACAACAACTGGGCTCTGCTCCTGGGACAGTGCAATCCTGGATTTACCCACGGGCTGGGGGAAAACCTGTCCTGCACCCCTAGAAAAGGGACCTGGGAGGGTGGCTGATGGCTTGGGGTTCAGCTGATGTGCACAGCTTTTTCCCAGGTTGTACCTGTTGCCCAGTGCCTGAAGCTGGATGCTGCAGAACCAAGTGCTGAGAGTGGGAGAGGCCCCAGGGAGCTGGAGAGAGGCACAGAGGTCTGTGGGAGGGTCTGGGTTAAAGTGTCCAGAAGGCAGGTGAGGGCATGTTGGTAAAGGCATCTTTGGCAATTTGAAGGGCCAGGAGGGCTGTGGGAGCTGAGCTTGGGTGGGCCTGGCTGGTGTCCTTTATCAGCTTGGGCAAGGAGAAGGGAACAGGAGGAAGGAACACCTGAGTGTGTGGCTGGGAGTGCTTTGGCTTCCCTTACCACAAGGCTGGGATAAGGGTGGTTTTGCCAGCAGGATAACCTTGCAAGGAGAAGATGAAAAGCTCAATGAGATGTGAATTTGCTCTTCTATAAACCTTTTCCTGATGAGACACAAAGACTGGGTGAGTTTGCTGTGGAAGGAATAGTCAATTCTTTCTTCTTTTTTTGGGCCCTGTTCCTATCTGCAAAGGAACTATGTCTAACTCTCATGTCTAATTTCATGATGCACACTGAATACCTGCTCTGGGCCATCTTTAAATGCATCTAATGTGGGGGAAGGCAAGTCCCACATGCAGTGTTTGCATAGTTCTGAGTATGTCCTGTTCTGCCTGCTTTGATTTGGAATTTCATCTGAAATAATAACACCAGAAAATGCAAGCTGTATCTGAATTTTGCATCTTCCTGTGGCTGCCTGAAGCAGAACAGTTGCTTCAGGTTATTAATTCAGGAGACAGTGTCTTTCTGTTGTGAGCTGATGGTGAAGTGATCTCCCACTGCTCCTCTCTCAATATGAGATTCATGAGGCAGTCACTTGGCATAACTTCCACTTACAAGTCTCCTTCCTGCTAAGTAGAGAGCTCCTTCTCTTGAGGAGACCTCAGTCATTCCAGGTGACAGGCAAGAAGCTCTCCAGAGGACTTTTCTCTTTTCCAATCTTCTCTGCTGTCACCTTTTCTGTCTCTCTTACTTCTCTCCAGCCTGTGTCCTCTGCCCCCGGGATCTGTCTGCCCTAACTCAGCTTTTATGAAAAATCTTTCCTTCCCAAGAGTCAGCACTTGATTCACTTGGAAGGTTCTACCTGGTTGGCCTCCATCTGAGGGTCTGCATTCTTATAAATCCCCAGATTTCTCTCATTTTTCAGTCTTCATCCAGTTTATGCATTTTCCTTGCCTGTTCATCAAACCGAGTGCTGCATGTGCAGAGAAGGTCCTGTGGGTTTGGGTGCAGCTGGGCTGTGCCTTTTGTGCCAAGGACATTCCTTGTTGATGCAGAGGGATTTCAGGCCCTGACCTGCCTCCTCCTGCCTCTGTCAGTGTGTGCCACCCCTGCTCATGGGTAGGAAATAGTTCTGTGACATTGTGGCCACCGAGTGAGACCTCCCTGGAAAGGAGAGGTTTTGACTTCCAAACAAAACTCAAACAAAACTGATTTCACTTCCTGCAAGTTCTCCCAATGAGCAGGTGCAAGGAGCACACAGAGTCCCCTTTGTGTACTGTGGGACACTTTGGATCTTTGCTCCTGCCCCACAGATATTATGCCGTGTGTGACAGGTGGGATTGCTCTGCAGCTGAACCCCACAGCCTGTGAAGCTGTTCCTGGAGGTAAAGGGGTCACCATCTTCAGGGCAACCTCCCTGTGAAGCAAAAGAACTTGCAGTAAAGGACCTGGGCTGAGCTGCTCACCTGGAACATGAGGTGGCAAAGCTGGGACTCACCAAGAGACTTCACATAAGTCAACTTATATCCCAGGTCTCCTACCTCAGAAGGCATCGTATCACCTCCATGCCATCTGATCTCAAGGCAGGTTGCACTCTATATGGTCACCAGCTCTGCCTAAAATGAAAACACTGCCCTGCTGAAAGCACATTTTTCATCTGTGCTTCTGTCACTATCCAGGGCTCCTGATTTCACAAGAAGGTTGGTGAGCCCACTGGGACGTTACTGATCCTCTTTGTGTCTCTGAGCTTTTGTTAGTTATTCATCAATGTGCTAAGAGACTGTCTTTGTGGAGTTCATGGTGAGAAGCACCAGTGCCACCTCCTTATGGACTGAGCCACTGCAGCAGCATTTTTACACGCCACGGAAACAGGTTTTGCAGCAAACCCAAGTGAAGGCAGCATACTCTTCATTGTGACTGAAAGGATAACTGGTACCCACAGATTTTTGGCACTCAAGTCCATCATGAACCATCTGACAAGCCCAGCCCCTTGGCTTCCTGTCAGACAGCAAAGGGCAACAGCAACAATTTGAGAGCAGATTTATTGATCCTGACAGCACCTCTGCAGGAGCTGGGGGTCATGTTGAGACAGTGTATTAATAGAAGGATGTGGCACACAGTCCTGAAGGAATGAATGAAACAAAGGCATGTTTCTCTGACAGGGAGGTAAAGAAGCTTTACCTCACCCTGCAGTGAGTCTCACAAAGTTCTCCACAAAACCTGCAATCGTTTTAAGTCAGCCCTGATCACCAGGGAAAGCTCTATAAATGAACATGCTGTCATCCCCCACCAAGGAGCACTCTGAGTCAGGCAGCTCCAATATGGAGTTTCCTTTGAAATAGGAATTCTGAAAAAAAAATCATAGGAATTCTGCTTAGAAGAACTCGAGGCATTTCAGTGAATTCCTGATGAGGAAACCCAGAGAACAGTGTGGTTAATGATGTCCAGGAGCTTTGAGCTGATTTTGCCTGCTTGATCCTTGAAGTTCATTCCTTGTTACAATCCATTGCCACTTCCTGCCACAGAAAAGCAACAGCTGCTGACTCCAACTTTTCTGTGAGAGAGCACTGGTTAAACTGAGGAATGCCAAGCCTGACATGACCTTCTGGGCTCTTTCCCCACAACATGCAAAGATGATTCTTAGGTGTCCTGTGTTTTATTAAAACCACTCTTAGTCTCGTTAGCACTTTGGATAGAAACACCAAGAACTTGGATAACACCTGAATGAGATTAGTTGCAGGATGATAAAGAAGCATTTGCTGCTGTTTCTGGAACCCCAAAGTTCCATAATTTCAATTACTGTTGAGCTTTAAAGCCAACAAGGCAGTTCTAGAGAGACTAAATCACATCTATACCTCCTACCACCTACAGTCACATGCAGCCATGGAGTTTGATGCATACTTGTCAGAGGATCAGAAAAGCTGATTTTTGGTGCCAGCTTACTGTGACAACATTTTCTGATGCCAGATTGGGAGGTCCTATCTCCAGATGAAATACTGATATTGAAATCCTCTCCTGGATGCTTCTCCAGGCTGTTGAGGCCACGGAAATAACTGTCAAAGATCCAGAGTAAGTGCATGTTCTCAAGGCAACACTGAAGAGGTGGCCAACAGAGGAATTGCTGGGAGAGTTCAAAGCATTTTTAATCCATAAACATGAGCTGTTTACTCTTAAAGGATTCCTTCAGGGAAAATCATATTGCTATTCCTGAAGGAGATTGCTGAGTCATGTTAACTGTGTTATACACGGGGACTGTGTGCATGAAAATGTCAGTCATGCACTTTGGCTAGTGGCTTGGAAATAATGCCAGCATAAATAACCCCATAAATGAATATATTAGGGGCCATGCTATGAGCACTGCCTGCTGGAAGCCCAGCACTCCTGAGCAATGCCCAAGAACAAATGGTCCGGAATCTCTATTGATTTCTGAGGGCCCTTTCAGACAGAAAATTAGCTTCCTAACTGGGGTAAGCTCATATTCAGAATGCCTCAGTGGGATTTCATCCTCCTTAGAAACACCCACTGCCTCAGCCTCTGCTCCCTGCAGAAGATGATCTGTGGTTGCTTCATCCCAGCCCCTGTGGGAGCTGAACTGCCCTTGTGGCTGATGGGCTGAAGGGTCTGAGCAGTGCAGTCTCCTCAGAGCAGCTAATCAGGCAGGACAATGCCACAGGCAGCCAAAGAGATCTGGAAAGGGTTTATAGTTGCCACACTCCTCGTAATAACTCAGTGTCACACGTCTGCTCTGAGGCTCCCAGTCTGTCTGAGCCACAATGAGACATCACCTCCAGTCACTCCTCAGCCAGTTCAACCTTGATCTGACTGATAAGAGCAAGGAGAGGCTTTTGGGGGGGTTCTACATCACTGTTCATCATATGACAAAAAACCCTTCTATCTTCTAGAAGCAGTGGAGCTGAGCAGAGTGTGCTCCTAAATAACTGTTGCCTGACTGAGATGAACTCCAGAGCAGGCACTGGAAGGACAAGCTGGGCAGAGCAGCTGAAGAGACATCACTGTCCAAGGAAGGCTGTGCTGGAGAGTGTGCATCCTTCTTGCCTCCTCACTGGCATGCTGCTCACCCCGACACTGCTGCTGGTGCTCAGGGAACAAAGTGCTCCTCTCAGCCTGTGGGACACTGTTATGGGTTCACCTGGGTGGGCCTAAATTTGGGCTCTGAAGTCTGGACTAGGCCAAAGCTGTCAGCTGACTTGGGCTGGGCTGAGCTAACAGCTGACCTCTTCTAGCCAGTAAGTTTGTATTCCATACCACATTCCAACATCATCTCCAGGGAAGTAGGAACCAGTGTGGGAGTGGTTAAGGCAGTCGCTTCTCAGCCTCCTCTTGGGAGGACTCACGATGGTGCCCCAGGGGGGATGGAGAGGACCAGGCCCACCACTGGCTCACAGGGTATCTCAGGAAAGTAAAATGTGTTGTTCTGGGTCTCTCCTTTCTGCTTGAGTTTGTCTCCCTGGGGAATAAGTTCTTTCTTAAGTAATGTGTTCATTAAGAAGTGGGGAATTTGTTGTTGCAGACTTGTGTGAGTGTATATTTGTACTCTCTTCTAATAATCTCTTCCTTTCTGTAAAAATATATGTAGTTTCAGTATAAATGTGGTTTGAAGTGTTTTTTTCTTTCCCCTCTCTTTTTCCTCCCTTTCCTTGGTGTTAGGAGGGAGGCTTTTCTCTCTGTGCTTGGGGGGGGTTGGCAGTTGCTATCTCAGACCAAGACAGACACAGTCACTCTCCCTACGATCCCAAACTGCCAGACAACACAGGAAAACTGCAGGAGGCTGTGGCAAGTCAACTAGACAGTTCTCATCCAACATCTGGGGGGACAAAGACCATGTATGAGGACAAAACATGGGTTTGGGTGGTGTGAACTTGCCACGGTGCAGGTGTTACTTCTTTGGGCAAAAGCATTTCACTCTTCTTCTTGGTCTCTGTGCATGCAACAAAAAGTTAAGCTCATGTCCTTCCTGGGCTGTATTTGCTGTCCTCATGTTTCTGGACTCCAGCTGACACTGCTGTGCTTTTCCAGACTTGGTGGCTATGCTGGAACTGACACCTGGAACTCACTTTAATCTCTCCTTTTCACATTCAGTGCAAGAGATAAGACAGAACACAATAAGACAAACGGGTTCACACTGAGAAACGTTGTGTGTGTTGTTTGGGAAAGGCATTAAAGGGAAGCTTCATGGAAATCCCACTCCCCTTCCAGTGCCATTCTGATGATTTTAGCAGTTTGCTCATCTCCTCTACTCCATTGCTGGGAATTACCAGCCAGAAGTGTTGGAGGGATCAGTAGGAAAAGCACTGTGAAGAGAGGAGAGCTCCGAGAGACCAAGGAAGCTTCAGGACCCTAAATGCCACCACAGACACCTAAAGCCACCCATTACTGGAAAGTAAATAAGGCAAGATGGAAAAAGGGCTGGTCCCCAGCCAGGAGACTGTGGTTTGCAAACATGAGTGTCACAGGTTTGGCCTGGCTATTGCCAACCCTGGACTGGCCCCCCTTTCCCCTCCCAGAACTTTCCCAGCAAAGGAAAGGGGAAAAAAAACCCTGAAAAGAAACGCACTCTAGAAAAACTGAACTGAATAAAAAGAATAAATTATATTTTCTAACATTCACAAACCACACTGTATACACAGTACGTGGGATCCCACCCCCAGGGGAAGGGGAAGGGAAAAAAGGGGACTGATTAGCCAGAAAATAGGGAAGACACCAACCCAACCTAAAGAAACCGAATGAATCAAAACAAACACAATTAAAAACCTCAAGGAAGGGGAACAAGAATGAAACAATCTCACCCAGGACAGGAGAACCACCAACAACCGGAGGGACCAGACTCCAACCACCTCCCACCAGCTCCTCGGCCAAGAGAGAAGAAGAAACCAAAAACCACTCCTCCCCTGCTACGTGGAAGACACGTGTGGAATACTTGTAACTTCCTTAGACACAATGGTTACTGAGGAAGCCATGGGTCAAACCATTACAATGAGAAACCAGATGATCAATAAATACCTGAAACTGCGGAGGGCAGAGAGGAAAAGCCAGCTGGGTTGAATTTGTTAAGCTTTAGTTCTTCATTAGTTTATTTTGAATGGTGAGTGAATGATTGTTTTCTACGTGGTGATGTGTTTTCTCTGCCTTTTGATGGTTCTGGCATGAAGCAGATTTGATCCTGTGTATGATACTGAGCAGACCATGGGATACCTTTTTGCCTATATTCTCTTTTTCCTGGTCTATGGTGATTTAGTGAGTAGAGCAATAGAGTGGAAAAAAGGATGAAAAATACCCTAAATTGAGTCTATCCCACACTCCTTCCTCAATCCATTTGGGATCAGTGTTTCCCTTTGAACACCCCCAGTGTAGGGCCTGTGCTGTACTTCCACCCTCAGCACTGGGCTGAGAAATGACTGATGTTCAGAGCAGTGCCCTCCACGTCCTTGGCATCCCAAGACTGTTATTTCCTTTTAGGAACTAGGAACTAACCTCGAATTCTGCTATTAAGTGTGGTTTCACCTTTGTATATCTAATTAGCTTTTAAAACTGGCATCACTAAGTCATAAGGGATGTGCAAGAAACACAGATTAAATATGAGTAACACATTTTCCCTCCGTACTTAACCACAGGTCTCCTGACACGAGTGCACAGGTACCTGTCAGTGTGGAAAGGGATACACCCTATTGCAGACACATGAAGAAAAATGCAATAGGAAGTCTCAAGAATACAGACACTGTTTTGGAAAACATACAATTCTTGTGGGAGACTCAGTTACATTTCTTTTTACTGGATGCAGGTCTCTAAGTGGTCCTTTTAGAAAATCTTTTCTCTGTTTTTCTTCTCAAGAACAGCTCCCCAGCACACAAAAAAAGGAGGTTTGTTTTTAGATTTGGCTGTTACAAGTCTCATCTGTCCCTTTTCCAGCCTGAAATCTGTTCTGCGTTGTCCTTCACATACAAACAAGTATTTCCCTATTTTTGACCCAAACTGTCTCTCTTTTCTCTACCTGTAAATTTTATCCCAGCTTCTTTGAGCTGGGGCTGGCAGGGAAGGGATGAGAGGTGCTCCCAGGGAGCTGCAGGTGGGTACATCATGAGCACTTGTGGTGGCATGGTGACTTTTTTGGTTTGTTCTTTATTTCCTACGATGATCCTAATATTTCTTTTCATCTTAATCTCTGCAGAGCAGCGAATTAATGTTTTCATAGAAGTGTCTGTCATTGTTCCAAGAACTCTACCCTGAGGGGAAAAAGCTAATTCAGAACCCATCACTATATATGTTAAGGTAGGATGACTCTTCGTGTTCACCACCTCACATTTATCAACACTGAGTATTATCTGCCACGTGCTCTCAGTCACAAAGGCAGGGACCTGCAGTATATCCATAGCTTCAAAATTTTCAAGCTTCATTTGCCTTTTTAGCTGAATTTTAATGTATTTTAATCAGCTCTTGCTTTTCTTGGGTTCCTTTCTTCACAACTTATAAAAAAATACTTTTATTGCTTCTGGAGGATACTGAATCTCTGTCTTAGTCACCCTTACAAGGTGTCTCTTACCAACACTTGGGATCAAGTTCCCCACTCAGGGATAAGTCAAGAGTAACAAGTTTCCCCCTAATTTCTCCATGCTCATGCAGTCTGTCCAAATTTTAAGCTCTGCTTCATATGTAGCACAGGATTCCTCAGTCTGTGCATGGGGTTTTAGTGTCTCCTACTGTTTTGTTTTCTGTCCTTACGCTTCCTCTGCTACCAAGTTCAACCCTGCTATCTATGAAACTGTCCCAGTGTAAAGTAAACAAACTTTTGTGGAGAGAAAGGACTTCACCAACAAGCTTATGAAGTTTATAGTGAAGACCTTTTATTTCACACGGCACACGCTTTATACAGGGTTAGAGGTACATCTTATTGGCTTAAAGGGTCTCACCCCAACACCCTAGAACTTCTAATTGGTTAAAAGCCCATCTCTCACAAGTCTGGTGTTTGAATTATCTCATCCCGATGTTTTGAGGTCCATGTCCGGAGATCAGGAAGGCAGCTGAGACGTTCTCATGAAAACACTTGCAAGGAGTGACCGTCGCCTACCGGACAAACAGCAGGGGTGTGTCCTTGCAGGCTGAAGTATCAGCATGATTCTCACGGAGCTGAAGCAGTTTGGATTGCTCAGAAATTAACTTTTTGCAAGCAATCTCACAACACCAGTGGGTGATCACTAACATCATCCTGCATTTATCTGAACATGGAATCCATCCGCAGAGATTGTGTTGCTCATTAATGACATTACCTTGTTATTCTGATTCAGCTTTAGTACATGACATCTGCTTTGTCTTTCAGTGTAATCAGCACCAAGACGTTAATGTCCCACTAATTATCTTTCTCCCATCAAATTTCTGGTACACCTATTATATCAGTCTCCATTAAAATCAGGCATTTAGTTTCTCTTCTCATTAATTGCTGTTGAAGTGCTGGTTTAGGAGCATGTACAGAGCTGGCTCAGCTTTCTCTCTTTCTGTGCTGTGTTTAGGTGAGACTTGATTTGTTTACTTGCTCTTTGCCATGTGCTACCTTAGCTTTGCCAGCTACTTTTTAGAAAATGCAGAGTTTTTATTGCCTTATCTCTCCAGGATGCATCATCATGAGCTGTGCAGAGGACATGCAGGAGGCATCTCCTACCTCTGCCAGGACAGTCTCTAATTTAAAAAGTCCCCTGTAACATTTTGGACTGTTAAATGCTCACTAGCAAAGGGCATTTTCCTTCTGCAAGGTTTTGTCTCTACTAAGTCTT
The DNA here is from genome assembly GCF_047495875.1 of Pithys albifrons albifrons. Taxonomy (NCBI): domain Eukaryota; kingdom Metazoa; phylum Chordata; class Aves; order Passeriformes; family Thamnophilidae; genus Pithys; species Pithys albifrons. Next base: position 3,541,355 of record NC_092473.1, read on the forward strand.
GTTTAATTTAATGCACGTGAATTTCCCTATCAGTAAGTAGAGAGCAGAGTAATCCAGGCAGTGGCTGCTGCCTGTGCTCTGCCATTCCATGTGGGAATTATTCCACAGATATCACAGCTGAAGTAAGTGAGATCCTGCAGAAGTTTAGAGCAACTTGGACCAGGCTCTACACAACCTGTAAGGAGTTTGAATCCTATCCTATGTTTGTTTGATCAGCTCTGAATTTTTAGCCAACACTGACCTTTGAGCCTGTTCCTAAAGCAACTTCCCAACAGGGCTCTTCAGGCCAGAGCACCTCATTTCCATGCAGGCTGTTGGCATTCCATGTGCTTGGAAAGTGCCTGAGTCCCAGCCCCCAGAAACACCATCCAGAAAACTCTTGGAGGCACCACATTCCCTGCAAACCTTTGCTCTTCTCCAGCAAAATGTTTCTGGCATAAGTACTGCTTCCAGCTGATTTTTGCTGTACATATCCCAGGCTTCACTCCCACCAGGAGCTGAGCTGGTCAGGACTCCTCCTCCTCCATCTCTCGCTGTCCCTGTGGCTGGGAGCTGGCAGGGATGCATTTCTGGAAGGATGTGGGAGTTTGAATCCCCACACAGCCCTGGGCAGGGAAGGAACACACCAGTCTTGGATCCAGCTGTGCTGTTATTACTCAGTGAAGCCATTTACCACATTTGGTGAGACATATGGTGATATTTGCTTCCACTGAGGGGCCAGGATTTCCAGACAATTTTGGCCTTGGTTTCCTCTTTTTGAATGTATCCTCCATGGTCTCTTGGAAGTGCTCTTGGGCACAGATTTGAAGGAATGGGAAAGGGGAACTGGAAGGTGCACCCAGAAGGTGCGATGGGAGGAGGAGTGTGGTGGTGTGCCCCAACCTCAGAGTTCTGGGCACCACAAGAAGGACACAACTGTCCCTCACTAAATAGGTTCCCCTTCTCTTCCTCAGGCAGCAAAATACTCAGCAGGAACAAAACTTTGAGGAAGTTTTGTGGAGAAGATCCCAGAAGCAATTTAGAACTGAAATATCGGGTCCAGCCTACCGTGGCAGTTCCCTTCCAACTCCTTTTGGAAATATTAGCCATCTTACTGCTCACATCTGTAATGAAAATTAGAAAGGGGCACACTTTGTGGGACCCAACATCTGCCCTGTGAGAGCCCATTAAAACTCCTGGCCACTGTAACCAGCTATTGCCCTATCATTTTTTATCAATAGCAAATGTAAACTGTCAGAAGAAACTGTTTTTTTCCTAGTTATTATCTACCATCATGAAGCTGATTTTGTTAAGCAGATTTGGCACTAAGAACCAGCAACAGCTAATAAATTCAATGTTAGGCTTACGAGGTTCTGACAGATTGCTGGCAGCTGCCTTAAATGCAGGAAAAAGCTCTCCTAGTGTGGGTTGGAAATGCTTATTTATACCATACTGTGGGTCTGTTTGCCCCAAATTTTGCTGCCTCCTTTCAGGAGATGTCATTGGTGAGATATATGCCAAAGGTATAATAACTGATCAGAGACACAGGATCCAGCTGATCAGCACTAAGGGGGAAACATGGGAAGCTCAGCCATAAACCACCAGATTTTTACTGTAAGAATAAGACACTTTTTGAATTTATGAATGCAAGGCTTGTGAAAAGGATGTGCCCAGACCTCACCATAGATGGTTTTATTTACTGTGCGTTTTGAGGATTGGTTTTTCTATGCTAAGAAGGGTTTCAATACTATGGAGAAGTTTTAAACTGCCCTGCAGGTAATTGATTTTAAACACTATAGAGAAGTTTTACACTGCTCTGCTGCTGACTGGCAATGCACTCTAGAGGAAATGGGCTTGTTCTTAGGCCTTCTTTTAGCATGTCTGAAAAGTGGAAGGTGATGTGCTCAGAAGGCACAGGCTTCAAGAGCCTGCATTTTTAGCTTACAAGTTGATCAGACAGACAGAAGTGCTCTTTGGATCAGGTTAAAACCAACTAAAAGGAACTTTTGGGAAACCTGAGAGCTTGGCTGCAGTACCAGAGCAGGTACTGTAGAGGTATTTCAGAGGATCAAACCTGAACAACCAAGTTTTGGTGCTTATATAAGGATATTCAATACTCCAAGAATATGAACAGGAACTGAGTAAGTGGAAGTCTCATTGGGAAGGGAAGTTTAGTTTAAAATTTCCCAGTTACACAATGGACTGTGAATTCCACATTGTTTGTAGAATTGAACTCAAATTTTGCTATTCACTGTATTTTATCCAACCTCATTTACTTGGAAGAAGAATCAAGAATCTGTCTTAGAACTGGGTGGAACTGAGTAGTTGACAAGCCTTTGACCACTAAAGTCAATGCTTACTGAGGGGATAAACAAATTAAAGGAAAAGGAAATTCTTTCTAACAGGAAAAGAGCAGATTAACTCAAAAAATTAAAGAATTCTTCAGAGAAAGTAAATTTGGCATCATTGATACACAGTTTCCCTTCACATGTGGTGAGAGTTTCTCTGTACAGTACAAGACTGGTGGTGAAAATTTCAGATTAACTGTGTTGCAGTGTCCAACTTGATTTACAGCTGTGGAATTTACCCTGTCTTTGTTTATGAGTCTGATGGTCAGCACTTTCCATCTCTGACAAAGCATTCCCCTCTCTTTCTGTCAATAGGCCTTACAGCTCCATGGAAAGACTTCAGATATAGATATCACTTTCTTCTTAACACTACACCAAAGGAGCCTTCCTTCCTCAAAAAAGAAAAACAGAATAGTCTAGAAATATGCACTCATATCATGCAGCAACTCTAAAATTCTCCTGGAAAAAAATGCTGACAGCATTTCACACAACCAAAAGAAATACTAAAAGTAAAGCACTAAATGCTGTTTTGGAAAGTGTGTGGGTGATGCAACCAAGCATTATGCACCATCCTGAAGTTCCACAGAAAATGGAGAAAGCAGAAAAGCACCCCAGTGGCTCTCCAGCAGACACCTTGGGCTTGCTCTGTCTGTCCCCTGAAGGTGCCCTGCTGTGCCCACCAGTCCTTGGGTTGGGAAAGACCTCTCAGTAATTGGATCTTAACACCCAGGCTGCCTCTTCAGTTCCTCTTACATCCTCATCACTGTCCATGTTATCTCCTCTCCCATGTCTCTCCTTCAGGCTGCAGAGTGTTACTCTTGTCCTTGTGCAGAACTTCCCAGAACTTCGATACCCTTGTTGTTGCTTTGTGAGCTGCACTAACAAGGACAAAATACCCCTCTGTATCCTACAGTGTACAGTCCTCATGCTCTCTGCTCTGCTCTCCAGTCCTTTCCTGATGCTTTCTAGCAGCCAGTTTGTTTTCTGATTGCTGCTGAGCATTGAGCTGCTGCTTTCAGAAGAGCAGTTATGCCCCAAGGTCCCATTTGTGTGTGTGAGGTTTAACTGGGAGCCCATTAGCAGCAGTAATCCCAGGCTTGTTCCTCCCTTATGTGCATAATTTATCTGGGTTTGCTTACAATGGATTTCACAGACACTCCCTGTGACTGTTCCTCTCCCTGCAATATCCCCCTGCTTTATTAGTGGTAATTGCTTTTCCCTCCCTTTTCCAGGGGATCAGCAATTCACACAAACTAAGAACAATTGTCCCTTCTGCCTCTTCCTGCTGCTCCAGCAGGTCTGATGGAGGCACCGTGTGCCCAAAAGCCCTTGGCATTGTCTCAAGTGAGTCAACAAAATACACCTGGCAGCTCAGGAGCTGTGGCAGAGAGCTCTGCTCTGTCTGGAGCTGGGAGCAGGATGGGCTCAGTCACCTGAGGATTTAATGGAATGCTACTTGTAGATACTATTTGCAATGTGGGTTAAATTGTTTTGATAATTAAATAACTCTCAATAATTAATTAGTTAAACCCCAACAGCAGGGTAAGGAGAAAGTTTGCAGCCTGCCTCTGTGCACTTGGATATATAGTTTTTTTAAAAGGGTAAAGCAAACAAACAAGCATCTAGATGATTCCCTCTCACAAAGAAACATTTGGTACTGTTACTTCATTTCTCTGACCATAATTGTCTTCATGGCCTGAGGAGACCATGTAGCATGTCCTTTCTCACTAGAGGAAGAAGGGAAATGTCTGTATTACAATATAAATCTGTATCTTGTTGAAAAAGAAAGTCGTCTGAATTAAGATCAAAGAAATGACAGACCTGAATAAACTGACCAAACAGGTGTCATCAACCCTAGGGGTCTGTATGCCCTGGCTGGGCATAATCTGGGGGACAGAAGGTCCCCTTGTGCTGGGGAAGGGATGTTTCTTCTGGCTGGGTGTAATCTTGGGGACATGCAGGTCCCTGTGTGCTGGGGAAGGGATATTTCTTCTGGCTGGGTGTAATCTGGGGGACAGGCAGGTCTCCTTGTGCTGGGGAAGGGATGTTTCCCCTGGCTGGGTGTAATCTGGGGGACAGGAGGTCCCCTTGTGCTGGGGAAGGGATGTTTCCCCTGGCTGGGTGTAATCTGGGAGCCAGGCAGGTCCCCTCGTGCTAAGGGATGTTTCTCCTGGCACTCCAGGGTGACAAGACACAACACTGATTCAAGCTGTAGAATGGGAAGAAGCTTTGAGTGTATTGTCTTACCTTTCTCAGAAGCCGGGGCAAGGTCAATAAAACTTCGACACTTTTCACCTTTAAAAGAAAAGGATTATTTTAGGAGACAGCTGTTGACTGGTGTTGCTCTGCCTCCTCTTCCTCACTGGGGCTCCTGCCATCGCTCCCACCCAGTCTCTACAGGAGCACAGGGTTGTCCCACACCGAGGGCAGATGTTCACCTGTGCCTCCATCCTGACCAAACCCCTCTGCCCACAGGGCTGGACCCTCCCTTTGAAATCCCCTCATCAGAAATAGGGGACACAGGTAGTAGAGAAAAGCATTCTTTGCTGTCTGAGTCCCTGCTGGGTCAGTGATGCTCCTTCCCAAGCCCAGCAGCAATGCTGCCCTCCAGATGGAATGGCACAGGGAAAACCCCAACAAAGGTTTTTCCTGCACTGGGAGGGCACAGGCCTCTTTCACTGGCACTTTTGCCTTCCTTCTCATCACTGGAAAAAGCCTGTGCCCCACCAGGTGTGGGGGAGCACTGCCATGGGCACAGAGGTCTCCATGGACAGACAGGACACATGTGACCAGGACAGACAAAACCTGAAGCACAAAGAAGTTAAGCAATCACATAGCATTTAAAAAATATATTTATAAAGCAGGCAAGTGCCTTGCTCTGAGCATCACAGCCTGTGCCACTCCCATCTGCTTCATGGCTACTGTGTGCACTTATTACTGTAAATTAAAGCCTCCTTTATTTACCTCTGTGTTTGCAGCATTCTTGAGAAGCCTATTGCTTCTGAACAGGAAATATATCTTAGGGGTGGATGCTTGGACCTTTCTTTTTACTTCTTCAGGCAGTCAAAGATCATAAATAACTCCTCTGGCCCAGGTGCATCCATCCACCAAGGGCATGTGTTTCCTTTGATATATTCCAGGTGCCCAGCAGCTCACCTGACTGGAGGAGTCAGAGCCCAGCATGCCTGCCAGGGGTCATGGAGGAGATTCCAATTTGCCCTTTAAGACTTTAATTGATGCAAAGGCAGCAACAGGACTGGGTTTTTTTTATTAGCTTTGCTCATTTTTAATTGCAGGGTCAAAGGACTGATTTAGGAAATGTGAGCTATTAAAAAAGAATAAGCAGTGAAATGCCACAGTGATGGGGAAGTCAGTGTGTAATTTTTTCTTGGTTGTAATACAAGTGCATGTACAAACCAATATAAAATGTTAACCTTTCTGGTGTCTTTTTAGGCAGGATTGAGGTAAACTTAACCATTCAAATGCTGGCTGTGCTGACATAACAACCTATTATTACAATGTTATGATTGCTACTTCTACTTTACTTTCTGCAGTTTTAAACCTATGCTAAATAACTGAGAAATGTTGTGTGCATACTCTGTAGTCTATATATAAGTTGCTGTAAAAGAAAAGGTTCAGTTGACATTGCAAAGAACACTTTGATAACTCCATGGCAGGGCAAGGATTTCTCCTCTGTGAATCCAGGCACTGCCCAGAAGACAGTCAAGAAAAGGAGGTGACACCTGACATCTCAAAGCATCACCTCTGTTTCTAAACAAGTAGGAAGGGCAGGCTGTAACTGAGCAGAAGGAACATCAGATGGAAAAGTTAGGAAGTTTTGGGGCAGACACAGGAAGACAACTAATGGATCACAGAAATGACACCAGCCCAGCAGTGCTGGCAGGACCCTGCAGGTCTCCTGTCCAGCCTCCTGTTCAGAGCAGGACTATCACTAACACCTGCTGTGGCTTTTTCAGCCAAATCTTGTAATGCTTCAAGGATGGTGATACCCATCACTTAGTGACACCAAGGATGGAGTTTCTCCTCTGCTCTGGTCCCAGGGCTGCACCATCCTCCTAGAGAACAGCCCTTTACACCCAGCCTGAACTTCTCTGGCTCCTCTGGCATCTTTGTGCTATTCTTTCTCTATTTTTAGGGACATGAACAAGCCCAGCTCCCCCAGCTTCTTTTCACACATGCTGTACTTTAGGTCCCTGACCAAGAAACCCAGAGAAATAGCTGGACAATAAACGAGACTGTGCTGTAAGTAGGAAACATTCTCATGCACAGCATTGGAGTTTTAAGGCATGAGGTTTTTCAGGAATGCACTGACATAAAATCAAGGGAATATAGGGAGAATGACCTTTAGATCTGGACTTGATATAAGCAGATTACGCAGGATTTTTGATTGTAGCCATATGGACCTGTGGTTTGGGTCTGGTTTTGTGATGTTTTTTTGGTTGTTTTGTTTTTTTCTCCAGATGTAAGGTATTACTTTCATGAAAGCATTATTCTAACCTGACTTCAAGCTAACTGGCCAGCACTGATCTCACCCATGGTTGTAGTGAACCCAGAGCCACAGTACTGGGAAAATTTAACAAAGACCTGACTCTCCAGCATGTTATGCCAAGACAGGCAGAGGGGAATGGCATTCACTGTGATGCCAAAAGGGTTTTTGTTCTGATTTTCACATTTTGTAGATTTTAGGAACACAGTAGTTGTGGATTTTTAGAGGGTTAATATTTCTAACAGTTTAAGTTTAATGCCTTTCTATCACTACCCCTGTCCCAGAACAGGGAGCTCAAATTCCTTTAGTTAATTAATCTTGTTTAGACTCCTTTCCAAGGTAGAGCTGAAGGATATCAAAAGGCCTATAGAATGAAACATAAACACAGGTCAGAGTGACCCAGAAGCCAGAACTGGATGAACTCCAAGAGACCTTTGTGTGCCTGAAGAAGAGGAGCTGATGAAGACAGAGGGTCTTGACGACCCCAGACCCAGTTCCAGAAGGTGGAACAGGGGTGGGACTGGGGCTGGACTGAGAAATGTGTAAAGCAATGATTGGAGGGATCTTATTATAAAAGCCATGGAAACAAGAACTGGGGCACATGCATGTCATCCTGTATTCCTGTAGGCCATAGGCCTGTGATATTAAAGGACCTTTACTTTTTATCTTACCCTACACTAACGTGGCTTAAGTCCTGTTTTTTGGGGGGGGGTCACTCATGGCATCAACTGCTACAGAAATTGCACAGGCAGCTCTGAGAGCTGGAGGTACAGATGCCTCTCAGATACATGGCAAGGTACAGAGCTTTGCTGCCATGTGGGTACTGAGGAAGATGATGGTACGACAGACTTTGGCTGCACCTGCCTTGTCTGCAGGACAGGAGTAGAGAGTGTGATCTCAGGCTGTTGGGAGGAATGTGAATCCTCAAAGCAGCTTGCCCAGGACATCATCTCTCCCAGGAAAGATGGCTGTGGTGAGGTCTCCAGTTTAAATGATATGGACAGAAGATGCTGGAGTGGCCAGAAAAATTCCTTTTGGAGCCACAGAATGAAGACTGAGCACAGACTGGAGACAGGGAAGGCTGGGAGGATGTCACTTCACTTCCAACAGCTGCTGTCTGGATTGTGCCTGGCTGGCTGCTGAAGGTCATGGAAGGACTTGCACCAGCATCTCCTGACACTCCCCTTCGTTGTTCCTGCTGTTGGAGGACTGGAAACCCTTCCCACATTTTCAGTAGTGACCACTGGTGGTATTTATAGACCACATCCATACCTCCACATGCAGACATGCATCTCACTGAGAACTGAAGATGTCAGCAGTGCTTTCACTATTCCTCTTAGGATTTATTCTAAGTTATTTTTGGGTATCTTGTATAACTGATCTCTTAAGCCCTCTTAAGTTTAATTTTAGACTTGGCAGAGTTTATCCTGCTGTGCTGTCCTTTTCCAGATGCATCTTCTCCTCCTAACCAGGCTCCTGGAGAATCTTTAGAGAATACAGAAAAGGCTGGTTAGAGATGCAACAAGAAGAGTCTCCAGAATTCATCCTTCTGATAGTCCTGCCTTCACCCATTTCTGTCTGCAGTTCTGGCAGAGAGGAAAGCCAAGGACTGATCTGTCCTGCACTTCATTCACACAAGGAAGAGGTGTGACCTGGCTGGAATTCTCCACTTCCACACAGAAGCAGTGGCCATGAACAGTGCATGGGAAGCTCTGTGGAGCTCAGCAGAGTCAGGAAGTTGCTGGAGGCTGAGGAGAGGACTGACCAGCCACCTAAAGATCCATAAGCAAAGCACTTGGTGCCAACTTCTTCTGTGTCTTCCCAAGGGTGAGGTAGAAACATCATCTATGCAAGTTCTGGCAAACACACTTCCTCCTCAGCTTGTCTGTGGTGGCCTTCCTGAGAGGGGATGATGGGGCACAGGGGTCTCCAGGACTGGGGACTACCAGTCCAAAATTTACTTGGGGTTTTCTCTAAGCAATCATAATTAAATAATCTAATCCTGTATTTGTGCATGTTTATGTGTAATTGTAACTTGCTGGGGAAATTCAAACTGAAGCAGCCAGAGGGTGGTGGAGACACATCTGGGCAGACTGAGCTGGTGGGTGGGTAAGAGTCTTGAGGTCTTGATAGACTCAGAGCCCATGGAAATATCTGATGGACCATCAGTGTGATGTGCTTGTGCATCTCCAGCTGGATATCATGAGAAGGAAGGGGAGCAAGTTTGCTGATGAGGATGCTGTTCCTTGGGTGTTGGTAAAGGCAGAGCTGTCTCTGGTGGGTCTGTGTAGCCAGACACGTTAGTGCCATGCCTGCTCTCATGTGTGTGTGCCCCTGCACCTTGAACACAGGCCACCCTGGATGGGAAGGGGTCCAGCAGCAAACAGCCAAGGGAGAGAAGGGTCCCTGGGCCTTAAAATCCCCGTGTTCAGCCTCCCAGGAGCACGTTCAGCCTTCCCTCAGACAGGCTCCTTGGGACTCCTGCCATCGCGTGGCTCTGCAGCTGAGGAAGATCTCACAGCTCTGCAGGGCAAATGCTTTCCAGCTCCACAGCAGTTTCTGCTGAAGAAAGCTCAGCTTTGGGCCTCTGTGTGTTTTTATGAAACAGTTACAGGAGGCTGTGGATTTGATTACTGCATCAGTGCCAGGGACTCAGGAAACAAAGCTGTGGCATCACAAGGAGATGATCCTTCTGTCTTGTTTTCAGCATGAGGCCCATACTCTTGTCCTTCTGTTGCTCACAACGTGCTGGGAAGTCCGGAGCTTCCAGCCCCTTCAAGTCTGTGGCATGTGCCTGTCATGAAAATTGTCTCATGTCTGCAATATCCCAGCATTTCAGGAAGGAGTGGAAGGCTGTGTGCAAGGCAGGCACGGGGCTGGCAGAGCTGTGCTCTGGAGCAGGGAAATGAGCTGGGGAGAGCAGAACTGCTGCAGGGATGGCAGGAGGCACTGCAGGTCGCTGCTGACAAGGAGCTGCACACACACCCTTGGGACAGCTGGGCAGGTGCTTGTTCCTCATGCCTTCCTCAGGCAGAGTTCAGAGAGAGCTGTCCCTCCCCAGCCTGAACAGCCATATGAAAACCAAACCTAACAAAGTGGCTCTTCCAAATCCCCCAGATTCAATCCTGCCAGAAAATTGAGAAAACAGGTCCCACAGAGCCAGCAGGTCTCATGGTATTCCTGCAGGACTCTGGTCTGCCTTCCCTGCTCTGCTCTGCCCACCTCACCACGGGCACAGTCACTGCACAGCTGGCTGCAGCTTCCAGCATGGACACAGGCTGGCATCCCTCTGTGGGCCTCTGGAAGACACATGAGGGCAATTAGAGAGCTACCCAGGGCAGGTTTAGGTGTGCAGAGTCTGGGTCTGGGCTCCAGCACACAGAGGTACATCCAAGCTCAATGTGCTCACTTGACTCTCTGGCTTTAAGCCTTTGTGTGTTCTACTCTTTCTTCCATACAAAATATGTGGTTTGATTGCTCCTGTCTTCAGCCCCCCACACAGCCCAAAGCTGGTTGGATTTGGCCAGAGAACACCTCAGGAACCTGGTGGTTTAGACTGGAAATCAGGAAGAAGACAGAAAACCACCAAAAAAAAAGCTTTAAGACAATATTCTGTTTCTAACGTGGCTGTTGCCATAGTAAGGACCAGAAGTTGATGTCCTGGATCATACTTATTGGTCCTACATTCCTGAGCTCTTCTCTGAGCCAGGGATAAATGGCTCATTAATAACCAGAGCAGCAAAATAAAAACAACTCTGAAAACTCCTCCTTTGCATGTCTGCCGATGACACGGTTTGAAAATATTCTAGTTAAATAACTGGACTTAAAAGAAATCCGGTAGCTCTGAGTGCACTCTGTTATAACTCTGCTTTTCATCTCACCAAAAAAAAAAAAAAAGGAAGAAAAGAAAAAGCTGTCTGTATTCACTTACTCTGCATAAAATTTTACGAGTTCAAAAGTACATTTCTGATGGAAATTTAAATGATTATGTTTCATTTAAACAACATTCCCTTTTAGTAACACCCTGGCTCACAGCCTGTGACAGACAAGGTCCCTTTTTTTTTCCCAATAGGCCCTAACAAATCTTTATCTCTCCAATTATATCTGGAGTCATGTGATTTTGATGAGATCCCACATCATCTAGTTAGAGTAAAATCATTGTATTTGTCTAAAAAAAGACATAACCCACGAGGGATCCCAGCCTAGCCGAGGCTGAGGACTCCGACACAACTTCCATGGAAAAAGGTACTACATTAGGGAAAATACAGGTCAATGGGCTCCCTCAAAGTGAGTTAGAGCAGGTTAATTAACAACTGAAATATTCCAATTTTGATTAAAGTGATCCCAGACAGAGCATTGAATCGAATTGTTTTCTAATGAAAAATGGAGTGTTAATCTGCAAAATCACCATTTTTCCAGCTGACCCTGTTGATTTTGTTGGAGTGATGTCTTCCTCTGGGAAATAAGCAAGTTCATATAGAACTGCACTAAAAGATGCCTTGAACTAAGCAGACAATTGTTTTCCTCCCTCTGGCAGCTGCCATTCACTGCTGCTGCCCATCAACATTTCTGCTGCTTCTAAATAACACCAGGATTTGTACCATTTCTCAGGCTGAGTTAACTCACAATCTGTTTCCCTTTTGGGCTTGTTTTTAAATCTGAGTGTTGCACTGTTGCTCTCTTCCAGCAACCCAACTCCTTAAGGTTTCCTACCTTTAAAAGTGGAAAAAGCTTAAAGCTTCCCACTTGTTCATTTCAGGTTTGTTTTACCCCTCAGTTCACATATACTCAAGAAATGGTGATCATTTCATCAGAGAGGCACCATCCACACAGTGGGTTCCCCCTTGGTTGGCTGGAGCACTGGAGAGATGTTCAGAGCTGTGGGTGTGGGCAGAGCTGGGAATGCCCAGGGGTTGGTGCTGCCTGGCACTATGTGCCATGGCAACTGCATTTTCCACGCTGAAACTCTCCCTGATGTGAAAAATCTTGCACAGTATCTGAAAGCAAACATCTCCACAGGCTGCTCTCAAATCATGTCTAATTGAAACACAGCCAAGTCACAAGACTCAGCTGAGTATCTTGGTGAGACCTGGTGGATGTGTACACACATCTGTCACTTGGAGAGCTGGAAAATAGTTCAGATTTCTAAATAATTGGGACAATCGAGGAAACAACAGTGCTGAGAAAGGTTTTCAATGATTCTGGTGTCAAACAAGAGCTGACTTCATAATCTGGAAAGCATTAAATCAGACAGAACTCTGAGTTGCTTTAAGCATTTCAAGCCATGGAATGGGAAGGGTTTCACCTGCCTATCCCACAGGTGACCATCTGCCACACTGTGCTGACTCTCTGAATGTAAATATGCCAAACCAAACTAGCTTTGGGCAATTCAGTGTCTGTGGGAATACAGGCTGCTCAGAAAATGGCAAAGACTAGAAAGGATGCTCTTCCCAGAGGATGGAGTGGATGTAGATCCTGCACTGCATGAAGTATGACATGCCTTCTGCAGCCTCCTGTGTGCATTAGCTGTTCCATCCAAGCTGGTGACTAACAGTGATCAAAGGAGTAAATAACCCATAAGAACCTAAAGCCCTGATTGGAGATGAAATACAGTTCAGTGGCTCTCACTCCTTCCAGATCTTTGCTGTGGATCAATGTGGATTCTCTTTTAATCATGCCAGTGTTACTGTGCAGGTGATGCCCAGCCAGTTTGCGTTGCTTTGTCTCCAGAGACACATGGGCAGAGATGCAAGTCACTGACAGAAAAGGAGGAAAGGTTTTAACTGATGGATTACTCCAGAAAATTAACATCTCAAAAGCTGACCCGTGCCAAAATGGAGGGAAAGGGGTGCAGGACAGAGCCTTACTCCCATGGCAGGGCATGGTGCTGTGAACACGAGTCCTCAGGCTGCAGCTTGAAGGATATGCAAGTGACTGTGGGAAAGGCAAAGGGATTTCTGGAGGGCAGGGAACCTTGAATGCCAGAGCCTGCACTACATCAGCCTCTATTTCTCCTCCTCTGTTAACACCAAACAGTATTTCTTCCCTGTTTTGCCCATCTATTTGCTCTGTTCATCTTAACCACTGTACTTCAGGCTGCCTGTTTCAAAGTGAACTCCAGAAACTTTTCCACTTTTGTGCCCAAGATGCTCTGTTGCTTTCTGGTTTGAGGTGTCCTGTTTTCCCGGGCAGGTGCCCCTGACTCGGAGTATGGAAACTGAGATAACTTTAACCTTTGCTCCACCACTTTTAAAGGAAATGCTCTGCAAATGAACACACAATTTTTGAAATCAAATGGAAAAATGTTATGCTTGCATTTCCTCTAGTGGACTTTATTTCCAAGCTTGTAGCTAATAACTTTGCACCACATTCTCACTCAATGGTTTTTTTCTGGCCAGGTGATGCACAGTTAAATCAGGCTGAATGACAGTGTGATGTGTTTTTTGGTCTCTCCAAATCTAGTGAGTTTAAACACAATGGAATGGCTTGCAAACATGGTTTGAGTCCCTCTTCCCATCAAATGTAGCCAAGTGGAAGGTGGAACACCATAAAGTGAATTTTGTTTGGCTGTGACTATTCTACAGGCCATGCCATTCCACAGTAATAACATCTGCTTCTTATTACTCACTGTCTTCTCTAGTTTTTTCTAAGCTAGATCAGCAAAGATTTATATTCCCATTTTGTTTGCCAACAAGGACACTGAATGATACTACACCAGTTGGTGACTAACAGGGGACTCTGCTAGAATCACAGAATCATGGAATCGACTGGGTTGGAAAAGACCTCCGAGATCATCAAGTCCAACCCTTGGTCCAACTCCAGTCCCTTTACCAGATCATGGCACTCAGTGCCATGGCCAAGCTCACTTGAAAAACCTCCAGGGATGGGGAATCCACCCCCTCTCTGGGCAGCCCATTCCAATCCCTGAGCACTCTCTCTGCAAAGAAGTTTTTTCTGCTCTCCAACTTCAATTTCCCCTGGCAGAGCTTGAGCCCATCGTGCCCCCTTGTCCTATTACTGAGTGCCTGGGAGAAGAGACCAACCCCCACCTGGCCAGAACTTTCCTTCAGGGAGTTCTGACAGTGCTGAGGTCACCTCTGAGCCTCCTCTTCTCCAGGCTGAACACCCCCAGCTCCCTCAGCCTCTCCCCACAGCACTTGTGCTCCAGTCCCTTCTCCAGCCTCGTTGCTCTTCTCTGGCCCCGCTCCAGCCCCTCAATCTCTTGCCTCAACTGAGGGGCCCAGAACTGAACACAACACTCAAGGTGTGGCCTCCCCAAGGCAGAGTCCAGGGGAAGGGTCACTGCCCTGGGCCTGCTGGCCACGCTAGTTTTGATCCAGGCCAGGATCCCATTGGCCTTCTTGGCCACCTGGGCACACTGGTGGCTCCTGTTGAGCTTCCTGTCCCTCAGTCCCCCCAGGTCCCTCTGCCTGGCTGCTCTCCAGCCACTCTGTGCCCAGCCTGGAGCGCTGCAGGGGGTTGGGGTGGCCAAAGGGCAGGACCTGCACTTGGCCTTGTTGAACTTCATCCCATTGCAATCAGCCCATCTCTCCAGTCTATCCAGATCCCTCTGCAGAGCCCTCCTGCCCTCCAGCAGGTCGACACTCCCTCCCAACTTGGTGTCATCAGCAAACTTGCTGCTGATGGACTCAATCCCCTCATCTAAATCATCACTAAAGATGTTAAACAGGACTGGACCCAACACAGACCCCTGGGGAACACCACTGGTGACCGGCCGCCAGCTGGATGCAGCTCCATTCACCAGCACTATCTGGGCCCGACCCTCCAGCCAGCTCCTAATCCAGGAGAGGGTACACTTGTACATGGGCTACCAGCTTTTCCAGGAGTATATTATGGGAGACAGTGTCAAAGGCCTTGCTGAAGTCCAGATAGACACACCCACAGCCTTCCCCTCATCCACCAGGTGGGTCACCTGATTGTAAAAAGAGATCTTTCCATAGCCCTGAATGCACAGGTTTCTATTTTGCACTGACACTGGGGTAAGGCATCTCAGCTCTCTTTGAAATCTGGGACTTCTGTGTTAGTCTTACAGCACTTTGAAGTTTATTATTACTTTACAAGGAACTAGCAGAACCCCTCAGATACTTCCATTAAGGCTACTGGGTTAAGTGGTTGAGGACAGACACATCCAAAGAGAAAACAGCACAGTGAGGTGGAGTAACATATCAAAGAAGGAGCAGTTAGCTGCCTGCTCCCTTACTTTGCTCTGTTATGAGGCTCAGCCTGCAGGGACTTTATACCCACAATTTATGGATGATAGATGTTCACACAGCTAGTCTGTCTAGCAGGATCAGGAGGACCTAAAATCCAAAGCTCCCAGAGCACTGCAGACACAAAATATCCCCAACATCCCATAAAAACTTGAATGTCTATAATAAAGCAATCACCACCACAGAAATCATGTAGCACAGGAAGGGAGCAAGAGTCATCGTGAGGAACAGGAATAAATCTGCCCATTCCTATGGCCAGGCCTGTCTCATCCCAAAAGCAAAATACCAGACATTTGTTAGGAGGAGTTCACAAGCACTTTTCTGAAATGGATCCTTCCCCATGTTTTAAAGGAAGGCAAAAATTTGTGACTCTCCCTGGTATGTAGCCTGAGGGAGATTTCCCTTCTGATCCCAAATTAGATCATCAGTTTAATGTGCAGTGCATGAGCAGCCATACCAATTAGATCCTGAGAAGCTGTAATAATGCTGCACGAAGCAGCCTCCTCACAGACTGCCTCCACCTGTAGCCAATTTCTGCAGCTTTACAGGAGGCATAAAACCCTCCAGAAAAGGGGACATGAATCCAGACAGCAGCTCTGTCTCCTGTGACTCCCACTGGTGCCCAGCGGGCATTGTGGCTGTGCCAGAGCAGAACGTGGACACCAGGCAGGATGGCTCCTTTCAGACCTCC
This sequence comes from Pithys albifrons albifrons, assembly GCF_047495875.1. Taxonomy (NCBI): domain Eukaryota; kingdom Metazoa; phylum Chordata; class Aves; order Passeriformes; family Thamnophilidae; genus Pithys; species Pithys albifrons. The sequence continues at coordinate 3,557,111 of NC_092473.1, forward strand.
TTAAGACACCAACAAATCAGCCATGCAGGACTCACTCCAAGCTTCCTCATGCCAGGAACATTCCTCTTCTCTCCTGCAGTTCTTCCTGTGGCTTAAGAAGTGTCCATTTCAGCCCATGGATTTCCCTGGCTCACACTGCCCTCTGTGGAGTTGAGGTCCAGACACACTCTCTGGGAACTCCATCCTTGGATTTGCACTTTTGTTTTCCCATATATATGATATCACCACATCCCCTCTAGCTCTCCAATTTATTATACTAAAGAGGACCATTTTTCTTTTCTTGAAGGGGATCCTCTTTCCATTAATCACCTTGGAAATCCTACTCTCCATCTGAATTCACCTCTCCCTTTTTCCTACCATAGCATGGCATTAACAAAAGTCACTGGTGTCACCTGTGCCTTGCACTGTGGTGCTGATTTTTCCCTAGAATAACACCTTTCCTTTATACCACAGCACTTGGCAGCTCACAGTCACCCCACAATACTGGTCCCCATCTTGGTTCTTATCTTTTCCCTACAACTGGTAATACCTGTGACCTCACAGCACTTTATGCCTTAGCATCTGGTGCTTTTAACCTTCTTTAAAATGTAATACTGCTCTTACAACTCTATCAGGCCAGCTCACATTTTCAGTTATGCAGGAAAATCTCTGCTCTGTAATGCCCAATATTCCCAGATTTTGTTTCACAGAGTATGTAAGACACACATCCAAAGCAGGATTAGACTCTTCAAATTAAGACTTCTGGGTTAAAATTGCAATGTCTTACACAGATTCCTTTTTGGCCAATGAGGAAAACACGTCATCTGAGGGCTCAGTTCATCCCATAGGAGCAGTGATGGAATCTCCCCTCTTTAATGATGCTGCTGATCACTTTAGCCACAGACACCTACCTACATTTGCTGATGTCCATGGGACTGCTGTAGGATTCATCTTGCCTTTAGTTTTTTAGGTGCTACAAATTGTATCACTAGTTCTTTTTCCCTTGATTGCTAATCTCAACAAGAACAGGATCAGTCCCAACTCCAGATTTCAGGACAGGTAGAAATATTTGATCTCCATTGTGATAATACCCCTTTTTGTATTACTTGCCACAGCCTCCTTGTAAGATTGGGCTTTAGGCAGTTTACTATTTATTTTTCCCCATCATAATAAATAAAATTAAGTAAAATCTGCAAAAGTGGTTCAAGCAAAAGGTTTGTCTTCTTCACTGTCTTTGTATCACTTCCAGTGATAGATATTTAGGGAACAACAAAGGGGTGGGCATAGAGTGATTCTACTCATATATTGCCCTTTTCATACCAGTACTCCACCAATAGTTTGGGGATTTCTCAGTCAGGGCTTGCTCTCAAACCATCCTGTTGGTAGCAAGAATGGATGTTTCCTCCCTGGATCCATGCAAACCCCAGTTTCAGCCTTCACAGCATTCCCTGGCAGGGAGCTCTGTAGGAAGGAGTATTTATTTTTGTCTGTTATGCCTTTTTATTCTTAAATCACAGAAGCATCAATGGGATGTCTTGTCTGATCTCTGTCATTCTCACTTGATCCCCTCCAATATCACATCTCTCTGCACCTTGTGCCTTCCTCCCAGCCTGAAGCAGCTCAGGCAGTTTAGCATTTCCCAGTGTGGAAGCATCCCTGCCTCTGTCACCGTGTTCTTACCATCCTCTCCACTCTCTGTGGCTCTCCTATAAAGAATTTTCAGTGGGATGTTCCATCAAAGGCTTTTTTTTTTTGTAAATCCACAGAGACTGGGTCTAATCCATTACCCTTGTCTAAGAAGTGATTCATCTTGTTAAAAGATTTACCTTTAATAAAGCCCTACCTTTGATAAAACCCATTTGTTGCCATGCACTGAGTGCTTTGCCTAAAAACTGTCCTAAAATTCCTGGGTCAAGTGGCCTGTACCACTTTTTTTCCAATCTTCTTTAAATACAGCAAAGTACAGATTCTTGCTACTAAACCTGCATTTTCATGTACCAATTATTTCAACATCCTCAGATGGAGATTATCCAGGCCCCCTGGGTTTAGTTCCTCTAGTGCTGGAAATTTTACCTTTAATACAGAGCTCTACCTCCTCAATTCCTTTTACCACTCTTTCCTAACAATTTATAACTAGCAATTTTTGCATCCCAGTCATGTGAATAAACCTGCCAGGTTTCAGTCATGCCAATTATATTGTATTTCTCATAATCCAGCAAGAATTCCCAACTCCTCTTGCTTTTAATTTTATACTCACAAGGTGCTTCTCCTGGTCCCTCTCTGGACAGCCACCTGCAGTGATTCACTGTGATATGCTTATTATCACAGGGGGTGGGGGGAGAAGGTGATGCAGAACCACTGTGGAGCAAGTTCTGGTCTTTATGTGTTACAGATTTACTCATTTCTGCAGGACTGACTCTCTCCTCCTCTGGTTCCATCTCAAGGTGCATTTAATGTCCATGATTATGGCTCATTTTGATGCATCCTTACATATCATCTAAATTCCACTCTGCCATTGACTCCCTCAGGAGTGCTAAGGAATACGAGGCACAGAGCATACAAAGAGCTGCAGACCCCTTGCCCTCAAAAATCAATCCAAACCCACAAAACAAGCCCTGCATACCCATTCCTGACCTCCTGACTTCCAGGCAGCATGGGAGCATCATGGTAAAGCTTGTTGTTTATTTAATGGGGCAGTGCTCTTTAAAGGCAATTAGGCAGCTGTTTTTCCTCTCTTTTTTGTGGTTGTTACTACTGAGATTGTCTGTTCATTGGCATCTAAATCCAGATCTGAGTTTATCTGACATCAAAGCAAATACATTGTTGAGCAAAGCCAGCTGATCTGTGACTGCTTCCCAGCTCTCCAACTCCTCTACCTGTTAGGATACCATATACCACCTTGCCTACTTTATGTGGCCATTTTTTCACGGCATGTATGGTCTTGAGTCATGGAATCTGCCACCTGGTTCCCCACTGTTGCTATTAGTACAGCACTTGTGTGGTATCTTGTGAAGGGCTCAGCACTGCTCAGGCACAGGCCCAGATTACAGGTGTGCGAGAAGATACACACTCAAAATCACACTTTAAAAGAAATTAAATGATAGTGAGCCATGGCCAAGGATTTCACAGCCCAGGAGGAGGCCTCAAGTGCAGTGTGTGAGGGCAGAACAGGACTCATGACCAGCAGAGCTTGTAGGATGTGCTGCAGCTTCATCCCCTTCCGAGCCCAGGTGCATTTCTCCTACACAGGGTCCCTCCACCTGTGTGGGATCCAAAGCACTGAGCCCACTCTGAAAGGGGGAGCCTTTTTGGTAGACTGGAATTCAGCACACTTTTGAGTCAGAAATCATGCTAAATAAGTACAGGACTCCCCCACCAATGAAATATAAATGCTCCAGTCCTTCTATTCCCAGAGGAGACTCACAATTACATTTCTCAGGTACTAAACGCTTTTTGAATTCTTTAGCTGTCCTAGACATGCTGGATAAAAATACACTCTAGATTCACAAATTATTTCAGAAATAATCACAGCATTCAATCTCTGTTAGAGCTGTCAGTGAAAGCCAAGAACTGGCACCAAGAGGAGGGCACGCTCTGCTGGGCTTTGCACAAAGTGGATGACATGCTGTTTGCACCTCAGCCTCTGGAATCCAAATGCACATTGCACATAAACAAGGGGAAGGAGAAGACACTCAAAAATGTCTTTGCTTGCAGCCTAAATGTCATTTGAAGGTGTGACTGGGTCCCAGCTCCTCCAGCCAACTGGAAGCCCTGGAGTCCTGTTCCTGGAGTTCTTGCAGCCTCAACCTGCTGGGAACTGGTCCCGTTACTTTGGCACTACAAGATCTGCTGTGTTGCAGCTGCACCAGCACAGGGAGCAGAAAGTTTTGATAGTGTGACTGGAGGGAGAGAGAAATCAAAAGCCTGGTGGTTGGATGAAGACTGTGGCTCCCAGCTGGGCAAGTTTGGAGGCTCTGGGTAGTTTTGACAGCATCACCATCACAGGGAGAGTTACTGCCATTCACGTGTGCCTGGTGGGATTCACAGTGCTTAACTTCAGACAGCAGTGAGTCAGTGAGGAACCAGGGATAGGAGTGAGCTGTGGGAATGGTGCTGACCAGAGGCTGTGGCCATATGTGCTGCTGACAGAGGTGTGAGGCTGACAAGGGCTTTGCCTGGAGGAAGGCTGCTGGTGCAGTCACTGTCAGTATGCTCTGGGTAAAGCTTTAGGAGGGGTTTTATTGGCAGTATGCAGTGCATTCAAACTGGGGATTTTGACTGATTTAACACACTACTATTTAATACAATTAATACAATAATATTTAGTACACACACGTAGTGACTGTATGACTTGTGATACCTGCAGGGCTGGGGTCAGTGAGTGTGCTGTGGATGGTGTGACGAGCCTATGGGATGGATTATTCACAGCTACATTGAGTGGGGGGCTGTACATAAAAGCATGAGCATTTTGGTGTTGGACTGGGGCTGGGTGGTGCCTCAGATAAAATGATCACCAGTCAGGCTGCAAAAGGCCATAACAACATACTGACAGTCTGATATTACAAACCTGTAACTCTGAATGAAGACCTGTCACTTATTTTATGTTGACACTATTAGGGACAAATTTAGATCTGTGTCTTTTACATTGTTCCTGTCCTTATCAGAAAAAGATACAGTAAATGTGAATGAGGCAGCTGTCTGTCTAAACCAACATATCCCCTGGATTATTTGCAAAGGTTGGCCACTCCTGCTCTGCTAACTGAAGAGTACTTTCCTCCAATTTAAGTGTTTCAAATAAGAGGAAGCACACACATGACTGCTGTGGTGGTGTGGGGAGGGAGAAACAACCCCTTCTCTTCTGCTTTCAGCATAACTTTCTAAAGCTGGCTTCCAGCTCTCTCCCGAAATCACCCACTCCAGCACATCTTTGTTTACCCAGTACAGAATAGATCACTGTATTTCTCTTCTCCCACAGATAACTCACTTTTCTGAGTGGGCTAGAGTCACACAGTTACAACTTATCTCACACATACATCTTGACTTGGAAAGATTTCAGTATCTGCCAGAAATATGGGCATGTTTGATTGTGCCAATCCCAGCTAAGATGCTCAAAAAGCCAGAGATTTTCAAGCTGCTCACTCAGGCTGCTGTGGCCTAAGTTGATTCCCATATAAGTAAGATAAAACATCTTTTTTTTCTGTGTTTTTTTCTTTTTCCCTAACATCAAGAAGGTTGCTTTGGTGCCCTCACTTCAGCATGGAGCTGTCTATTGACAGTCCCAAGGCTGAAGTTCAGGAACTTTCCTTTTCTTATGTTAAACTGAGTTTTAATGACCAACTAATCCTCGAAGAACTATCCTCAAAAATACCAGGGAATATACACAGCCCCTTGGGATGAAATGGGCTGTGAGCACCTCCCCAAATTTGTCCCACTTTATAGTACATCCCTACAGAGCAGTTTTACCAGGATCTCATAAGCTTCCCATTAGCAGAGAGGTGTCCTCAGAGACACAACATGTAGCATGTTACCTGCTCCTCTCTCCCAGCAGTGGTGAATGACCAACTTCCCAGTCTACTCCTTGGGCAATGGGCAGGATAGGCTGCAAACAGCCCAGAGAGGAACCAGCATCCACAATCCATCATCTCATATTGTGTCACATTGGTAAACTTTATTTTTCAGACACATAATCTAGAAAAGAGTTCTTTCTAAAGCAGAGTTTGGAAATTAGCTCTACCAGACACCTATGGGAGCAGGGACTGTCAGTTTGCATCTGCTGAGACTCAAACGGGTCCCATGGCAGCTGCCTGCCATCCACCCTCCAATGTTTTATTTCTTGGTAAGTGCCAGGGTACAGCAGAAGAAATGAATGCACTGATAAGCTGGAGAGGTGTCTTTTTGAGTGGTTCTCAGTCAGCAAACGGCTGAGCAGGGAACAGAAATGAGCTTTCTTGCACCCAGTTGTGCCCTTTAACTGCCATTTCTCTACTTCAATAAACACACAACCCAGGAAGGGGTTGCGGGTGGTCACTTACTTAAGGGATACCAGAAAAGAGGCAGTGTGATAAAACCCGTGCCCTTTGTGCTTTCCCTGCCACTCCGACCACCGTCCTCGGGGCGATTACAATGAGATGTCAGACTCTCCTTAACAAGTGGCGGCCGCTGCCCTTCGTGCGCTGCCCGGAGCGGCTCGGGGAGCAGCGCTGGCCGGCTCTGGCCGCAGTGCCCACCGCGGGGCACACCTCGCTGCCCGGGGAGAGCGCACACCTTGCGCCAGCCAGCAAGAAAACAGCCTAACCCTCTCTCTCCCTCTGGAAACAGGTTGCTTTCCAACAAAGAACTGTTAGAATCCTGCCTCTCTCTGCAGGGCGAATCTGCTCTGAGATACGGCACGGCACAGCCTGTGTGTTTATCGCGCCGAGGCAAACGCGAAGCTGCACAAGCTGGAAGGAAGTTGTTTTATACTTACCAGCAGCATTGATATTTTCCTCACAGGAGTACCAGATCCCGGTGTGGAAATACCTGAAAAGGAAGCGGTCATCTCCCGTCTCCCAGCTGTAATGAACCACATTCTGGTTTGTCTCATTTGCAGTCTCATTCCCGCCGTAGTTGAGGCAGTTTGTCTTCTTCTCTTTCCCACAGCTCGGCTTGGGGACCCTCTGTGTGCCCTCACACCAGTGGGTCGTGATAAAAGCTGTTGTAGAGAAGAGGAGAGCCATCAGATTCAGACTCACTGCTAGCAGGGCTCTGCATCTTCGATTTGTCTTCATGGTAAATCCGCCCTCCCTCCCCCTCCTGCTGAGAGAAGAAGTCAAAGGGGTTTGTTTTATTTGGGAGAGGGGGGGGTTTCAAAGCCTCTCACGATTCAGAATCCAGTTGTCCAGGCACCAAAACTCTCAGCTTCTTCCAATCTGCTGTAGCGGCGGCGAAGGAAACGCTGCAGCCAGACTCCCATTCTTCCCCCTTCACTTGAAACCCTGCCTTTGTACGTTAGCGGAGCAGCTGCGGGCGCGGGAGCGCGGCCGGGCTCTCGCAGCCGGGCAGCTTCAGCGCGCTGACGGGATCGCACAGGCTCTGCCTCGTCGGGAGCCGCGGAACAGCTGCTCGGGTACCACACATGATCCCAGGGGGCTCCGCAGCCTCCTCCGCCGGGAGACACCTGCAGGCTGCGAGACTCGCTGTCCTCCGCTCCCGTAGGATGGGCAGGAGAACTCAGCGGGCGGCAGGGGCAGGGACAGACACAGCTGCTGCTGCTGCCGCCGCCACCGTCCTCGCACAGCTCGGCCACCACTGCAGCACACTGGCGGCTCAGCCGGACTGGGGGAGGCGTCACGGCTTAGTCTCAACAAGAATTATTGTGTGGAGCCGTGAAATGCATTTTTCATATACCAGAGGAGAGAGATTCGTCCAGGAGCAGGAGGAGAGATCGAGTGGTACTTTAGCATTTCTGCTCTGAGCTAGTGAGTAGTAAATCCAGGGTTAGATTCTGCTGTCAGCACACTGGTGTAAATCTGTCTCTTCAGGGGCTCGCTCTGGCAGTCAGCAAAGCCCCAGAGGAATTTCAAGCTCAGTGTGTGATGAGCAGAACACACATCTTTCACAATGCCAAGTGGAGCCCCTTTCTCAGGCTTTCATTTCCACACAGAGCACACACAGATGTTCGGGTTGAAGAGTCCATAGGAAATTTTGTAGGTCCTGGTTTGTGCAGATGGAGAGAACTAATTAGAACAAACCCTGGCCTTTACTCATCAGGTGGCAATGCTGTGAGAGCAGGGAGGACTACTTAAAATCCCATTTCCAAAGAGAAGTGTATTGCCCTGTTGTGATGGTTGACTGGCTCTGAGGGTTCCTCACCTCTGCCCACATTGCTCAGGGCTACCTGGTGAGCACAGAGTGCCACAAGGAGCCCTTGATGGTGGTGAAAGTGCAATCCCTAAGAGCCTGTATCCAAGCACTGAAGTTGGCCACACTTTGCACACAACAGTTATGTGCCCTTAGTAGATGAACTCAATTTTCTGTGTTGAAGAAGCTGCATGTGCCTCCTGGGCTTTAGACTGAGTGGTATTCCCTTCCAGCCTTGTTTGGACTCCCTGTAAGGGCCTTGGGAATGCTTGTGGCCTCTCAGAGCAGTCCAGCAAACCCTGGAAATAACCCTGCAGGCACACTGGCTTGTGCTATCAGGGGGACAGGGCTGCCATCTCCCACCCTGCACTCTGCTGAGGCAGCACACATGCAAAGCTCATCCTGTGCCTTACTGTCTGCAGACAGAACATGCGGGGCCACTTTCTCCGGCTGCTTGAAGAAAGACTGGAAGGATGAGGTGAAGTTTCTCCCTGAAGCCACCACCCCACAAGGCTTCAGGGACCTGTTTCTGCCTCCCTGATGCCCTCATAGATAGACTTAGGACTCTTCTATGGCTCTTGTTGGTGCCTGCCCTGCACATCTGGACCCAACTGTTGATGAGATTTTCCACTATTTATACACACTCACTTGGCTTTAATCATTTTGTGTTAAAAGTAAACTGGAAAGTTGCTGGAAAACTTTTGTGAGAAAACTCACATGGATCTGTGAGAACAATTATGATGGCAACTTTGCAAGGTTAGTTGAAAGAGTTTTGTACTGCAGACCCTTCCCTGCCCAAGAGGCTTCATTTGGCCTGCTCCTGCCTGTACATGGTGACAGCCACCTCCCCAGGGCCAGGTTTCTTCCAGTGGTCTGCACTAGCAGAGTGCCTCTGCATGGTCCTCCTTGTCCTGTTGGAATGGCTTGTCACCTCTCCCTGTTCTGGTCTTTTCAGCATTACACCTTGCAGCCAAATAATCAGCATGATTTCCTTGGGTTTAATTACATGCAAGACATACAGAGGATAGGTGTTTAGAGGACCACAGGATTATTGCTTCAATTATTTCTATGTTGCAGGACATTCACTCAGTAATGCCTTTGTGTGTTCTGTGTTTCTCAGGGTTATCCACTTGCTTAGAGGAATAAACAAAGCCCTCAAAACTTGGACAGAAAGACTTCAGAAGAAAGCTTGTGCTGATCTTCAGGACTGTCTTTCAAGTGGCTGTCAACATCTGAATCATCACACTTTTCCAAGTGTGAATATAGGTCTTTACAGCTCTTTTCTTACAAATTTTTCTCTTTCTATTGCCCTGTGCATTGTATTTTCTGGCTGCAGCACAAATGTCTCCACACTTTGCTTCTCCCTTTGCCCATCTCCCTAAGGGCTGGGCATCCAAGAGTTTTGTTATCTGTGATAATTTTGTCCTGAATACTTCTTATGGTTTGTTTTATTCCTAACCCTAATAGATATTTCTATTTCTGTTCCTCCTTATCTTCCTCATTCTTCTTTTTCAGGCAGGCAGAGCTGTTGAGAACAGAGATGGTGGCAGTATATTAAAAAAAAAGCAAAATGAAGCAGAAATTTGGTCTCTTTTGTGACACAGAGCTATTAGAATATTAAACATTTAAAAATACCGGGGACAAAGTAAAGTGTGCTCTTTTTTAAATAGGAATAATTTTGTTTTCTAAAGGAAGTCAGGTGGGTTTTTTCATTATTAGACTCCTCTTGCTGCATAAGTTGGGATTACTTGAAAAGAAGGAAACTAGTCTGTGCTATACTCATGCTGTAATACTCCAATGACTTCTCTTTATATAATCTCTGTTTATCAGATTTGTTGTGTATAAAAATGGAAAGATCATACATATGTTGCAGAAGGCAGTTCAGATGCCTGGATTATGTTGTATTTACGTGGTATTATCTTTAATAGTAAAGTAGAAGGTTTTGAATGCTATAGAGAAATAGTTTTCATATTGTGGCTACCAGAATCTTTAAAAACCTTTTTGCAGCAATAGCTTTTATCTGATGCTGTGAGAAATAACCACCTTCACAGGTTATAGCTAAGCCCCTTTCCCTTTACTATTTCTTACAGGATCAGTGTACATTGTTATTACTCAGGATTTACTCACGTACAGAAGGAATTTGCCCCAGAGGATTTAAAATAACGATAGCACTTGCAAAGGAATCTTTCAGTCAGGCTGTGTTTTTCAGTGGTGGCAAACAGAAGCCCCATTCACAGAAATGAGAGGAAGTCCTGCTTTTGGGTCCTCTGGTTTGATGGGGATGTGGTGACCTTAGTCTGGTTGTTTATTTGATACCAGCAGTGTTAGGCAGTTAAATGTCTCCCTGACATCCGATCCTGTCAGATCTCGGAAGCTCAGCAGGGTCAGCCCCGGATTAGTGCTTGGATGGGAGACCTCCTGGGCAATGCCGGGTGCTGCAGGTTCTAGTCCTGAGGACTTCACTGGCACTGTCCAAGCTCGCTCGGCCGTGGCAGATGAACCTCAGGACTGAAACGGTGGGGCCAGTTCTGTGCACGCTGAGCCTCACCTAAAATCCACTGGGCAGGCTGGAAGGGCACGTGGGGAGAGCCCTGCCCAAATCTTCGTTCGCGAAGATGAGCCACACACACCAGCAGTGTCAGCTGTGGGGGATTAGATACTGGTTTGAAATCCTCATTGAAAAAAAACCTATAGCTTTTGTTTAAATTCTCATTTCTTACAGTTCTGCCCCTCTGAGCTTCCTCATGTGTTTGTATTGTCGCTGGATTGAGTTGCTGGCCCCTCCTGACAGCCCATCTTTGCTTTTCCTCAGCACTACAGATCCACAGAATCCATTTGCTCAATTCATTTGTCTTACAAACGATGCAAAATCTCCTTTTCTAGCTAGAATTGTCCTCCTTGGACATGAAGATCTGCACAGCTCATCTTTTTCTTGCTCTCTTACCACAGTAAATATGAATTATTGGTATGCCCCCAATACACTTCCCCTGTCCCCACTCTGTCCAGCAGAATGGCAAGTTTGACCTTTATATTCAGAGAAGAGGGTGGAGGTAGAAATTCTCTCTGTATTTCCCCCAGCTGTATAGGCATATCTTGTCTTCTCTATATGCAGTCTCTCTTTTGCTGTTTTCACCTTGGGTTTTGCTTTTTTTTTCTCAGACCTCTGACCCAGAGTGGTCTGTGTTCAGCACTCTGAGCACACAGGGTGAGCTGTATAATCCTGCTCATCTAAGAGATGCTGCTGAGAGACATTACTACTGAGCTTTTTACAGAAATTAAGCCTTCAGCAAACGGGCAGTCCCACTAGGGTGCGTGTGAAGGTGGGCTGAATATTGATACCACATGAAATCTTGGTGTTCAGTTCAACTTAGGACTTGAAGTGTGCCTTTCATGTACTTTGCTTGTGGGCATTTAGTCAAGGACAAGAAGATTGCTCAGGAAATTCTTCCTGTTCCTAAACCAACCAGGCAAAAAATGATTTGTGACAGTACTGTAGCGAAGACCTTTAGCAGCCTTGACAGAAAAGAAAGCTATAAAACAAACTGTTGGTTCTCCTGTGTGATTTCCCCAGAACAATTCCCTTGTCACTCGTGAGTAGACAAAACATCCCTAAGTGCCCGTTCAGAGGAGTTGGTAAGGATGTTTTGACCAGTTGTCAGTATTGCTCATCCTTGCCTGCACCCCAGGACTGTGCCACTCCAGGCACCCCTTCTCCTGCTGACAAAGAGGGGCTCTGCAGCTCTCTGGTTTCTCCTGCTGACAAAGAGGGGCTCTGCAGCTCTCTGATTTCTCCTGCTGACAAAGAGGGACTCTGCAGCTCTCTGATTTCTCCTGCTGACAAAGAGGGGCTCTGCAGATCTCTGATTTCTCCTGCTGACAAAGAGGGGCTCTGCAGCTCTCTGGTTTCTCCTGCTGACAAAGAGGGGTTCTGCAGCTCTCTGATTTCTCCTGCTGACAAACAGGGTGATGCCGTGAGTGACTCTTCCCCCCAAAAACAGGACTTCAAGCCACGTTAGTGTAGGGTAAGATAAAAAGTAAAGGTCCTTTAATATCACAGGCCTATGGCCCACAGGAATACATGATGACATGCATGTGCCCCAGTTCTTGTTTCCATGGCTTTTATAATAAGATCCCTCCAATCATTGCTTTACACATTTCTCAGTCCAGCCCTGGTTCCACCCCTGGTCCAACCCCTGGAATTGGGTCTGGGGTCGTCAAGACCCTCTGTCTTCATCAGCTCCTCTTCCTCAGGCACACAAAGGTCTCTTGGAGTTCATCCAGTTCTGGCTTTTGGGTCACTCTGACCTGTGTTTATGTTTCATTCTGTAGGCCTTCTGATATCCTTCAGCTCTTTACCTTGGAAAGGAGTCTGAACAAGATTAATTAACTAAAGGAACTTGAGCTCCCTGTTCTGGGACAGGGGTAGTGATAGAAAGGCATTAAACTGTTAGAAATATTAATCCTCTAAAAATCCACAACTACTGTGTTCCTAAAATCTACAAGATGTGAAAATCAGAACAAAAACCCTTTCGGCATCAAGGGGCTCTGCAGCTCTCTGATTTTCCCTGTCAACAAGAAGGGGCTCTGCAGCTCTCTGATTTGCAGTCTGTCCCAAACAGCATTACATTAATCATCCAGCACTGCTCTCTGTGTAAAAACGGGGTGGGACTGGGATGTTAACAGATTTGTACTTAGCTGCTATCTGCATTTAATTCTTTCAGCAGCTGGTGGAAAGGAAGGGAGATGAAAAGAAGTGACAGGTCTGAGTCATGTTGTGATTCGTGTCTAGGAGAGCTGACTGGTGAGTTGCCTCAAAAGATGGTCCAAAAGGTCATGGCTGAGCAAGCAAGATATTCCTGAGGCCAATCTCAACAGGCCATTTACACATGTCAGCCTATGCTGGGAGTGAACAAAATGTAGTGCTACCCTACTTTTAGAGTCAGAAATTTGTCTGTCTGAGAGTGGCGAGAATTATTTCCTCACAGTCTCCCGTTGGATTGGATTAAGATGAAAGTTTAATTAATATTTGCTACTTTTTGTTAAGGCTTCTCTTTGCTCTGATATGTCTAAGTTATTGGAAGAAGTTACAGCCCTGCCTAAGAAGAACTCTGAAGCAGAACCTACCTTCTTTACTGCTACAATTAAAGAGGCATTTTTGCACATCAAAGCCTTAATGGCAGCTTGTGAGTCTTTCAATATTCTTAGGCACCTTGGCCTGGCAAAATAGCAGCACCAGAGCAAAGGTGGCCACAGCAAACAGAGCAATGCTGAGAAACATCAAAGGGTTCATTACACAAACATGCTCTTTTATAACCCAGCCATCTGATTTCCATATTCATATAAAGTTATAGATTGTTATATCCCAGTGTGCCTTGGAGGTACCTAATCCACTAACTACAGATGAATTCATTTATCTTACTTCCTCATTTGTTCTTTTTTTTAAGACCTTCTTTCCCTTCTATTATCAATATATTTTTAGGGACAGCAGCCAGAACATTTAAATGTCTGTAGTTTTTAGTTTCTGCCTGGCAAAGGACTAAACTGTGTACATTTGGTGTCATTTATATGAAGACTAATGTTGCTTATTTGTATGTCCATGTATTTTATTCCCATAATTAAGATTCATCCATATGTCCAGGCATTTTAAGTGATAGAATATGATTTGCAATGAGGTTTTACTTCAGGAAGGGGTGACCAGGCAGACTTGTTTGAGCAGCTCTGTACCCTGCAGGTCACATTTCTCTGTATTCTCTGCAGAAATTGTACTCTGTGCAAAATGCATTTGGGAAAATAGACCTTACCAGAGCAGAGCAGGAGAGGCTGCTTCTGTCCAGGGATGGCTTTTGGATGGGCCCAGTATGACTTGCAGAGAATGAGTGCACATCCTGTCACTGGAGGCTTATTCCAAGCCAAGGGATCAAGAGCCTGTGCTCATGATCCCCAGCAGAGTTTCTGGCTTGCAGACAAAGGGACACAGGGTGGTGATGCTGAAGGTGAGTGCACAGTCTGGCTGCCACAGGAAGGCAGGTTGGCTCTGGAAGCTGAATGCAACAGAACGCTGCATTTGGTCTACACTGAGACAGAATCAGAGTCAGTAAGGTTAGAAAAGAACTCTGAGATTATCAAAACAACCTATGACCAAACACCATCATGTTAACCACTCCATAGTACCTTTCTTTCCTTAAATACCTCCAGAGATGGTGACTCCACCACCTCCCTGTGCAGCCCATTCCAAAGCCCAGTCGCTCTTTCTGTGAAGAACTTCTTCCTAATGTCCAACCTGAACCTCCCCTGGTGCAGCTTAAGACTGTGTCCTCTTGTCCTGGGAGAACACACTGACCCCCACTTGGTTAACAGAAGCTACAGAATAGCAAATTCATCCATACAGCCAGAAGGTTTTAAACATTCCAGTACCAAATCTCAGTCTGAGCACAAGACTCTCCCCCAGGAGCACAGCAGAGGACAAAACAACCGAACTAAAAACCAGGAGATCGATAGTAAAAGCAAAACTTAGTGGAAAAGGTCTCTCTTCATAGCACAGCCAGGTAATTGCATAACTGTTCCAAGTGGAAGAGAAAAGGTCAACAGGAGGATGACAGGCTGGTGCACAGAGAGCCTCTGCCTAGCAGGGGACAGCATTTCATAGTGCTTTGGAAGAAAAGTGAATGAGTATGCAAAAGTGACTAAGAAAATGCCAAACTGTATGAGAAGGGCTGGGTAAGACTGTCCCAGAATGACACACACTGTCATGGTGAGAGACATCCTCTAAACTGCAGGACATCTGAGGCAGCACCAAACTCAGCAGAGGGTTGGGAACAATGTCAAATTTAGCAATGAAGTTGTACCAGATGGCAGAAGAGGGAGTCAAGGCCAGGACTTGGCAGCAAGAGGGAAAATGTTAGCCATCAGCCTGTCTGGGTAGCAGCAGGAGGGATGAGATATATGAGCAACCTGGAGGACGAGCAGGACGCTCAGCAGAATGAAAGCACAGCAGAGCAGAGAGGGATTGTGCAGTGGAAGGCTGGTTTGAAGACCACAATATGCTAAAAAGTATAGAGCTGTGGCTGGCTTGTATCAAGGACCTCTTTCACATGAACTCTCTTGCCTCAGCAGGGGGGCAAAATGAAAGAACAGTTCTTCAAAGGAAAATTGCTATAAATCTGGCAACTTAAATGAGAATGGAGCTATAGGAGGAAAAATGTTCAGCAGTAGCACAATGACTGCCTGGTCAGCTCAGGAGCTGGGGTTGTATTTCCAGGTTCACAGCTGATCATGAATATTTCCTCTTTCCAGTCCTTTCCTTGACTGAGTTTTGGCTGGGGAAAAGTCCTTCCTATTCTCAATATCCTGCAAGGTCTCAGGGAGTGAACACCTCTCCACTTGTTGTGTGCATCTTTAAAGATCTTCTTTTCTCCACCATGTGCTCCAAACCATTCAGCCCTTCTGTTCTGTGTACGTTAATGCAACACCCGTAGCACAGAACAGACTGCCTGGTTGGAAGCAGATATAGAGCACTCAGTTAAAATAGTTCTGCCAAATGTGAATTGTTTGGCAGGTAGAATGTATTTATTTTAAGCCTCTGTTCTGTCTTTAAATAGGCCTCATGCTCTTGATTCAGATGTTGGATAAAAAAATAAAGGATAATGGAAAATGGGAAAAAAAAATCAGATATTGTTAATGTTCCAAGGACAATGAAGACACAAGTCTTTTGGGTTGCTTGTAGAGGAGGCTGATAGACCCAGCTGGGCTCAGTGGCCAGAGGGCCTGTGTCCAAGACCAGCTCTGATAAGGTGCACCCATGTCACTGGGGATCAGATGATGGTACACAAGAGGACAGTGAAAACTCTGATCAGGACCTCCCCCTGCTGGGAATTGCCTTTGAGCTCAAGCCACAGCCCTTGTCATTGCTGCCAGAGCTGTAGCTCTGCTGTGCCTGGCTGTGCCTGATGCCCCAACACTGCAGACCCATCCAGTGCTTGGGCCTGACCCCTGTCATTGTCCCCAGACCTTCCTAAAGTCAGCCCTTCCATCATTAAACGCAGCCACAGCAGCAAGGGTTGGGCTGGCAGTTTCCTCATGGCTATTTTTTCCAGCTCTGAAGATCTGTACATGAAGTGCAAGCTGTCCCTGGGGCACTGAGGGCTGCAGGGTGAGCAGGGTCTGGGGGAGCATCACTGTCTGCTGGGCTGCACCCTGACAGCACAGGCTTAGCTCTCCACAAGGGCTGAGTTTGATCCCAGCAAATCATGGGCATCACAACCCTCAGCTGGAGCCATTTCTGCAGTAATAGCTCAATTATAGCCCAGACGTGCACACAACCAAATTAGGGCTCTGTGTGCAGTATTTACTTGGGCAATTTCACTTAACCTTGCCATCTTTTAATTGCTTTTATATCTTGATTTAGTAATTTCTGATTTTTTTTATAGTTCCATTTATTGAGAAACACCACCAGAGACCTGATCTGAGTAATTTTCTGCTTCTGGAATTTGGTACTATAATAACAAGAGGATCATCAGTGCACAAGTTCTTTAAAGAATAAATATCTGTAACTGTATCTGCAGTGGATTAGAAGTTTATTATCTTTGTAGCAGTTGATTTGCAGGACACAGTGCCACCTTTGCAAGAAACTGAACTGACTTGCAGTCAAAGGAGGGATTGTGGTTATTTTTGACTTTGTAAGAGAGCTGGTAAATTTTAAACAGACAAAACATACAGTAATGATGCACTAAATACCTAAGATAGCAATTTATCAAGGTAAGGATCTGATTGGACAGTGAAATGCTGGACTGAATATTAGTACTGACCTTTAAAAGTTGTAAAAAGCAATATACTTGTAAGGAAATGTACTTCACAGGAAAAATTAGGCTATACTGCAGCCAGTTAGTGTTATGGAACAGATAATTGAATTCCTTGCTTCCTTGTCAATGCATTAATATGTAATTCTTCTCAAATCTTCATGTAATCAACAGTTTTTATGCTGGTCTGCATAATTTGTTCTTTGAAAAACGGCCTTAGTACCATTTCTTCTTTCTCACAAAGTTGTTTTTTTTTTTTTTGAGTCACAACCCAGAGGTTGTAGCACAGACACAAAACTCACTAAAAAGATGGTGCAGGTTTATGCTTTATTTTCATTCAACATATTTTGAGATAAATAAAAAAGAAGCATATTTTGAAAGAAATGGAGCCACTTCCTGTGACATCAAGGGAAAGAAACAGAGCAAAGTTCATCAGTCCACAGTGCTCCTCACTGTGGTGACTTGTCTGGTCCTTCTTTGAAATGTGCTATCATGGTCTCGGGAGCAAAATCAGGGATCAAAGGCAGTGGTTGCCATGACTGCTGAGGTGCAATTAACTCTTGGAATGCAGGGCAATGAACTGAGGAGTCCCTGCTGGCACTGCTGCCAATGCCACCTTGATGTTGGGCACAGGGGGCAGAGGAATTGCTCCTGTTCCACACCACGATACTCACAATACTCAGCAAAGTGCAGCCCAAACACGGAGGTTTCCAGGCATTTTCAATCACCACCTCAAATTTGCCTTCAGGCTGCCATAAACTGGAACATCCTAATGGATATTGAAAATAGCCTTGCTAAGGTGGCAGTGGCACTTAATTCCCTTCCATGTCCCTATTGTAAGAATTTGTTTTCAGGTCTTTCTTTTGTTTAACATTGTCTGCACAGTTTTCTCCCACACTTTAACTGCTTTATTGGCAATGAGGAAGGACATAAAATCTGTTATTGCAAGTGAGAAAGAAACATATGCTCTATGCTTAATGTGCAGCTGGAAATTATGCACTAAAATATTTTTTTTAAAGCCCTTTAGATTCAAGGGCCTTTTCTTTCTCTTCCTCTCTCTGTATCCCTAAACAATTGCTGGTACTGCCATAATGCAGCATTGTCAGGGCAAAGAGGAAGGAGGAATTGCTGAGGTTTTATTGACCTTTAGCCATGGAATGCACAAGAAACAGGACATTTTTCCTGCATGGGGACACCCCTGTGGGGCACACCAGAACTCTTCCAAATCACTGGGGTATAAAATAAGGATAAATGGGAGGCACAAGAGCTCTCTAAAAACCAGCCTTACTTTCAAGGTCTCTGTGATGGGGAGCTATGCCTCGAAAATTTAAGCAATATTGACCAGACAGATGGCAGTGAGACAGGAATAAAACAAGGAACTGCTACAACACACAAAGGACGTGCTGACCAGGGGCAAAAGCCTGGACAGAACACAGGGATCAATAGCCCTGACTCACTTCTCCTTTCTCACGGTGCTTTGTTGCCACCCGATGGCCCCATGCAAGATTGCAATAATGAAACGAAAAGGTACATTATTTAAGAAAGAGATGTCTTGCATTTCATTAGATCTACTGATACCCTTAAAAAAGCTTCTCAGATCAATGTCTTTTCGTGCCCTGCTAACACAAGTCTCTGCTTCACAGGTAATAAATTACTTTGTTTTATGAAGTGACAGCCATAATTGCAGTATACACATCAACTGTATTTTATTTGTGATTAGAAGGAATTTCTCATGTCTTTGGCAATTTCCTTCCTTAAGAGGACAAGACATCTGGAGGATAATGATGTTGTCAGGCTTGGAGTGGTCCCTAACATGGCACTGCTGTGATGCTTCATCCATAAATCCTGATATTCCCCTGCTAGCCAGGATAAGCACTGCAGTTGCCCCTCAGCCTGGCCCTCTGGCCACAGAAGCACATCTGCCTTGTGTGACATGGTCAATGCCCTGCTGTTGAACCACAGGGGTGCCCAGCAGGCACCCTGGACAATCCTGACCATGAATTGTACATTTTTATTTCTTCTCCTATTTCTTAAGCCCACCTTTCTCCATCCTTTCCCTACCTTTCCTCACTCCAATCTCCTCTCATTTAAACAATTAACTCATTATATTTTCCCTAGAGGTTCTAGTTTTTCCTTCACTCAGACACAGCTTTCCTACTTTTGACACCCTGACTAGGTGACTTTGGGCCTCTACATTTTTAGTGATGCTGCTGCTCTTGCAAAGCTCTGCTCCCCAAAAGGTTCTCAGCACTCTCTCCAACCAGCTTTGAAGTCTGGCTGTTTCTCACATCACTCCCTCCTAAGCACAGCTGAAGGCCAGTCATCCCTCGTGGCCCTGTCTGGAGGTTTTGGTGGCACCATACATTGTCATTTGTCACATGCAGCAAATCAGGACACTGCACCCAGTCACTGTCAACATCCTTTTCAGTGAGTGTCACCTCACATCAGGGCCTGCAGCCCTAAAAGCTTTTTACCACCTGCTGGTTTTGCCGTATAAGAAGCTCTTAGTGAGACAAAACACTGAGGCTGAAATGGTTTGGAACTAAGGGACATGTATTGCTCTGGTGAAATCCTGGTGGCTGAAGGGTGAGCTCTGCCTTGGGACAACTGATGTGGCTGACAGGGGGGAAAGGAGGAGATGTTGTAACCCTCCTGTCTGCTCCTGGAGAGGGATATGGAGGGGAAGTACAGAACTGGCAGCTGTCACTTTTACATACTTTTGGTGTAGACAGATGAAGATGCTACGAAGAGGCTGTTTTGTGGGGTGCTCTAAAGTGTTTCTTGGATCCACAGTCGGAGAACTTCTTCTGAGGGCATCACAACCACCATCGGATCACATTGCTCGGCTTCCTCACTGCCACGCAGTGTCAGCTGGGGGGAGGGCTCAGATACTTTCTGCAAAACAAATGCACTCCCTCAAACACCCTCAGGATGATAAGCCTGTCTGCTTGTCTTCTGCTTTTCCCCACAAGCTGTTCCTCTCATCCTTCCTGCCACAACTGCCCAGAGACCCTGTGCTCATGAACCCACAGCCATAGAAGCTACTACCTGCATTCTCACTTGAAGTGGACATTTAAATACTCATGAGGGAGCTTTTGGACATTGGTTTCTCCTCACCAGGGAGCTGAGAAGCTCAGAGCTGGTTCTAGGGGACATGGTGCAGTGTTGCCAAGGACACAGTTGTGTGGTGAGGGAGCAGCTGGTCAGGCAGGGTCAGTCCATGCCTCCCAGGCCACTTCTTCACAAGCACGAGAAGCACCTTCCTTGTTGAGGGCTCTAGACCAAGGACAGTGGGAGCTGTGCAGCCAGTTCAGAGCTGCTTGATCCCTGTGGCTCAACAAGGCTTCCTATGTGCCTGCTTTGTCTGCCTACCCCAAATTCCTGGGAATACCCAGCACCCTAAAAACCAATAAAATCAGTAAAAAAAGTTACCAGTGTGTCTGGCAGGACAGCAACAGGGCAGCAGGAGTACTGAAAGATTTTGCTTGTTTTCCAGGTGAGGAAAGGCAGGGTTAAGGCAGCCACAGCAAAGCCAGCACAGGACATGAGGGCAGTAACCAGCCACATGGATGTGTCTCCTAAAAACAACAGAAGCAGCAAAACTTCTCAGAGAGACTGTGAGGACCCACCACTCCCTGCAGGCAGCCTGCACCCTGAGGGCTGCCCTTCCCACCCATCCTGGTGAGATCCTTCATAGGCACACTCCAGGGGAGGATACCAGTGCCAGTGGAAGGGGCTGCACTCAGGGCTCTTTCTTTTTTACCTCTTCCAGGGAACAAACGGGCAGCACATTTGCAAACAAGACAGGAGATGTGGGGTGGAATCAAAGAGTGCAGGGTACCCTTGGGCATGGCTACAGCAGGAGAATAGGAGGAGGGCTGGCTCTCACCCTGTGCCCTCACACACTGTGTCTGGCTGAAGATGCTGCCCCTGTTGATCACCTCGACGTACGTCTGAGCCTTCACACAGTAGTCAGCTCCTGCCTCCATGGTGTCCAGGTGGGCCACAGAGCTGACCTCCTTCACCACCTTCACCTGCATCTGCCACAGGACCACGAGAGAAAGCATCAGAACTCAGGGCAGGGACCTGTTATGGAAAGGGAGCCCTATCATGGTGCTGGCCAAGGCTCTGCTGGGAGAAAAGGAAGGAGCAGCAGGAGGTGTCAGTGGGAACTGGGTGAGTAAGAGGAGAGGAGGACAAAGGCAGCAAACAAGGGAGCACAGTGGAGTACAGAACGAGACCACACACATCTGGAAGGCTAGGAGGGGGTTGAGGAGAAGAAACCAAAGGACAGAATGATAATATTGGGCTTCAACACTAGACCATAACCTACTGCCTTGATGTAAGGGCTCAATGACTAAGGTTCTGAGTGATCTGAGCTTTTTGCTGGGTGTGATGGACACCTGACTTCTGGTTTCTTTCAGCAGTTGAGGTACCTGGGGGGATTCCTCTTTTCAGAGAAGGAAATGTGGAAAGAACAGACAACCTTCTCCATGAGGAGAAGAGCAACCCAAGGGTATATCCAGAGTAATATGGGACACACTGATTCCAGGCAGGTCCTCCAGTCTCACAGCACGAGCTTGGGCTGGCAAACTGTCCATATATTGTCTCTCTGAGGGCTCTCTGTCATCACGCCAAACCTGAAGGTGACACTCACCCTCCTCTCCTGGCCCTTCTTCCAGTAGAGAACACGGAACTGAAAGGCAGGCCCCATGTCTTCCAGCTCCACTAGTAAATGATACCCATCTGCTATGACCTTCAGCACAGGTGGGGTCAGAGAAGCTGCCAACACAGAGAGAGCACCATTACCACATCAGAGGCAACCCTTAAAAACCCTCCTCTTTTTCCTCAGCCTGGAGAGGAAGAGCAGCTGCCATCTCTAGTACAGTAACACTAATCTGGTGGAACAGCTGGTTGCTTCTGTGGGGCAGAAACCTCTCTGCTCTACCTCCCAGTATGCCTAGATAAAATAAGAGACTTCCAAAAGGAGAAGGACCATGACTGGCATTTCAAACAGGAGTTTGGCAATAGCTGAGTTGCACAGAACTTGAAAGGTTTGGAATCTTCTCCAGTGGAGGAACTGTCTGGCCTGAGGGTCCCACGTGACCGACTGCAGCAGAACCAGCTGGGCAGCCAGAAGCAGAGACACCAGATCAAGCCAGCTCTTCTGCTCCTGGGCATTAGCTTAGCACTAACACACAGAACAGGAGCTGAGAAACCACTGCTTTTTCATGGGAAGTTTGGCAGTTATTCAAAGGTGAAGGAAAAGGCATTATGAGCCTCAGGATAACTGGTAGTTCACAGGAATCCTGATTTCTTTTAGTATGTACATGGTGTTAGATAGACTTGGGCTGATGGTCTGCTGTGCCTTAAGTTTGTGTAAATGTATGCAAGTGAATCTGTAAGTGATTTGCTTCCTGCTTACTTTGATATTCAAAGCTTGGCTTTTTCTGAGATTTTGCTGTGATGAATATTAGTGAAATAATGAGAATCAATCAAGTAGAGCTGAAACTACACCTTGTACATTTGTGAATGGGGAATCAAGGCAGTACAGAGCTCAGATTTGCACTGCTTATCTATGCCATTATTTACCACTCTGCTGTAGCTGAACCCAGTTTCCACCTCCTTATTTAGCAATGCACAGTTCCACACAGAAGAGAGGTTCTTAATAGAATTTGTTTTTACATCCAGTGACCTGCCACCAATACTGAGCAATATGAAAAGATAAAATCCAAGTATGTTCATGATGAATGTCCCACAAATGGGAGGCTTGGAAATCTACTTATACTTTTAAATGAAAAGCTGGAATTCTGCTTAACACTATGCCTCAAAATTGAAACAGAAAATTGATAACATTGGAAGGTTAATAGCAAATTTTGGGCAACAAAGGGACACTGCAAGATGCAACTGCCAACCAAACAGGAGCATTTCTGTTTAGCTTTGTGTTGGCATGCTGGATACAAACCAACTATTTGAATTTTGATAACTGAAGGAGTAAGGCTGACTAAATTGTTGGGTTTAGGAAGACTTTTTCCATGTGTTTTCCATGTGTTATCATACTTTCTGTGATTGTACACCTATGCCTCTGACACTGGAGCTCCCCAATCTGGAGGCAGTGTGGGCTGTGCTGATGCCCTGACTGTCTGTGAACCCCATCCAGAACCTGTGGGCAGTGTTTGAATTCCTTGGCTCCTCTCAGACTCAGTGCCAGATTTCCTAAGAGATGTGAAAGCAGAGACAAGGGAAAGCAAGCAGTAAAAATGCAGGACAAGCGCTGAAAGTGACTTTCCCTTTCTCTTTTAAACATTGGTCATATTCACACTGCATCCCATTGCAGGCTGTGTCCTCTGAACTTGCACAGGGATTGTGCTGAGGTCCTGAAGGCACAGGACCAAGCTGTCAAGTACTTCACTGAGCTGGGAGAAAGCTGCTGCTTTTGTTCCTGTTGGTCTCAGGAATGTCCTTCCCTCTCTCTGCCTGGCACTGTGGACTGTGGCTCAGCTCTGGGCCACCACAGCTGCTGGAAAAGGGAGAGGGTTTTCATTTAAGGCACTATCCAGGGAATACTTTCACACCTAGAGACACATTCACCAACTGAAGTGGCACTTTGGAAGGTGCTGCTTTGTCTAAGAGCTCTGTGTGAGTGTGGACTGCTCACTCATGAAGTAGCAGATAACTTACAAAGACTGGTGAAGGTTTAATATCAGGTCAGTTCTTCTCTAGGACAGGCAATTTCTCCCCTGGCTAAAGCTGATCACTGCAGCCCATGCCAGACTGAGAGTTACAGCCTCAATAGGGGTTTTTCTCCATACTTCTTATTGCAGAAAGCAGTTGAATACATGGCAGAGAAGAGAGGTAATGATTTCAGAGAAATTCTGGAAATACTATACTAATTTTAGGCTGCAACATGATCCTTGAGTTAAGCTGGGCCTCAGGCTTTGCAGGACTTGAAAGAAAATGGAGAAAATATCATTGCTGGCATGAGAGCAGTGATATGGAGTCTATTTTTCTTTCCTCTCTGGAGATTATTTCCTGTATCTGACAAGAGGGGAGGAGGGAATCATGTCTGGAAGGGAGCTGGGTTTCCAGGACAGCATAAGGCACATGGAGGGTGACAGGGCTCTTTCCTAGAGAAGTTGCTCCCATGGGATCAGGTTCTGGGCCCTTGGAAGTGACTGCATGACATGAATTGGTTGACAGATACCCTAGTTGATTGGAACTCCTTGAAATTAGGGGCAGGAGTAACCAACTTGTCAGAAGAAATGCCTGCAGTCTTTGAAACCCTTCAAATTCAAGACCTGGTGTGTTTTGGCCCTACCTCATGTCCAAGAACACGGCATGGCTGTCCATGAGTGGAACACCCTAAACCAGCAGGAGAGGAGCTGAGGAGCAGGATGTGCTCTGTGGTTATTTGGGCTTTGTGAGACAAAGTTGCACCTTAGGGATCCCTCAGCATGAGGCTCTGAGAAGAAAACATGAATATGCGGCTTAAGCCAACAGCAGCACTCACTGGTGATGCGATTGAAGAAGCCTTGCAGGGTCCCCCACTGGGATCTGCTGGCACCAAGCTGTGCCCTCACTCGCAGGGCATAGGCCACGGTGGCAGAGATGTCCTCTGTGATGTTGCACTCCGTGGCTGTGATGAGGGAGCACTCCGAGCTGGGGATCCAGCTCTCGTTGGCGTACACTCGCTCGTACTCCCTGAGGAGAAGACACAGCACACAGGCAGCATTGACAGGACATGGATTGTGACATGGGCTGAGGCTGCTTGGGGGTTCTTCCCAGGTAAAACCAGTCCTGGGATATGCTGGAATACCAGGAGTGTGGGAAAGCAGTATGGGTGTGTTTGGGATGGTATCTGGAGGAACCCTGCCAGAGCCAGCCTGCTCCTGAGCCAAATGCAGCACAGTATGGTGGGAGGTGGGAAGAGCCAACGCAGTGTTGAGGCATCAAATCCTGCCCACTCCTTTGACTTGAGCATTCCCAGTGCACCAGAATTCCAAGGGCATATTGTAATACAAGTCATAGCTCAAGATATATCAGAAACCTCCTGTGATGTGTGTTGAATGTTTCAAAGATTAACACTGAATAAATCTCAAATGCTTTCTCCTTCTACATAAACTTTTGCTAATCTTCCTAACTTTTGAATTCTTTGGATAGAGGCAGATTTCTCATGTGGAATTGATGCACACCTTGGATTATTCAGCAATTGATGAACCTGTAAAGAGCCTCAGAACTGGAGCAAAAGGATCTTCTCCACCCCATTCCCCTTGTGATTATCAGTGCTGAAGTATCAAACTTCTCAGGCTTGTGAGCTGAAGGGTGCTCAAAACAACCACAAGCACCACCAGCACCAGCACCACAAAAACAAGGTAGGACTTTAAGTGTAGATAAACAGTGTTCAAAGATAAAAGAAGAAGAAAAATCCAGAAGTTACCCCTGAAACTCAACCGAGTATCTCACAGTTTCTCCCTGGACGATCACAGGACTCCAAGTTAAGAAGTGTTTCATGTTGGTAGAAAGAATGGAGATATTCTGAGGTGCTGGCAGCAAAGCATCTTCACCTAAAATTCCCAGTATAAGAAAGAAAAAAACCTGAATGTACTAGGAAAAGAAAAAAAGCTTAGAAGAATAGTACAAAACAGCATTTTGCATCAGAAATACAGACTCTTTATTTCACTACTGTCACTTCAGTATCTGAAAGTATTTTATAAAGAAGAAGAAATGACAACCAGAGAGCAAATGACAGAGTTAGGTTGGCACTGTGTGCAGAAAGGCAAAGGTGCCTTTTCCTTATTCCAGAGCTTTTAATTGTATCAGTGAAACAGTGAGAAAAGGTCAAGCCACCCCATTCGATTTAATGGAGTCTAACAGATACTCTGTTGCACTCTATAAACTGTTCCAATGAGTGCCATGGTTCAAATTTGCTATTTCTTTCTAGGCTGGATCTGGAAAGGAGGATCCTGGCTCTGGTACAGGTCCTTTCTTGTTGCAGGATTCTAATAATGTAAGTGCTTGTAGGCTGCAAAGTACCTCTTAATAGAATATACTTATTCAATGCTCTATAAACGAAATTATTACATTACTCTGAGATCATCAAAGCATAAATTTGGGATGCAGTTAATTTTACACTCTGGTATCTTGATGTCAAATCCTCAGCAGTGTTTGCACCCCAGCACAGAAGGCAGAGTTCCCCATGGGCACATCCTGCACTGTCCTGTGGGAACAGACTCATCTCTGTCTCCTGCTTTCCTAGCCCAGGACAATCATGTTCTCTCTGCTCAGCAGGGAATGGTTCCCATGGAACCACTGGAAGGAAGGAAGGAAGGGGTGCAGTGGTTTCTCCCACCCCAGAGCAGCAGTGGCAAACACTCTCCAGAACAAGGTAACTGTTCTATCACAATATGTTGCCTAAAGATTATATTAAAATGAAATTTATTTCACTTAACTAGGTTTATAATCCAATAGTCCTTAACTGCCATTTATAAAAGTGTCTTCTTTTGAGCCATGTTTACCAAGTTAACCAGTTAATGTCAGTTGCTCTAACCAGGATCAAAACCAGGCTGACAAGTCCAGGAGCAATGTTTCCATGACAATTGCTCTTTTAAAGCATTGAAACAACATCTGTTTTATTTCTGCCCTTAGAATATTCCCTGCATCTGTGTTTTTTAAGTACTTGACTTTAGGATTTGTTGATATTTATTTTTTCTATTATTATTCAACAGTACTAACCCCTATTTTATTAAACTGTCTAGAAACCTATTTAAAAAGAGGATAGTTCTGAATTGGTCTATGGCTTGTAATGGCCCAAGGGTTATTTCAGAGCTGGTTGAACCCAAACTTTTCCAGGCTATATTTATCTTAGTACACTGTTTTGCTGGCAAAACCAGTGTATTGGCACAGTGAGACCTGACACCTCATTTCAGCTGAACCACAAAAGTTCACACACAGAAATGAAGGTTTCTTTCTTCCTTTCAGTAGGAAACACTCTGTACTTAATGCCAGTGTTTAAGCCTCTATAAAAGAAGTTCACTGATTTAACTTTCTGCTTGGCATTATATGCTGAAAGTTACAGTTTGGAGGAGAGGCTCGTGCTTTTCCAAAATACTTTTGTTCTAGACATAATGTATCCTGTGTCACATCCAAACAAATTCTATTCGTGGTTTCTCCAATCCATCTGTTGCAACAGCCCACAAAACAATTGTAACAAATTCAAGTTTAACACTGGGAGAAAAGACAGTTCTGGGTTATATAAAGAGGGAAGGCAGAGGGTGAAACCAGGGAAGTCTGGTGTTTCAGGGCTAAAATAACCCATTACCTCTGGCCTATGCCTTTGGAAGGAAAAAGAAACACCAGTCCTGTAAAGGGGAGAGCCCAGGGCTGCACCTTTCCACCTGCTCTGGGCTTCCCAAGCAGGCTGGGAACAGCCTCCCAGGCAAAGCCAAACTCCAGGCATTCCAGCCATCCTGACTCTTACCCTGATGCCTCCAGCCATGCCAAGGAAAAGCCATGGCAGAGTTTCTCTGCAAACAGCACTTTTGCCTCCTACCCTCTCAGCAATATATTCCATTTGTTACACAAGGAATATATTTCCATTTAGAATGGTGATGACCCTTTTTGTTTAATATTTTTATCCTCTTTATGTTAAACATAAAGAATTCACAATTATAAAAACCCATGATCAAGTCCAGGACATTTATCTGCCTCACTTTTCGTTTAAAAATGTCTTAAATTTGATAAAATTCTATTGCTCTGGGATAGATTTTTGGATGCTTCTTGCTCTGGCAATAATATTTCATTACTTCATTACTACTATTATCACTACTTACTGTTAAATGTATTTGAACAGTGTGAAAATATTAATACAATTACCTCTTCATTTATAACATGCTCACCTTTCAGGGGCTTAACAACACAAGAAGAAACAGCAGCTCCAGAACTGGAGTGTCCAGAAGTGCTAAGTCCTTCACCTTGTCTGTGCTTTTCCTGGCATGTCCCTTACAATTTTATATATAGGACTGAGAAATCCTTCCTCCCTGCTGTGCTCATAAGCAATGGCTTTTAACTTTCAAGAGTTTCATCATTTAATCTCGCTTTGCTCCTCTGGAGGACACCAGTGCCACCAGCTCCTTGTGTCTTGGAGCATGTTCTGCCTCTCCATGGGAGGAAATATCTGTGTAGGGCAACCTGGCAAGGGAATTCTGAATTCTGAATATTGGTCACAGGAAAATGATTTCTAGAACATTCCAAGAAGATTTTTGTGTGAGATAAATGTTGTAAATGAAAGCCAAGCATCCTGAACTCCTGGAAACACAGAAATCTGGACAATGGAAACAAATGATACCAAGCAGTCTCTTTGGTTAGAACTCTGACCTGAAGGCTCTGGAACGTCCCCTTCCTCATCTGCTGGTAACACAAAGTGACATCAAAAGGCAAGACCCCAGGACAAATCCCTTGCCTGTTTTTCTCCCCAGCCCCTGGGAATCCAGCCTGGACTCCTGCACTGGACAGGAACACACTGTCTTCTACCCTGGGCTGCTCTGCACAACCACATGGGCAGATTAAGGCATAAATATTGGACCAAATCAATGTTGTTTGCCCAAAAAGGAGATCAGGACACTGATTTTTGTTTTTCAGGTCAAGGCCAAGAGAATGGGAGGCACAGTGTGAGTTATCCCACCCTGCTCTCCTGCTGTGTGCCAGTGTAGGGCAAAACTGGTTGAGTGTGAGCTGGGCAAGGCTGGCACACACACAGCTCTGCTCCTGCCTGGGCAAATCACACAAACAGCCAGGCCCTAATCAAAGATACAGGAAAAATTATGTGAAGAATAATTGCCCAGCTTTGTCAGCTTTTAAAACCCATCTGTCATAATCTTGCCTGTTCCACAGGAGAAATTTTCAAAGCCAATGCTGTGTCAGTGGTTTCTGTAATTAGCAATTAAGAACATAAATAATAAAGAAGATATAAATTATTTTCTGAGGCAGAGAACAAAATGGAGCAAGAAACAACCTGAGTATTGTTGACACAACCTAAGATGGCACATTTGAGAAAGACAGGACTAGGGAAAACACAAGCACAGGGCAAGCCATGTTGCTTTCTAAAGGTCTGACCATCACAAACACTGAAGGGTAGTCAGAAGATCTGAGGCCAAACCCCTTCTAGATGTGTTTGGTGTTTACTTGGAAAAGCAGATTGCAAACTGTACAACCTCCTTCTAGGTAAAGGGGACCCTCAGTGAACCATTTGGAGCTATTAATTAGCACTTCATGTCCTTCCTCTGTGACCCTGCACCCAGGCAGGGCACCCCTGTGCTCAGAGTATCAAAGCAAGATTTGGGAGTTCAGCTTCTCACAGAACAGCAAAAGAACAGAGATAAACACAGTTTTCTTTAAACTCCATCAAACTGAAATTTCCCTTCAGGGTTCAGAACTGACCTGTAGAATACAGAAGTTACAGGTTGTCTTTTTCATTTGCTTATTCTAATATTAACTTTAGAAAAAGAATTAACATTCAGGATCATCTGACTGTTTGACTTCAGTACTGTAGAGGCCTGTTTAACAAAAGGATGAAAGCCTTTGATTGAGACCCTTCATTTTCTGACTGAACTCAACTGAAGATACTTGAGATATTTACCTGTGAGGTTTGGTGCAATCAGGGTGCAGAGGAAGAAGCAGATGAGCTTTGGTGACATTTTGTTGGTCTTTGTTGCCTTTTCCCACATTCATATCCCATGACACAGGTCAGATATTTTCCCTCCTGGACTGGGAGCCCTGTCCAAGCCATCCATGGTGGGCACGAGGTGGAGGCTCCAGGGGAGTGTGGCAAACACCTCTTCTCTCCAAACATTGTGAGGGTGTAGTTACAGGGAGTGCCCAGAGAAGCTGCTGCCAGCATTTCCTGACAGGTCTGTGCAGCTCTCAGCTAGATGGTGCAACTCTGTAGTTAGCAATGATATGGATTCAACAGAGGCATTATCAGAAGGAACCAGGATACTTTGGATATTTCCATATAACTGTAAATGCTTTTCTCTTTTCTGCTCAGCCCCAAACTACACAGATCCTGATGCTTCCAAGCCCCAGGGAAGTTCCTCCACATTACAAGGACATGTCTTGTGTCCTTGCACAAATCACTCTGTGACTCTGGGCTGGCAGAAGGGACTTGCGTGCTCCAATTTATCTTCAAGCACTACTTTTATGATGGCTGTGCTGGGTGTGTGCTGAGGAGGACACAGTTTTCAGACCTGGTTTGATGCAGGCACACATATCTCAAGGTTTTGCCATCTTCCAAGGTCCACTGCTGTCCATCTCACCTCAAATGAAGGCAGGATTTTCAGGTGAGTGCAGCTCTGAGACCTTCTGAGACCCCCAAACCTCCTGCAGGCTCCAAGGCTGCAGCAGCAGCTCCCTTTTTGCCCATGGGGTTGGTTTCTTCAGAGGCCAAAGGAAAGACAAAGTTGAGGTGGAAGCTTCTTATGTTCTGCAACAGGTCATTTAAATTAAATGAAATTCTGATTATACAGAAAATGTGAGGAAAAAGCCAAATCCCACCAAATGCTCAGAAACCTCATTTCTAAACCACTTCCTCCTCCTCCTCACAGTTTGGCACCTTAGAAGGTGCTTTTTATTTCTTTAGAAATTATTTCCCTTCTATTTTAATCACAAATACACAACTGCTGTTTTCAGTGTGAACTAAAGGGATCTGTCTAAACCTGTTTAGTACATATTTTCCAAGGAAAGAAAGGTGGTTTTTTATTTAATAAAATTTGTATTCAGTTAATCAGAGGTCTTCAGATTTTCAGACATGCAGGAGCAGCACAGTCAAATAAATCCCCAAATCTGCTCCTTCTTTTCATTCACTTCCTTACTTCTTTCACTTCTTTTTTCTTTCATTTCTTCCTTCCTTTGCTATCTGTGCCTCCTTCTCCTTTCCATCCTCTTTCCTTTACTTCCCTTCTTCCTCCCTTCCCACCCCCCTTCCTTCCTGCATCCCTTCCAGCCTTCCTTTTCCTTCTTCTCTCCATCTTTGGGACACACCAAAAGGCACAGAATTCCATGCTTTTCCCAAACATGGGGATGTTTTCCTTCCATGGTAGAAGGATGTTCTCTGAAATACCTTTCAACTAAACTTTTATCTTCTTGCTCTTCATTTTCCCAATCTCCTACAACTTTTATCCAATGCCTGTACTGAGAACCAAAGGTGGGGATTGTGGTGAGTGATTTCATTATTGCTGTGAAATGCAATGTCCTAAAGGAAGACATGGATGTGGTTAACAGGATTGGCAATAAAATACTGTGCTTTTGCTGGCAAGCAAAATAAGTACTTGCAGAAGAAAGGCAAAATTTAAATTGTCAGTGGGGAAAAAAACCCCCAGTCTGTTTTTTTGTTGTGCCAAGATGTTATAAAGAAAGCAACCCTGAGGACTGAGGTAACCCTCAGTTAAGGGTGGGTACCATGTCTGGTTCTTCACTGGGTTATTCTCGTGGTGTCAGGAACATGGGGATGTGTTTTGATTAAATAGTCAGACAAGGGCTGGGAAGTATTTAACAGTTCACACGATGTGTAACAAATTGTGCCTCTCACCCTTCATTTTATTACTGAAACAGATGCACAGAAGAGGGTTTGCATTCAGTTTGCAGGGGATTTACTGCCATCAAGGACACAGCTGGAAGTCATTCTTTGCAAAGGTTTCTCACTGTCTCTGAGCCAGTCAGCCTATTTTTCATTTTCAAAGGTGGCAAAAATGAATACAGGCCCATATCAGAGTTAATCAATGCTGAGCAATGGAAAGGAGAGGGAATCTATTGTAATGATAAGGACTGCAAGTGCTCTGAGTTATCAGCAAGACTCTAAAATGAAAATGATAATAATATTATACTGTATTTCCTTCCTTGATTACAGTCACCTAAGGTGGGGTGTCTAAAGAAAGCCTGAGGTGGAAGCTGGAGGTGGTGCAGATACAGGGCTGAGATGTGCAAAGCAGGAGGCTTGGAATACAAGTGATTATTCAGATTACAGCCACAAATAATGTGACAAAATACATTCTGAGATTTACCCTTATTCTGAAGTGCTGTATGAAAATATTTGGTTTGATAGAGATAAAAGAGCTCTTTCAATTTTGCTGCTTTGCTTTCAGAATTTTATCAGTTTTTCAAGTCACTTTGGAATTGATGAAACAAACATTTTGATAGCTTTTCCTTATCAATTACTGTGCCATTTATGTTTCTGTGAAATACTTTGAGATTATTTAGCAAGTGTTTCTAAAGATAAAAGTTGTTAAACAAGTATTTCTAAAGATAAGCATCTGTCTGATTGACTTTAGTTTGTAAGTCTTGCCTTGCATGGCAAGAAACTCAGGACAGCTTTTACACCACTAAGCTGGGATGGGCATTTAGATGATTTCTCAGCTGCAGTTTGGAGAACTTGGATAAACAACATGATTTTTCATCACAAAACAGAGCATTGAACTTAATTAAAAAAACAATATAAAAATCCACAGACCAGTACAAGTAAAGGCAAGGGAAGGAGAGGAAAGACAAGAGGAGAGGAAAGGCAAGGGAGGGATAAGGAAGGGAGGGGTAGGCAAGGCAAGGGAAGGAGAGGAAAGGCAAGGGGGGATAGGCAAGGCAAGGGAAGGTAAGAGAGAGATGGGAAATGCAGAGTAAAGAGTAGGCAAGGCAGGGCAAGGCAAATCAAGGGAGGGGTCAGCAAGGGCAGGCCTTACCTTGCCTTGCCCTGTCTACTCCTCCCTGGCTTTGCCTTGCCTTGTTTACCCCTCCCTTGCCTGCCCCTCTCTTGCCTTGCCTTGTTCCCCTCCCTTGCTTTCCCCTGCCTAACACTTCCTGCCTTGCCTTGACCTGCCTTGTCTACCCCTTCCTTGCTTTACTTTGCCTTACATACCCCTCCCTTGTCTTGCCATTCTTACCCCTCCTTCGCCTTACTTTCCCTTGTGTGTCCCTCCCTTGCCTTGCCTTGTCCTGCCTTGCCCTGCTTGCCTACCCCACCCTTTGCCTTCCCTTGCCTTTCCCTGCTCAGCTCTCCCTTTGCCTTGCCTTGCCTATCCCTCTCTTGGCAGGGCAGGGCAGGGCAGGACAGGGCAAGGGAGGGGTCACAACTGGAACTGGATCAGTAAGAAACTCTGGGTAATTTCCAACTGTTGCCTAATTTGGAGGTAATCAGGATTATTTTTACTCTCTGAAATCAATGCAAAATATTGCAAAACTCTGTGCATGGTTCAGTTCAGCAGAGTTTACCTTTAACATCACAACCACTGGGCTCAGGAGACAGACAGAAATGGGGTTCTGTTCCATTAAATTTGACTAGCACAGTTTGGATGACACTCAAAATCTACATCCAGAAAAGAAAGAGACTGTAGAGCCCCAGACATGCTGCTACAAGGCAGCCACCAGCTTAGTCTTGCCAGGAAAGAGGAGAAGTGGCTTGAAAGGGAATTGGCAGAATATGTAAATAGAGCTGAGCTTTCAGTATATTTAATCCAAAAGAAGGCTCCTAAAATAAAATGGCTATAAATTGATTTAACACTTGGTCAGGCTTGGCTTTGCAAGTGAAGATTAGCAAAAGACCTTCATCCTGACACACTGAGAAACTGTGGAATTTGCCACAGGGCTTTGACAATTTTTGTTGCTGCTCAAGAGGAAAAAATGCTGCCACTACCAGGAAAATGAGAAATTGACTGCCCTGAGGGGCTGTGAGTGTAGTTCTGTTTGCAGTTCCTGTGAGTGAACAGGGGAATGCTAAAATGGGTCATGACATTTGCCAGACATATTTGCAACAATGATCATTATGTTTGTAAGACACAGCAAATAGCAGTAGTGCAATATGTAAGGAAAGCAGTTCAATTATTTGCTATTCTGCTGAAAAAAAATAAACAAAACCCCAACTGCTGAAAGCCCAGGACATTTACAAATATCAAAGAAAAATATGTAAATCTGACTGGTTTGTTTTTAACCTCAGTAAATCACAGCAAGTTTAACGGTGAGGACAGTTATTCTTTCTATAAAGGTGAGTGGAAAGCAGAGATCCTGTGAAGAAAGCTTGAGAAAAACCAAGAGTGCTGGGGAAGAAGTGGTTATCAGGCAGAAGGATGGAATTAACTGCAGGAAAAGACAACAGACATGAGAAATTTGGAAAGGAGTTGGAATAATCCCTGTATCCAAAGCAATGATGACAGACCTGTTCTCTTTGCTGGGCTCATTTGGATAAGATGAAAGCAGTAAAAAAAAGGTATAGTTGCAAAATGTGAACTGGAGGGCCTTGTTAAAACTTGCCAAATCAAGTAAATGGAAAGGAAAAATGGATGACCATGTGCCTCTGGGTTTGTTAGCACATGGAGCTGAAGGCTCAAGCTGCTGCAGTGGGAGGAGGCAGAGTGGTCTGGGAAGGAATCTGCTCTCCTTCAGAGAACAGGTCACACTGCCCTGGCCAAGAGCATTGCTGGTATTGGAGGAAACCACATTATTAAGCAGCCTCCTCACCATTTATAACTAGAAAACAAAGAGGTTTGACTGGTAGCTGAGAAATGCACAGAGAAATGCATGAAGAACTGCCCCCTCAGTCCTGGAATGTTGATTTAGGTAAAAAAATGCACAGCTGCACTCATGGGAATTATACAATGTTTGGGAAATGTATGGAATTCTGTGCCTTTCAAGGTGTCATCCATTTTTGGAGTCAATATAGGGCTTGTATCTCTTAGTGCAGATAAGCAGTCCTGGGGAATCCATACCTAGTGCAACTTGGGTTGCTCATGTGCAGTTCATCATCATCATGGCCAAGAAGAACGAAGATTTGGGAAGGGCACTGCCCACGCTTGCTGCAAGGGTGCTGGTGGTTAAAGAGGCCAATGAGGGATAGGCAGGTCTGGTCACAGAAGGCACAGTGGAACGTCTCCTTATGTGACATTGGCAAGGGACGGTTCTGTCTGCGGTGTCTGT
The DNA here is from genome assembly GCF_047495875.1 of Pithys albifrons albifrons. Taxonomy (NCBI): domain Eukaryota; kingdom Metazoa; phylum Chordata; class Aves; order Passeriformes; family Thamnophilidae; genus Pithys; species Pithys albifrons. The sequence continues at coordinate 3,591,673 of NC_092473.1, forward strand.
TCTCCTCCAGACTGACTCTCTGTGCATTCTCAAAGGAAGCAGCAGCGTCGTGAATGGTGTGTCTCCATGAATCCCGATTGGAGGCCAGAGTGGACCATTGGTGGCAGTCAATATGGCCAAGGCTGAGGTGTTGTTTCAGGCAGTCCTTGTATCTCTTCTTCGGGGCTCCTCTCTTGCGGCAGCTGGTGGCGAGTTCTCCACAGAGCACAATTTTCAGGAGGGAGTAGCAGATCCTCCATCCTGGAGACGTGCCCTGCCCAGCACAGCTGCATTCTCATCAGCATGGCCTTGACACTGCTGACCCCTGCCTGTTCAGAACAGACACATTGGTCACGTAATCAGACCAGTGGATGTTTAGGATTGAACGGAGGCAGCGCTGATGGAAGCGTTCGAGAAGCCGCAGGTGGTGACAGATGACCCAGGATTCAGACCCATATAAAAGAGTAGACAGCACAATGGCTCTGTAGACACTGATCTTTGTACTTTTCTTCAGGTGTTTATTGGACCAGACTCTTTTATGGAGTTTTCCAAAGGCTCTGTCTGCCTTTGCCAGCCTGTTGTCTATCTCTTTGTCAGTCTTACCGTCTGAGGAAATGATACTTCCCAGATGGGTGAACTGCTGGACTGCCTTAAGCTCTGAATTGCCTATGGTGATGTGAGGATGATGGAAGACTTCTTGAGGTGCAGGTTGGTAGAGAACTTCTGTCTTCTTCAAGCTGACTTCCAGCCCCAAAAGCTCAGCAGCCTCTGCAAAGCAGGATGTGAAGCGCTGCAGAGCTGCTTCTGTGTGAGCAACGAGGGCAGCATTGTCAGCAAAGAGCAGCTCACGGACAAGGTGTGAGCCTGTGCAGTGGATTGTTTAGGTGAGGCACAGCGTGCGCAGAACTGGCCCCACCCTTTACTCCTGAGGTTCATCTGCCAGGGCCCAGCGAGCTTGGACGGTGACAGCGAATACCTCAGGACGTAGGTTTGGTTGGAGTATCCTTCTCTTAGATGGATGGCCTTACAGGGCTAAGCGAGCTCCATCTGCTCGGGTTTGGGGTTGGAGTTGTCCTTCTCCTGGGATGGCTGCCAGAGGGACAAGTGTAGTTATTTGTAAGGAAAATGGATTGAAGGAACAGAAAGAGAAGATCCAGGTGACAGCTTGAGAAGAAAGCTTTCAGTCGTATTCCAATGGCAGCTGGACAGGGTTTTATGTAACTACCTGTGACAGGCTCTTTGTTGTACTTAGATAACTTGGTGGATGCCAAAACATGAATAACTGATCTATTTACATATGCTTTGTGATGTGCTGAAGCTTCCAATCTGTGGTAGAACTTAAATAAATGTGAACGATTTAGAAAGCTGATTCATCTGAGCCAAATCACTGAGAGAAATACCCTCTGATTAGAAGACTTGAAGCCAACATGTCTGTAGACTGCCTGTCTTCTGCAGGCTTCTCCAGGACTGTGTTGTTACTGCAGAACACTTGTTCAAGAGTTTACAAACATTGCAAAACCATTGCGTGGGGGTGGAGGGAGAGGAAAACAATATTTTGGAGGCAGTGTGTGGCTGTCATTCTCAGGAGTGGAAACATGTTGAGCAACTGCTCTTATCCCAGTTTCCTCACAGCTCCAAATCACGTGTCTCTGGGCTGCACTTCAGTGGCAGCTCCAACTGGTGGCAACAAGGGTGACAGGAGAAAATTAAATTAGTGTTAGAGGGAGAAGTGCTGTGTTAGAGCACATTTCAACCTCTTGAAAGAGAAATTATGGCACTACCTGAAAGAAACTCCGTGCTGTAGCTAAATCTGGAAAACATCTTTAAAGCTCTTTATAGGGAAGAAGTTTGATCAGGACAGACAACACGCCCCTGAAACAGCTCTTTAAATCCTTCAGGAGTTTTGAAGGTTGTTGTTGGGACACAACTGGAAAACTGCAGTGCTGTGCTTTCCCAGCTGCCTGGGCCATTAGGCATCCAGGTAACCTAAAGCTTTTTCCAAACTGAGATATTAATTACAAATATTGCCTTGAATGAGAAAACAAGGAATTAAGTGCTCTATTAACTGAGTGGGGTCAGAAAGAGACAGTTATGTCCTGTTTTCTCATAATTAGACAAGTAGCAAAACTTCCTGTTTTATCCATCCAACTCTCCCTGAAGACTAATTGCTACTCTTTCTGTGCTTCCAATTATGTAGATATTAATTTCCTCCTTCCACTGAATGGCAGTGTGGAACATGGGCAAGAAGAGCTGCTGCTGTGGGACTCAAAACTAACAGAATGCCTGATTTTATCCTCTGGTCTGTCAAAGAGCATTTTCTCTATGACCATCGGGGATCAGTGTGGGACACAGGATGGACTCTCAGCAGTTCACACAGCAGTGGAGAAGCAGAGCCTGGTGATGGGCCAAGCTGAATAATTCTGTGTAAAACCAGGCCCTTTTATGTTCCCATGATCATTACCAAACAACTGATCTCCTTTATAAATGTATGTAATCCCTGAAATCAGAGTGAAACAAAACGGAACACTCATTTATTCAATGTTCATAATCCCAAAAGCTTAATGAGGTGGGAAAGGGAATTGGAAGGAGCAAGCAACTCTTACTCTGTGGTCAAAACAAAACCACAAATGAATGACCTGAGCTCAATACCAGAATGTTGAGACAATAAGTGAAAAATTAAGGGAAAAAATGGTTCTATCTATTCCTTGCAATTTGATTTTTTTTACAATGCTCTGCTTCAGTCTGAGTCTCAAAGTAAAGTTTTGTTAATTATTAAATGTTTTATCATGATATGCAAAGGTGTGGATTTGCAAGGCAGACCCTCAAATGAAATATTTATGTTGTTAAAAGGTTTGTGTTCCAGAAAATAGCTTTTTATCCTTTTACAAATATTCCATTACAATATACAAAGCTTGGGGAGAAAAGGAGATTAACTGTGAATCACAGAGAGGGTATCAGTGTATGGGAAATGTTGCTGGGGTCAACAAGACAATAAAGGGCCAACAAGATTTAAGAGTTGCTTCAGTCACCACTACATGTCACTGTTGCTCCACAAAATGGCTGTAGGCACCTTCTTTTGTCAAAGAACTTCTGAAGACAAAAACCTGTGGAAGATTTAACGCACACTGGGGAAGGCACTTCTGTTACACCTGGAGGAGACTCATCCTCAGCTATTCTAGCTCAGAAAGAAATTCATTTTAGGCACTTTGTTAACTCTGTCTATGAGGTAAAAAAATGAGATTTTCTTTCTAGAGTCCTAAATGCAGCAAGCCTGAAAGTGTATCTGAAAAAGTCTTAGGTTGTTTTTTGGCATTTGGGGTTTTTTCCCCAAATTAGAAGTAAGAGAAACAAAACAAAGCATCTTTAATTGGTAGAAGGTATTCTGGAAATCTCTTAGAGACAGCCAGCAATTCAGGGCCAAAAGATAACCAAGAGTCTTGATTTGGGGAAAAAGACTAATGTATGTTCTAGTGAGGATTAATATTTTAGTTTGAAAAAAGTACACCTGGGTTGGATGAACGTTTAAATAATTCAAACTGGTCCCAGGCTCCCAAGCACAGTGAAAAGACACAACAGAGGCACAATTAACAGAAACACCTTCTTTCTATAGGGTGAGATGTTTATGAGAGATTTTATGTGTATATAGTAGTTGCTTTACATGATTTCTACCTCAGATTTTCCAGAAGCGAGGAAATAAGGAAATAGTGTAAGTTAGATATGGCATCTGGAAGGATTTTAAGAAAAATTGAGTTAACAGGAAAGAAATAAGCATGCTCTGAAATATTTATGCAGCTGTGGGAGCCAAACTGCAGTATTAGAAACTTCCTGGAGTTCAGAAAATATACAAGAGCATTCAGCTAGGGGACAATTCTTACTATAAATCATGTTTCTTTTCTTACTCATCTTTTTCTTTTTAATTTATTTATGTCTCCAGATGCTAACATGGGAACTGCTTATTGGTTTTTCTGAAGTTCATCTCTTCCAATTACTGTTGTTTTCTGATTACATCCTGTGTTTCTTTACAAACAAAGCCAAATTCAATGGAGTTGCAGTAGAGTCAGTCTGGGAAAAACTTCTCCCACTTTAGGTTACAACCTGGGGCTTAAGGAATCACTGTGAAGTCACTAATAGTAATTTCTGATTCACAAGGCTTTTATTGTTTACTGCCTTATAGCCCTTGAATGCCTTTCTGCTGGTTTAAAGGTAAACCGGCAGGAGAAATGAACTCTACACAAAAGAGATTATAAGTCAAAGTTACAATTTAATAATAATATTATAATAAATACAATAGCACAAGGAGAAATTGGTTTTAACCCACAAAACCCAGTATGACCCACCACCCTGGGGTAAAAATCCCACATGGTTCCCCCAAGTCCAAAATAGAAAGAAGCGAGAGACCTGTTGGTGCAAATGACTGTCCCAGTCTAATTGAGAATGGTGGTCTCAGCTGGGTGAAAGTGATGGTCTCCTCCTGTCAAGGTCCTGCTGCTCCTCTGGTTCCAACAAGTGGTCCCCAAGGTCTTCTTACCCCCTGCTTATGTACCCTCAGGGAGCACCCAGTCCCTCCCCCAGGGTGGGGACTCACACAATGGGTGATTGACTCTGGAGCCAGGGGGTATTGTTGAACTGTTGATGGCCCATTGGCAGCCACACCCCCTCAGGCTGAGTGTGAAGGTGCCAATGACTCCCTGGGCAGCTGCTGCTAATGGTCCATTGTCCTTGGGAAATGAATAGAGGGGGTAGAACACACAGCTTTGATCATCCCCACACAGTGATAGCTGGTCCCACCTGCTGAACTAGGACAACCTTCTATAAGTGCAAGATGTGCTCACAAACGCAGAGTTACTCCTCGGGTTTTCAGAAACGAAAACAGTATCCACTTCAGGGTTACAAACAACACATGGCATATACTGGGGGTCCAGGGTGAGAACAGGTTGCTGTTTTACAGAGCAATTTGAAAAGAAAGACTCCAAAGCCATGGAGGACCATCCACCCTCAATACTCAGGGCAGGTGCATGTGGGTGTCTGACTCCTCCTGCTGTTGGGATAGTCATGTCACACACCACCCATTATTGCCAAAATTCAGTGTTTGGCCTGGTGTCAGATGTTGGCAGATGAATATGGGAATAAACTCAAGAAGCACTTCCTCTTAACCTGCCATTGGGACTAAGGAAGAGAATATAAGAATTTTTCAAGTTTTTTTGTTTGTGCTGAAGATGTTTATGGGAATAAAACTGAGGAGTAAAAAAGAACTATGTCAGGTAGCGTAGCTGTGACAAGTGAGAACAATCCCCCTGATATTCAGAACTGTATTCCAGACAGTTTACAAGATGTACTTTAAATCCCATTAGTTCTACCAAATCAGCTCAGAATTACACTTCGTATTTCAATCTGTTCCATCAGTTCATAAATGTCTCTTTAAATCATCACAAGCTGTTTAGATTATGAAGTGTTTCCCACAGAAGAGTTTGTGGTTCATAACATGGTGCTGCTGAGGCTGCAGCTCCTGGTCTCTAATCAGCTTCTTCAGTCTCCAAGACCTGGCTCCAAACCCTGGGCTTGTACTCTTGGCTGTTGCTGTTCTCTCTGGACTTCAACCACCAACACTGCCCTGTAGTTACAGTAAAATCAAAAGTGAGCAATTCAGATGTAGAGAAGACCCTGTGAGACCGAAGGCAGCTAAGAATAAACAAGTCACAGTTGCTTGGAGGAGTAGCTACTCCCAAGAGGCTTCTCATGGGAGCTCCTCAGGTTTCTCACAGCACACTGGAGAGGTTCTTGAAAACATCTAGGAAAAGTTCTCCAAAACATGGGACTTGTGAGATATGGGTTCTAACCAATTGAAGTTTCTAGCGTGGTGATGTGTAACTCTTTTTAGCCAATAAGCTGCAGTTCTAACAATATATAATCCATGTGCTATGTGTAATAAATTGTCTTCACTCTGAATCTCGTAGACTCTCTGTGTGAAGTCCAGTTCCTCCACCGTTTATTTTCTGTTGACTTTAACTGCCCAATTCCTGGAATTCTGGAATGCTGTTTTGCTGCACACCAGTGGAGCTTGGGAAGGTCAGAAGGACTCCCTGAGCTCTGCCTGACATGAATTCTGGGACAAAGCAGCCATGTGGGAAGAGCTGGAGCTCAGCCCACCTTTTGATTCCTCTCATTAAATAAATGTGTGGAGAAGTGGAAGAGGAAGGGTAAGAGAGACAAGGTGCCCAAAGCAGCACACTCTTCTGGGACCCCCCAGTGCAAACACCCACATTGGAAACAGCCACTGGCAGGAACTGCAGGATTTCTTATTCCTATGTGTGAGCACAGGCAATACACATTGAATTATTATGTTCAAGTCAGTGGAACCGACTTTAATAAAACTGAAAATACAGTTCTGTCTCAGGCCTCTGTTCAAGCAGCCTGCTAATTATCTTCACATTTGCACAGAAAGAAAAGTTAAGGCAACCTGAACTTCACTTCGAGCAAAGCCTGAATTTCTGAGGGCCAAAGTGTCACTTTTCATTGATCTCTTTCAAAATAGCCTTAGCCACTTTGAATCATTAATAAGGGCTCACATTTTCTCCTCTGAAGGTACAAGGAGCAGTGCTGGCACACAGGAATGTTTTGACACCCTCTTAATAAATTTAGAGCAGACACAGGCTCTAAAGTTTTGCCATTTCTTTGGTTGGCTTCTGCTTAACCCATCTCAGAAGTTCTGAACTGCTGTCTTTGACTGTGCCACGTTTCCCTCCCATGGCTCAAAGTGGAAAGAACCAGAAAGGGGATTCTTAGGAAGCTTCAGCTTTTGTCCCACCAGAACATTTTCCATATCTAGCTCATCTCAAATAATAATTCCATGGCATTCAGTGGTCTAAAAGTGTCATCCCTTCCATGCTCACTATTGTGAGTGACAGGAACTCCAATGGGGAGATCCAGAACTGAAACCATCTGTGTTTTATTTCCTTTTTAAAATACAGCTAATATGGATTTTTAAAAAAAATTATGATCCTGCTCATTGTGAATAATTACACTGACAGATTATACTGACTCACAAATAGAATTACACCCTTCTGATGAAAGGCCTCAGGTGATACCTAAGTGAGCCTGCTAAGATAATATACACATTCAGTGCTCTCTAACATAAAGTTCATTGTTTTAAGGACTGGAGGAACTGTGGACCTTCAAAATGCTTTTACTTGGAAAATGTCTTTTTACAGCTCAAGATGTCTACATTGAGTAGAGCTCTAGAAGTGCAGCCCAAAATGTAGCCTTCCAATGGCTGCCACTGTATCTATTGTTATATATAGTCTATTATTATTACCCAAGGCCTCCATGCACACTACATCATCAGAGCAATGCTCTTTGATGACTACTGCGTACTTTCATAAATTATTCATACATCTTTTTATATCACCTACTGTGGCATCCGCTGGGGACAAACAAACAGCACAAACGTGGCTCCAAAAAAAAGCAGAATGCACAATGAGTCTCTAAAAATTCTGTTTATTCTGCCAAGTCCTGCATGTCACTGTAGAATACTAAGAGACACTGGTTCTCTCTAGTTTGAGGGTTCCCTTCTACAAAAAAACCCCGCATGTTTCTAAATATTATTGAACAAACTGCATCCCATTTTCTACTTCTATCATTGTGATTGATCCCTATTGAGCACAAGGTTTCTTTTTTAGTTTTGGGGGGGATTGTTACATTTTTTTCTATTTTAATATTAGACTTTTAAGTCTTACAGACAGTTTGTTTTGTTAGTGTTAGGGTTAAATATATTGTTTATTAGATAACAAAGATTTTGAAACCCAAATGGAACAGCAAAGCACACAAAAACTTGAATGAAGATATTCCTGCTGATGCCATTTTTACTGCATTTGCAGTAGGGTGAATGACTTAAGAGAAAGCAAAATTAAGGATTTGTGGATGCTGTGGAAAAGTACTCCAGTATGCTGGTATTACTTGCTTAGTACAGATTCCAAGCTGTACTTCTTTCATCAGAAGGATGGACACTCAAACAGCTTTGTTGTATACTGTGGTGTCATTCTTGGACTACAGATTGGAACCAAGACATCAGAAGTGTTCAGTAAAGCTGCAAAGATTTTTGAAAGCAGCTTAGAACTGTCTTAAATATTGAAAAAATTGTCTCAGAATTATGAAACAAAGCAGGTGTGAGCACAAAGTAAAGAGCACTATTAGATTAATCAGCTGCATCACTAAGAGATGGAAAAAGCTGATTATTTTGCAAGTCCTCACTTAGTCTGCACCATCAGCCACCAAAGCACAAGCAATAAGCCTTGACTTGGGGCTACCTCAGTAAAGCAAGTTCAGGAATGACACAACTAACCAGGGTCACACCCAAACAAATAGAGATTGCAGAGGTGTCCTGTCTTGCAGCTCCTGAGCCACCTTCGTGTTCCAGCACAATTTCTGCTCACAGCTGAGGCCACTGTGTGTGTTCCAAGCACAAAGGCACCAACCTGGATGGAAACAGCATGAGGGTTTTCAGAACAGGGCAGTGAGAAAGGAAGGCAATGAAAAATGGTGCAGGGTAGGAAACAGAGCAGTGTTTCCAAGGTTTTGCTTAGAGAGGGTTATGCCCAGATCTCATCCTTTCACTGCTGATGTTTCTTTTCTGCTGCCATGTGAGACAATGAGCGCATGTCCCAGTGCAGCAGGTGGGACCAGTTTATCACTGTGTGGGTGTGACCAAAACTTTATATTCTAAACCCTCTACGTCATTTCCCATGAACTGTTAACAATGGACCATTTGCAACAGCTGCCCAGGGCACACCTGACCCCTCAGGATGTAAACTGAGTGTGAAAGAAGCCTGGCAGAGGAGCTGGGAGAACTCCCCTCCAGGGAGTCCTTGGCACCTCCACACCCACCTGAGGGCTCAGCTCTGCTCATGGGCCAGCAACGATTCCAAAATCCCCCCTGACTGCCAGAGTCAGATCCCCCAGTGTGGAACTCCCTGCCCTGGGGGAGAGACTGGGGGCTCCCACTTGAACCAGAGGGTATTATAATCTTGGGGATTTGGGGACTTCTGAAACCACTTGGCAGATCCAGAGGAGAACCAGAATCTTGACAGGAGGAGCCCACCACTCTCCACCAGACTGTGCCATCATCTGCACCAACAGGTTTTCCCCTTCCTTTTACTTTGGACTCACAGGAACCACGTGGGGCTCAGCACAGGGGCCAAAAAACCCCACTGTGTTTGTGCCCCAGGGTGCTGGGTAATACTACTGGGTTTTGTGGGTTAAAAGCAATTTCCCTTTGTGTCACTGTATTTATTGTAATATTTTTATTAAATTATAACTCTGACTTATACTCTCTTTTGTGCTGGGTTTGTTTCTCCTGCCGGTTTACCTTTAAACCAGCACAACACAGTAGATCTGATGTCATAGACAGAAGTACAGAGTTAACCTTCCTGTGGCAAACACATCTGTTTGAAAATTCTTCCTTCCTTCTTTCCCTCTGGAAAACGTAGGGCTTCTCAGACTCCATATGGGAGTGATGCTTCCCATCCAACTCCACAGCCTGGCATGAGCTGTTCCTCACTGGGGGTTGCACAGTAAGGCACAGAGATAAGAGAATGGAGACCCATTCATTTATTTCTCTGCTGAGGTAACATATACACTATCACTTGGGATTCCTACAACCTTCACTTAGCAGTGCAAATCATTTCTTGTGCTTTATCTTCACTCTTTTAATTAGCAGAGCCTAAGAATTCCTCTTGGCATTCATGATCATGTTCCTATTGCTGCACCTGAGTTAAAAAGTTGTTCTGAGTAACCCTGAGCATAAAGGATGGATTTTTTTTAAGTAAAATTAACTCTGCAGGCCCAAAAAGCACAGAAATGAGGCTTGTGAGGAGAATGGAACTGGAGGCAAGAGGAAACAAGACTGCAGGACAGCTTTGATCAGCTCCAAAGTGGTGATCACCACTCTCTTAGAGTCCATGCCACCTTCTATGAGAGTGTGGGAAGGGAATAAAAGTTTGGATGTGTTTGGTGACCAGATTGCACCAATGGCAAACCACTGTATCAACCAAACTCACCCCTGAAGGTGAATGGATGTTCAGCTCTACCATGGACAGTTTGCCAAAAACCCCTGGGTACCCCCAGCTTCCCAACTGGACTGGAGCATCCTGCAGACCCGAAGCCTTTCATTATCAGCCAAAGACACAGGATTTCAGAGAATCTAAATTCAAGCCAAAAAGGCTGCCTGCCTTCTTTCCCCTTTATAAATAACACTTCCTTTTCAATCCATTTACTGCTTTGCCTTTATGAAACATTTCAGTCTTGGTTTTCCCTTTGATCCACACATGTAGTGATGTATAAGCTTGGCTGTTCTTCTCAGCTATTCTTCATTCAATGAAAACTAAATAAAATGGTGCCAAACCATTAAAGCAATTTGAATTTACAAGGTGAGACACCCCTCTAAATGATGAATGGCTGAGATTTTGATTTATTACCTTGCTTTTCCATATAAAATGATGACTCCATGGATAAATGAAAGCTGAAATGCTGCCAATATGCTACAATCATAGAATCCCAGTAGTTTTCTGTACCAAAGGCTTTTGAGTCACCAAAGCAGATAGTGGTTCTTACTAAAACCATAAAAAGCTATAAAAACCCAAGGTAGCAATAACTGAAAACCAGTGTAGACACAACTGTTAGAAGTCACCTTTTCTATTTGCAAACTTCACATTATAGAAGTTTTGGTAGGTCTTAAAAGAAAAACCTGATAGCTGTGCTGTACTTAATTGGAGTTACAGGCTAACCCTGTAAATCAGAAGAGGTCTGGTGGAAGTTACAATGAATAAATAACCCTACTAAGGTTCTTTTTCTTTAAATTATCTTTGTCTTTCCTTTATTTTTGGTACAGGTGAATGTTCTTGAAGTCACAAAAAACCTGCTTGCCTGTAATTCAGATTTGAGCCCCTCTGGGAGGTGGGAGGAAACCACAGGCTCCAAACTTCCAGCCCCAGAAGTGTCAGGTGTTATCCCTGCTCTGGACATGAGGGGCTCCTGCCCTTGTTGCATTCAGTGTCTGTAGAGACAAGAAGGATGTCAGAAAGCAGAATGAAGGAAAACTGTGCTGAGCATAACTGAGATTGTTTTCTTTTAATTGCATAGATTTGTAAATATTTCATCTCTAAAAAAGCAACAAACATCAGCAAGTGATCTGGAGTGATCGCTACAATATATTGTCCCTAAGATTAGGCATAAATGGGTGAAATACCCATGTAGTGTGGGATCTCATTAGTGCTGATGTGAAGCAGACACAAATGAATTCCTTCACCACTGTATTCAGCTGTGAAATACAACTGCAGGGAATACACTTAACCTGAAACAAAGCATATACTAGAAGAGGTTTCTGTTTGCAGCATTGTCTCTTCCTAATGAGTCTAAGAAAAGAAGAGCCTAGAAAGGAGGAAAGCAAAGCCAACTCTCCAGCTATTATCTCCTCTGCAGAGTTGACATACACAGCCTCATTATTGCATTATGTTTTATTCAACAAAATCACTTTAATGTTGCAGCTTAAATTGAATTCACTAAAGCATCTCTTGCCTAATGTGTCTCAAGTGTCTGCTTGCTGTTTGAATTTTCTTCAGAATTATGGCAGGGAATCTTTGGAAAGAGCAAAATGATAAGCAATCCCCCAACCAATATGGCTGTAATGGGGTAATCGGCCTTCAGCGTAATTAAAGAAACATTCCCTCATCAAAGTAATTCTGCAGGAGACCTAGAGGCTGCATTGTACAAATCATCCACTTAGTGGAATTCTTTATCTGATTTGCATTTAAAGCCTAGTTATGCAAATAGACTTGCTCAGTGGATGGCAAGAAATGTAATGTCTTAAAAAAAACTATGGTGATTAAACAGACTTGCCTCTTCTCCATAAATCATGGTGTGTAACTCCCTCTTATACACCTGGAAATCTTGCAATTAGTCTGTTATGTGAGGTCTGCTGGAAAAGAGAAATGCCTTTGATATGTACCCATAGTCATCCATGACATCCACTCTGGGCATGACACTTCTACTTCCCTGGAGTGAAACCATCTGAAAACCTGGGAAGAAGCAAATGCCTTTGCTTATCTCATGATTGGTATCAGAGCAGAGGAATTACATTTGCCACTTTGATCTGAAGGCTCAATTCCCAGTTTGATCTGAAGCAAATGGCAGTGATCGGGGACATGTCAGTGAGAATGAGGAATGCACCAGGAAAAGGCTCATTTTAACGAGGTTTGAATTCACTTGTACCAGATGGTAAAGTCCCATTCCTTCGGCTGCCTTTAGTCTTGAGTATAAACACTGGGGTTAGTCTGTAAAATCAACACATAAAGTTTACAAGAATTATTTATTCTTTGCTACTGTTCCATAGCTACTAATACTTCAGTTCACACAACCTGTTTCTTTCATTGCCTGTGCTATCTATACTCAGTACTCCTATAGAATGTTTAAAAGCAGGTATAGCCCAATAAATCACTCTGATTTTTCTGCTAAACACCATTTCAGTACATGAACTAATGCACTTTAGACAAAACAGTGAATGAGGCTGAGCAAAGCAAGATTCCCTGTCCTGGCCCTCTTTTTCTAGGAGGAACCTTTGACCACATTCAGTTTTGGGAGGCAGAATTGCAATTTGAGCACTGGGCTCCTGCAAGTGAATGACAGCCCTTCAGGAAAGAAAACCTGGAGCACTGGAGTCTCAGGTGCAGATGATGGGCTGCCCAGGGCATTCCATGGGCAGCAAGACCTTTCTGTTCTGGCCCCCTTTGACTGGGAGTATTGAATTTTGAAAGGCAGAATTTCAATTTTGCTTCCCTTTCTTATCTTTAGATTCCAAGAGGTCATGGCAGAGAAGCAGCCAAGTCTGCTTCCACAGCAGCAAAATATCTGTATTCTGGGGGAAACACGTTCCACAGGAGTGTAATATCTTGTTTGCAAGTACATACAAGAGAACTGGAAAAGGCCCTCTGAAAAAGGACCATGTTTGAAGGAGTGTCAAAGCTGGGGGAAGAACATCTGTTGGGAATCATTCACAGCACTGCTGGTTTATAGAGGAACAAAGCCAGACTTGGCTTGAGATACTGTCAATAGGCAAGAACATGTTGCAAGAGCTTTATGGTGCATATTATTCGTTATTCTTCATACAGTTAAAAAGGAAAAGCAAACACGAAACCTTCCCCTGAAGCAGCCAAACCTCTACAACCTCTTCCACCAAAAATAGGAAATAATTCAAGTGCCAAGCAGAGCTGAGGTGAGAAATGGAGTATCTTACTGAAATCTACAAAGCCTTGTATGAAGAACAGTGGTGGGTCATTGCTGGGCTATAAATAGGACATAGTTCAGATTTGCCTTTACACTTGTTACAACCTAAACATGCTTTCAGTGCAGGGTGGTCTGGGCACTGTGGAAATCCAACAGCTCCCTCGTGCCCCCTGAGCAGGGTAGATGGGCATCCAGGCCAGAAATAGGTGCTACCTGTGCCATCAGGTCTTCTGGCTCCCACAGAAAACTCAGAGGAGTTTGGCACAATACAGAGATTCCACTGATCTGCTGCTTTCTCAGGAAATCCACTGGTGGAGGTAATGTGTGAACAGTCCTAGCCTTTGCTTTTATTCCTTTATTGTCTTGCTCAGGCACTGCCTTTCTTCAGTTTGGGTTATTCACTGCCAGGGAGCAGAGAACAGTGGTATTTTATCCTCAAGCACTCCCGAGGCTTAGCTGGGCATGACAGACCTGATGGGGTAGGTGGCACATGCCAGCCTAATGTGCCTACTGAACTTGCAATGAAATTATATGTTTTGAACTGGCTTACATTTGCATAATACAAATAACACCCAAATCCCCACATCTGCTAGCTCCAGATTGGCATGCATAGTAATTATTTCCTTTAGCTTTAAAAAAATTAAGACACATCAACCAAGAAAGTTGCAAGAACATCCTCCCAGGATGAGACATTCTGCTGGTTGAGGCATTCTTTTTTTGTTTTGGTTTATGTTTTTGTAGCCTTGTCAAGGCTTGTACAACTTTGTGATGCCCTCCTATGGTCAGTCTTGATATACTTGGTTTTCAAAATTAAGCATTAATAAAGTTTTCTGTTTGTTTTATTCTTAATGTGGTGGCTTGGTGGTTTGTTGTGTTTGGGTTTTTTGTTTTGTTGTTTTTTTTTGTTTGTTTGTTTTTTTCCCCCCAAAATTAAAAGGCAGCCTCCTAAAAACTTGCTTTCAATTGAACTGGTCTTCTTTCTCCCAGTAGCATTCACATACCTGGAACAGGGAATGTGGAATAAAAGGTATGGCCTAATTTAGTATGAAGAAATTGCCACCTCTTTTTAATTAATTATCGATTTGGGGAATTTGTGTGCTGAGTTTAATGAAGTGTGATGAGACTAGATCACTTTAGTCAGTTTGTTTGAATTTAAGGTATATAAAACTGATGCAGGGCCATCTGTATGTTAGGAGTGGAACTTCCTCATAGGAGCAACCAATATGTTCCCTGGAGCTTGGACTCAAACAACTCCATTTTACTGGAGTTCCTCAATTACCAAGCTTCATGTGGCAACAAATACTTTGATCTAACAAAAAACCCCAAACAAACAACAAACAAACCCACATCTAGCATTGTCATCACTGTACAGAACTGAATGTGTTCTGGAACTGAAGCAGACACTACTTTACACTGAGAAATTCAGTGGTAGCTGAAGCTTGAGGTTTAGCTGTTGAGTGGGGGGAAAATACAGCTGCCTTTGAAAGTGGGATTTCTTTGTTCATAGTGAGGAAAATATTCTGCTGAAGATGTGGTTTCCTATAGGGAGACTTGGAGAAGTGTCTTCTCATATTTTCATTCCAAAATCTCACCCGTTATTTCAAGTTAATTATTCTGAAATATTTAAATAATTCAATAATAGACTCATAGTCTATTTAGAAATGATACCAAAAAAAAGTTTAAGGTCTCATTGCTTTTTTCTTCAATCTCACTGTGAGTACTTGGTCTGTGTAGTATTAATAAAATGCCTCTTTGCTCTGGTGATACCAATTATTCCATGGTCTATGAGGTTACACTAATAAAGTTTCTGATATTCTGAATTTTAATCCTATTAGCTTAGTCCCTGAAGAGTCATCTCCCTCCTTGGTGTGTTCATCCTCCATGTACTTCGAGAAGGTTATTGTTCCCCTCTGTGATTATTTAGTCAAGGTATTGCACATTAAGTCTTTAATTGTTTCTTCTGAAGAAATCCCTTTAGCCCGATTTGTGGCTTAAGTATTTCTGCTTATTGACCAAAGTGCATCTTCAGTACAAATGGATGCTGTTGCTGCTAACGAGCTTTAAATCAACAGGGCAGCTTTTAAGTGCTTGTGCTAAGCTTTGCCTCAGCCCTAATGTTGGCTCAGTTCTGTACCCACCTGATGGTTTTTCACGATTTCTTAGTTTGTTTTTTTAGCCTGGAGTGATGAACAGGTCGGTGCCTTAAGTTATGCCTCAGTTTCTCTGTGTACAAATGCCCAGAGTAATTGCAGGTGGGTTTCAAGAGTCCATGAGTTTCTATTCACACAAAGAAAGGGGCATTGTAAAAGTTAGATGCAAAGAATACTATGTAAGAATGTAAGAAAACCATAGAAAAATTCAAGCAGAGGTGTAATTTGGTGGACTGTGTTTGTACAACTGTGATATTAAGAGCTGGATCTCTGTTAGCTGAATCACCAGCAGAGGTGTTGAAACCTTTCCATCTGCTCTTGGTGGATCTGCTAGGCCTGAAGGCATTGATGTTCTAGTGCCTGGCCACATCTGTAATCTCTCAGCACAAACCATCTTTGAGGAAAATCAGGCAAGGAGGTGCTTTGTACTGAGAAAGACCATGAGATCTGTCTCTTTAAGCATGTAGACATTATAGTTCTATTAAAAAACTAATAAAACTCCATTTATTGGTAAAAGCTGAAACATGGGGCATTTGTTCTTCATTAAAAGATTTTGAATAATAGCTTTCAGCTCGATACCTAAACTTAATGGTTTGCCTACATAATAGAGAAATGATCAATCAAAATATAATAGATAAGGCTGTGCATGTGTTATTGCAGCTGCTGGAAAAGCCACATTATTATTAAATTTAATGGCTTCTCTCCAGTACTTCAGATTCTATGGCATTTAATTACTTCCTTGTGTGGTTTGCACCACTCAGGTGCATCTGTTTAAACACTCTTGATAAATAAAGAGGAGACCTTTAAAGCTGAGGGATGCAGAGGCTGTATCTCAATTTTAAACAGACCATTCAGCTCTGATTCAAATGCAATAAATCCAAGTGGCTGTGATGTAGGGCACTCTGGCACAGAGCAGAAAAGGACCCAGACACCAGGGCTGGTGCTCAGAGCCCAGCTGTGGCTCCTGGGGCCAGGTAGGGGTTAGGTAAGAGATTTTTGGAGAGCTGAGAGGACATTGATCCCAACTCTGGTGGGTGTGCTCATTTACCTGTTGGCTGTGAGCACACAGGTCATGGCTTTGGACCCCACCACCCTGGCTTGTTAGTTTAGAATAATAGAATTATAGAATCATAGAATCAATGGGGTTGGAAAAGACCTCCAAGATCATCCAACCCTTGGTCCAACTCCAGTCCCTTTACCAGATCATGGCACTCAGTGCCATGGCCAATGTCACTTTAAAAACCTCCAGGGATGGGGAATCCACCCCCTCTCTGGGCAGCCCATTCCAATGCCTGAGCACTCTCTCTGCAAAGAAGTTTTTTCTGCTCTCCAACTTCAATTTCCCCTGGCAGAGCTTGAGCCCATCGTGCCCCCTTGTCCTATTGCTGAGTGCCTGGGAGAAGAGACCAACCCCCACCTGGCCAGAACTTCCCTTCAGGCAGTTCCAGACAGTGCTGAGGTCACCTCTGAGCCTCCTCTTCTCCAGGTTAAACACCCCCAGCTCCCTCAGCCTCTCCCCACAGCACTTGTGCTCCAGTCCCTTTAAAGCATGATTTACCAAATTAGCCCACCTGCAATTCCTCTTCCTCTGCTGGGTGGGTGGAGCCCATCCCTCCCCAAGTGTCCATATGCATAGAAGGTGGTCCTCTGTTGGAATCCAAAGGCTGACACCAGCCATACAGCCAGGCTTTGCCGTGCATGGTGCCTCCATCTGCACCTCTCTGTGTGACTGGCAGCACAAAGGAGAAGACCAGCAGGGACTGTGCAGCAGCTCAGCTGACTCCTTGGCACTGATGCAGGGTGTATATAGGCCTTGCTTTACTTGGGGCTGTCATGGTTTAGCTTGGCAAAATGCCACGTGCCCAATTCCCTGTCAGAGGCCCCCCCCCAGAAACTGAAAGGGAGGGAGAAGAATAAAAAATACCACCTAGAAATGGAACTTTGAAATGGCAACGTTTTTATATTTACACAGAAGAAAATTTAAAACAGAATATGATATAACACACACATATATATACAAATGTGAAAAGAAATAATACCATCTTCACTGAGTTGCCCAGCCTAATAATACAGATTCCAACCACCCAAACCCCAGAAAAACCTCCCAAAAACTCTTCCTGAGAAGCCTCCCAGCAAGAGAAAAGAGAAAACTAACAAGAAAATGTTCACCTGCCTGGATAAACAACAGCGTGGATGGCAGCAAGGCCTAATCTTGGCAATCAGAGCAGCACGTCCTTGTGGGCTGAGGCAGAGACCAAAAGACACAGAAACTCCTCCTCTCTCTCTTTTTATATCCCTTGACACTTTTTGATGATGTCAGATGATATGAAATACCTCTTTGGTTGCTTAAGTCAGGTGATGTTTGTCCGTTCTGATCTATGTCACATCCTTTCAGGCCTGCTAAAACTGAGGCCTAAATAAGGCCTAAACTGAAACTAAAGCCAAAACTACCACAGGGGCCTGACTGTAAATTAAATATAAGTTAAATATGCCTCCTTTACTGTAGCTGGTGGCTCTGCAGAGGTGTGGCAGGCTGGGTTTTTCCTTTTTCACTTTCTGAGAATGACTGAAATATTCTCTCCCTTTGTCCTGTTTTGTAGAGGATGCTCAAGTGATTTATTTCCATAAAGAGAAGCATAAGAGATTATAGTTTTATTGCTTTAAAAATTACATTCTGGAAATTCAGGGCATTAATTAAATGAAGGCCAGTGATTGCAAAGCATCAATATTCAAATGAGAGAGGAAAGGAGAGCAAGATGTGAAATGCCTTTCCATTCCAGGTTTGTTTTTTTCCTCTTGGCCTTCCCACCTTCCACTTTAGTGTATCTTTAAAAATATCTATTTCAGCCAAGCTGCATTCTGAGTATAATTCATCAATGAAATAAGTGATACTAAGAATGAACAATGGGCACTTAAGGGGGTTAAGAGTCTTTAACCTGAAATACTGGACTAGTTTTGAGGCTGATCTGAGCAGATCTGCATTACTCTGTTGTGTTGCCCTCATGAAAGCACGAACCTGCTGGACATACTGGCAGGTAGTCAGTCAGGTGGTGGTGGTGACACCTGTATTTTCTTCCTTGGGCTGGATGCTGCCTGTTGTACTTTCCTGCCATTGCTGTGCTCTCTTATAAATGGCTTGTACAGCACTAAGGCACCTGAGGTAATGCAGGTATAAATGAGACAGGATGGTAACCTTGCCCTTGCTGTTTGATAACAGGAACAGGAGGAGACAATTAACCTCCCCGTGTTTGTTAGGCACTGAATGGGTTTCTATAACTGTGTTGTAAAAGGCTGTGATGAATCTGGACACATCTTTCCATCCTGTGTAAAGCTGAAGCCCCATCAATCACAAGATGCTCTCACAAAAGGCAAACAGCTTCTTTCTGCTTCATGACTGAAGGAAATGAGATCTCTTCCTTTCAGAAATGATGCTGGGAGGGAAATGAACTTGCTGAAAACTGGTCGGGATTGCACATTTTATTTTCTCTGGAGTATGTAAGAATAGTTTACCTCCTGCTTGGCCTTTTTTTGTGGCTCAGGTGGTAACAGACACCCAAAGCTACACTTAAGTTTCTTTCTTTGACTATGATGTGAAGGTGACTGTTTTCTGCTATGAGAAAACTGTAGCTCAGTTATTTCTACTTCTGCTCCTTCCAGGGTGACCTAAACTCATGACTTTTCTTTTGGGCTCTACCAACTATTCAATTGGTTAAACGGTTTATTAACATGTTTGAGTTTGACCTGACTCCCTCTTTACTCCTGTAGCATAGACAAAGCTTTTGACTGATAGAGCAACTTATGGTATATGTGAATTCTGGTAGTATTTATTGGCCCTAGAGCCATTTATTCTATATATGAATTCTGGTAGTATTTGTTGGCCCTAGTTATGATCAAGTTCTGTTGCTTTTAAGCTTTTCCAAGTATGAAGCAGGACCCCCATTCTTCAAAAAGGTGTGAGGCAGACAAAGAAAATGGATGTGAGGTACAAGCAAAGTGAGAGAAGGAAACAAAGCTACTTAAAACGGGCTTTGAATGAGGCTGTGCTGAAGGGATGGATGGAGGGAGGGAGAGAGACATTGAAGGCAGCAGAGGGTGTGAGATGAAGGTGCTAAGGGGACTGGAAGAGTATTCAGGTGACAGTCACTGTGGCTGAATGTTACAGCAGTTCCTTTAGCTCTTCCAGCATCTCATTTGTGCCTTTGTCTTCTCCTGCTCCTTCAGCAAGTAGCATTTTCCAGTATTATGATGATGATGTTCCCTTTTTGGCTGACTGTCTTTCTGAAATCACTGACAGCCTTTCTCTTGCCTTCACTGATCAAGACCTTATTGTTAACTGGAAAAAGGAACAAAAACTCTCAGTGAGTTTAGTGAGAGCCACTTGGTGCATTTTCTGAGCTGCTTGTTTTGATTTGCAGTCCTGTGCTTTATCACTGTTCACAGATGTGCCAGTGAATTTGGGAGATATGTGAGAGTTGCAAAGTGAATTTTTGTTCAGAGTCTGAGGAGCAGAGAGCAAAGGGCAGCTTGGGAAGCCTGAGCTCCTTCAGCAACCTGCCTTGGTAATACAAATAATTTTGTTTCAAGGCATCACAGCTGTTGCTGCCCAAACTCTGAAGTCTGTTCCTAGCATGAAATCTAATGATGAATGAAATTAAGGTTTTGGAGCTGCCAGCACACTATTAGGTTTCAGACACAGATGGTGGGCTAGAAAATGCCACAATCCAGAAATGTTTAAGGCAAAAAAAGAATTTGTTGAAAACAGTTTTCTTGATGGTAATACCTGACATTTAAACCTGTAGAAGGCAGGAGATTTGTGTATCTTACAGAGGTGATAGGTGTTTTATGTAACTTTCCTGTGCAGTTGTTTTTCCTCCCTAAAAGGAATCAGACTGAACTAGATTTAGCAACACTTGGAAAGAGGTTTCATGAAGCTGTTCTCTGCTGCCCCACATTTCTGCATGTTCCTACATACACTGATTATTGAAAACTTTACAAGGATGTTTAAGTGACAAGAAAGGGCAAATAAAATTACCTTTCATCACTGTCTATAACTCCCTGAAGGGAAGTTCTGGCCAGGTGGGGGTTGGTCTCTTCTCCCAGGCACTCAGCAATAGGACAAGGGGGCATGATGGGCTCAAGCTCTGCCAGGGGAAATTGAAGTTGGAGATCAGAAAAAAAAATCTTTGCAGAGAGAGTGCTCAGGCATTGGAGTGGGCTGCCCAGAGAGGGGGTGGATTCCCCATCCCTGGAGGTTTTTAAAGTGAGCTTGGCCGTGGCACTGAGTGCCATGATCTGGTAAATGGACTGGAGTTGGACCAAGGGTTGGACTTGATGATCTCAGAGGTCTTTTCCAACCCAGTTGATTCTATGTTTCTTCTTTCTTTCTTCCTGGTTTGTACTTGACTGGTTGGGGTGGGGATCAATTAGTTGCAGCCCAGTTTAAGAGAGACAAGTGAGACAAGATGTTGTGGTGGTGGAAAGTGCTACTCCACTGGAAATGGCACCTGTATTATTAAAATGTAGCAAGGATGAAGAAAGCAAAACCGACTTGTCCTCTTGCCTGAGGCTCAGTCATGTGATAATCCAGGGAGATATGTAATATTGACTAAACCAGTTACCAGGAACTTGAGGGGAGGACATTTATTTTATGACCAAGGATGCTGAAAGAAGAATCTACTAACTTCCTGTACTGGTTATATTATATTAAAAAAGTCTATAAAGCAGATGTAAATACATTCTTGTACTTTCTCCCATCCTTATCCATGTTCTTTGCCTGCAGAATGGAATCGTCAGGGTCCTGAGGGCACTGATGGATCTTGCTAGCACAAAGCAGCCTGGGCAGGTTTCCTGGGGGATCCTGAGACAGTCACAGTGATCTGTCAGGATGCTGTAGAGATTCCAACAATCTTCCAATCATAAAAGCTTGCTAGTTCCTTTTCTATCAAACTATAGAGCATTATCAAACTATTTCATTTTTAGGAGTGGGTATTTGTAGGCAGCAAGTTTTCTGAGTGGCATGTATTACTCACCATTCTTTTGCCTGGTTTCTGTCCTCCAGAAGATGGTGTGGATGATCTGTGCAGGGCTGGGTATCTTTGTGAGGCTGTTTTTGTAAGGATTTACACTCCAAAGAGTGTCCAGTTTGTCAGCTGGCACTGAGGTCATTGTGAAACCTGCTGTAGAAATGTTGTGCCAAGCAGCTCTGTAGCATGACAGTGCCTGGAATCTCTGTTATATGCAGTAAAAAAGGCCTTGTGTCCTTGAACTGGACTTGGGTGTTATTTGTTGTAACTTGAAATTTCTAGAATCAACAACCTGCTGAAGAAAAACATAAATCCCCTTCAAGCTTTTCATTGGAATTCAAAAATGCAAATTGTGTTGGTCTTATGGTTTGTGAACCAGCCTGAGATGTGATGAAAATGCCCTGTCTAAGAGAAGCTGTTATTTCAAATCAATTAGAAGTGTTACACTAAAAGTTAACCTTTTCAAGAGGGCTTAATGTCTTGTAACATATAAATAAATACACTCTGAACCTATCAGGGGTTGTAAATGACTTTATATTGCTTTTGCATATGAGATAAAATGCAGAACATATTTGGAGATACGCAAGTGTTGTGAATTTTAATGGTCTTGTACAACAGCAAAAATGGTAATTTCCACTCTTCACATTGGCTGGGTTAAGACTTTCAGGCTTGGCCATGGCTGGCAGTTGGCTCTAAACCTGAGCACCCTTCAGAATGCCCAGCAGTGCCCTGTGCTCTCTTCAAGGACCAGCAGAGAGAAAATGTTTTCAATACCTTTGGCTGATCTGCACAAAAGTGATGAACCCAACCTTCTGCAAACTTATTGTAGGTGCAGTGTGAAGGTTACTTTGAAACTTGTATGGAACCGCTCTTGTTCTGTTATAATCAACTCCAATCTGCTTTCAGACTAGGAAGCCTTCACCAATCCATGAATGGCATAATTTGTGCCCTTGTCTAGTCTTTGTTGCTTTACAAAGCACAGTCTGCCAGCCAACAAATGACAATGCTGAGGTGCTTTTCACGTCTCTACTGTATATTTGTTCTTTTTTTATTTTAAAATGTGCAGTAGAAATACTTTTTGCAGTTTAGGGACACATAAACTGAACATTAACTTGGCAGAGGTATGTTCAGTATGACCATATCAGCAATATTCCATCCCAGCCAGGGTCCTTCCAGAGATCTGGCATCAAGGCACTCAGTCTGCTGCAAATGACTACGAAAACCTCTTCTCCAGAGGACTTGAAACAGCAGGAGAGAGAACAGAAGCTGTTTATTACCTGCTTAGGAGTTTGCCATTTGTGTGTGTGTTCAAGTGAGCTGGAGGAGTGTTTGCAGCTTTGTGTCTGTGGCTCCATCCTGGGACTGAGAGGCCTCTGCCAAGGGGCAGAAAGGGATGCTGCCCATGGGTGCTGCCCCCACACTCCCCCGGGGCTGTGTAATCCTGTCAGCCTGTCCCTTCAGGGGCTGTAAATCCAGACAGTGGGTTTACAGGCAAGAGTTGTGCCAAAATCGATTCTGACCTTCTGATCTCTGCAGGGCTGGGATGCTGTTTGAATTTTGTTTCGTGTCCTGTCAGCTCTAGCATTTCGTTCACCAGTGTGTAATATTTCCTCACCTGACTTTTATGATCCTGACCTTTTGGAACAATAAGTATAATCACATTTTTAAGCCCTTCTTCTATGCACCATTTTTTTCAGAAAGGAAGATATTTTAAAAAAATCATTCTTTTCCAACCTCTGGAGGACTTGCAGTTTTCCAGTAGTGGTTTCTTCCTCTCTGGCCATTTAAGATTCTCTGTAAAGGAAATAAAGGAAAGACATGGATTTTTTTTTTTTTTTTTGCTTTCTTTATGATTTTAAATGTGACAAGCTCTGTTTATAAAGCCTATAGTAAAAGACTGTCTTTGAATAGGTTTCTTTATAAACTTTGGTTTGTAAGAGTTACACAGACAGTGATGGTGGGGAGGGTAATGCCCATAATGGCATCACCTACTTTGCACTCAGCAGCAGGAACCCAGAGCAGCTCTTCTGATGCAACAACATAATTTGAGGTAACTTTGTGTAAAAGTCACAACACTGGTTTTGGCTTGCATTTTAATATAAGCCACTGAAAAGATGATGCTATAATTCTGCTCTTCAAAGAGTGATTGTTTACTGGAGCAGCCTGAGAACTGGACTTCAAATTCCTCAAAACATTGTTGTCATCCATGAAATGGAAGGCTGAAATTTGATCTGAAAAACATGGGCAACACACATAGTTCCTACCAGTAACTGTCTGAAGGGATGTTTGAAAACCTTGTTCAAAGGGTGCACAGGCTGTGCTGAGACTGGTGGGAAAGATGGAGGTGGATTACACAGCTCAACTCACAGGCTTAGTGTGGACCACAGAGAAAACAGCCATTGCTTTAATTAAGGATTAATCCCATTGTTCAGTTAATTACCATATTCTCTCCTATAGACACACTGGTGACATTAAAACAAACCAGCTCATCTGGTTAAATCTTTAAATTCTCTACTCTGATCTAACATTAGAGTATAAAATTAGCAATAAGGGGAGACTCGGGACTTGGATGTTAAACATTGCTTAACCAGAAGGCCATTGTAGGAACTGATGGTAGGCAAGATGTCCAGTTAAGAAGGATGCCAAAGTGTTACAAAAACTATGTGGAAAATGCTACTTGCTTGTGAGGGGTTTCATGTCTGTTGCCTACATAGGCAGTTCATGGCACTGTACATACCCACTCATACAATGGTTTTGTAGCAAGAAAAGTACTGGGTAACAAAGGGAAGAACTGTCTTCATTAATTTATTTAACAAAACCCTTTTTTTTCTTTTTTTTTTAAATCTAAATTTGTTGAATTATTAATTTGCAAGTGTCTTTGTTTACAGTTGCTTTGATTGAAGGAGGAGTTTTGGGAAGTGGATTAAACACACACATGTATGTCTGTCACAGTCATGCATGTGTATAATAATGACCCTGAGTGGGGGTTACTGTCCTGTCACCAGGGGGGTATTGTGGCAGCAGGAAAGGGATTTAATGTGTTGTCCTGCTGTGCTGATTTAAAGGTAAACAGGCAGGAGAAATGAACTCACCCCAAGAGAGATTATAAGTCAGAGTTACAATTTAATGAAAATATTACAATAAACACAATGACACAAAGAGAAATTGGGTTTAACCCCCAAACCCCAGCAGTGTAACCCATCACCCTGGGGCACAAACACAGTGGGGTTTGTTGGCCCCTGTGCTGAGCCCCACGTGGTTCCCCCGAGCCCAGAGTGAAAGGAGGTGAAAAACCTGTTGGTGCAGATGATGACACAGTCTGGTGGAGAGTAGAGGTCTCCTTCTGTCAAGGTTCTGGTCCTTCTCTGGATCCCATGAGTGGTACTAGAGGTCTTTAAACTCCAAGCTTATATCCCCTCAGGTCCAGGTGGGAACGCCCAGTCCCTTCCCCAGGGCAAGGAGTTCCACACTGGGGGATCTGACTCTGGCAGTCGGGGGATTTTGGAATCGTTGCTGGCCCATGAGCAGAACTGAGCCCTCAGGTGGGTGTGGAGGTGACAATGACTCCCTGGAGAGAAATTATCCCAGCTCCTGTCTCACATCCCAGTTGACAGCCTGAGGGGTCAGGTGTGCCCGGGGCAGCTGCTGTAAATGGTCCATTGTTAACAGTTCCTGGGAAATGGCATAGAGAGTTTAGAATATACAGCTTTGGTCAAACCCACAGAGTGATAAACTGGTCCCACCTGCTGAATGAGGACACCTGCCCAGAATGCAATCTGTGGCTTTGGAGGGAATCTTGGGGCTGCTTTTGGTCCTTCAGGGCAGGAGGCAGAACCAGACCCCACCATCTGATGCCAGGCTGGAGTGGCCTTTCCATGGCCTGTGGGTAACCACAGGGCTTTAACACTTACTGAAGCTCTGCCACGTCTCTGGGGGAGTTTCATGGCAATATTTTGGTGTCTGATAAATTCTGAAAGATTCAATAATCAGCAACAAACCCTATTTTGTTTTTTCTTATGGCCATCATAGCAGATGTAACTGTGGAATAAGAATAAAATGAGTTTATTGGAAAACCTGAAGCTCTAAACAGTGGAGTCAGTGTCTCTAATGTTTGTCAGCGAACATAAAACAATAATAAAGAATAATCAAATATTTATAAGCCCTCAGAAGTAATTACAATGATGAGGTGCAGAGTTCAATTTGGAAGCAATAACAAAATAAATGAAAAATTAATTTTCCTGACTTACTGGTTCATTTTCAGACTTACTAAAAAAATAACTTGGCCTCCTTGTAGCAATAAGATGTGCCAAATTACCTGATTAATGTAAACTTACATTTCTGTCCTCCAACTATTGGAGTAATTTTACAAGTGGATAAGTTGTCTGTTGCTCCTTTTGTCTTTTTTTTTTTTAATCAGAGCGTGCATTAAAAGAGATGTGAACTTTTACTGCTGATTATAGTGCCTTTCTTTGGCAGGACTGGCATTTCATGTTCCCTTGCACCATGAATGGACTTACAGAGCCTGTGTTTTCACTGTGGGGAACACATACATCAGAGGGCTTTAAATCAGCTTAGTCTCACATTGGCTTGCAAACTAAGGTGAGCTAAGGGAATGCAACAAGTGTTCCATTAAATTCAGCATCAGAGTGCTCTGATGTAAGTGCCATTCTGAGGTAATTCCCATAATTTTACTCATTAAGACACTAAAATCAATGAACATACCAAACCTCTATGTTAAAGTGGCTGTGAAATGGTTGAGCTGAATTGCAGAATTATTTGGGAATGGTCTGACTCTGCTTACACTGAAACTGCCTGTTTTCGATGGGAACACAGGTAACAATACATAATCTCTTGCTGATCTGTCCTTCAAACTTGAAATTCACTGTGAGTGTTGTTTTCTTGAAAGAGTCCAGCAAAGGGATCACTGGCAAGTTGATCCCTAAGGTCTGAGAGATTAAGCAGGATCCAAATAATGCACCATCCTGCAGGGGACGGTCACCTCCTGAACTGAAGCAACTGTCCTTGATATTCAGTTGCTTATTGATAAAGTGGATACAATGAAATCAACAAGTCTCCAGTTTTCTCCCTTTCCAACTCTTCCCAACCCCCCTGAATAATCTCCTCTCTACTCCCTGGTATCCAAATCTCTTGGCTTTTGGGTGGCCCTTGATGGGGACCAGACTTTCCCTCAGGAAACAGCTCAGTTCCCACTGTGCCTCCAGCTGCCCCCTGGTTCACTGTGGTTTTTGGTGCACAAGAGGTGGAATTGTCACTCAGTGTGAGCCCTGGTGTCTCAGAATGCCTATTTCGTTGTATTTAGTGTGTGCTGCAGTCCAAGAAGAGATGCTGATAGAGTTGGACTGGCTGCTGACAGTGGTGCTGTGGGTGATACCTGTGGAGTCTGATTGTTCTGCTTTGTTGTTGGTATTATTGTTTTTTTTAGCAATGTTTTCAAGCAGAAATGTCTTGAAAGTACTTTGTGCAAGAATTCCCAAGGGCTCAAAGCACTTGGTACTCAGTCTGGCAACACCATCCTGGTTAATGGCCTCTTAGATTTTAGTGGCTTGTGCTAACAGCTTTATTTGGCTCAGGATCAGTTCTGTAAGGAGTTCTGTGAGGAACCAACATGGACTTAGATCTAAAAATGCTTATTGTTTATACTATGACTTCTGTCAGAAGAAGGGAAGGGAGTGGAAATGGCCAAGAGGCAAGTTGTTACTCTGAGTAGTCAAGCCAGAAGGTGGAACAGGCTCTCACTAGACAAGGGATGTAGTGACAAAGACAGTGGGGTATGTCTGTGCCATTGACACCTACAGTGATCCCTTTATCCTCTTCTGAAATTTGTGGTGATCTGAAAGACTTGAACCCTGTTCCTGAAGTGAGCTCTGTGCATAAAGCCCATGGCTCCAACTCCAGCTTCCAGTGTGGGTTAATGTATCAGAGAACTCCTGATGTCGGGAATACTTTTTGTGGAACCTCCTGTAGAAACATAAAAGGTACTGACTAACTACTCTTGCCATAGAGTGATTGCACATTAAATAATAAGAAGCAAAGGCCTGACCAATCTTCTCTACCCAAATATCAATAAAGAATTTAGTTGTCTTGCCATTTCTCCCTTTCTTTGCATGAAAATGTTGACATTTCAAAAGCGTTTGCTTTTCATTAGAAGCAAAAATGCATTTTCTGGCTCTGTAAATTGTCATTTCTTCAAAACTAGAGGCTGTGCTTCAGCCACGAGGAACTGGCTGTTTTATTTTCCAATTTGGAAGCAGCAGACTCAGCCTGTGATGTCGACAGCCTGGAGACACAAGTGTGCAGGATGCCAGCAGCTGCCTGGCAAACACATTGGCAGCCATGTGGCTGGACTGGTCACTGTGGCAGCCTCTGTGCCTGCCTGGTTCCACTTCAAACACAAATAAAATACTGGGAGAACTGGCAAGTTATTGCAAAGCACTTGAATTCTATGAAATCAAAGCTTTTGGATGGAGAATGAAACAGATACAGTTTACTGTGCAAATAAGCTATCTGCCTGAACAGCACCAGAGTTAAAACAACACTTCATTTTCAGGATTATTTCTGTATTTCAGTATTTTAGGCAAGGATGGGGAGTGTATAGAAAGAATAAACTCAGCACAAATAGAAAACAGTATTTCAAGGACATGGGGGGACAACTGTGATGGAAAAAGCAAGTATAAATGGTGATTGGGCACCAGGAATAAGAAAACTCAAGGCTTTTGCAGCCTGGTGGAGATGATATAAACAGTTACTTAGTGCTTTCAAGAGCTCCAAGCAGTGGGAAATGTTGGATCATGTTATGTTATGGGTTCACTGAGGTGGGCCTAAATTTGGGCTCTGGAGTTCAGACTAGGCCGAAGCTGTCAGCTGACTTGAGCTGGGCTGAGCTAACAGCTGACCTCTTCTAGCCAGTAAGTTTGTATTCCATACCACATTCCAACATCATCTCCAGGGCAGTAGGAACCAGTGTGGGAGTGGTTAAGTCAGTCGCTTCTCAGCCTCCTCTTGGGAGGACGCACGATGGTGCCCCAGGGGGGATGGAGAGGACCAGGCCCACCACTGGCTCACAGGGTATCTCAGGAAAGTAAAATGTGTTGTTCTGGGTCTCTCCTTTCTGCTTGAGTTTGTCTCCCTGGGGAATAAATCTTTTCTTAAGTAATGTGTAGTTAAGACAGTAGAATTGGTGTGTTCGTTAAGAAGTTGAAGTGGGGAATATGTTGTTGCAGACTTGTGTGAGTGTATATTTGTACTCTCTTCTAATTGCCTCTTTCTTTCTGTGAAAAATATATGTAGTTTTAGTATAAATGCAGTTTGAAGTGTTTTTTTTTTTCTTTCCCCTCCCTTTTTCTCCCTTTCCTTGGTGTTAGGAGGGAGGCTTTTCTCTCTGTGCTTGGGGGGGTTGGCAGTAGTTTATCTCAAACTAAGACATGTTAATAATCACGGAAAGGGGGTGAAGGACTCTTCCAAGCCAACAGTTCTGCATAGGGGGGTTGAAACTTGCATACAAAATTTGCTCAGTACTCCTCCTGTTGGTGAGAGAGCTGAGTAGTGTTTTAGTGCTTTTCTATTCTCCTGAGCTGGATGGGTGTGGGAACTCACAGGTCTGAGAAGTGAGGCATGACCTGTACTCATCTGTGCTCATCCAGGGTGAAGCCCTTCTTGCAGCCCTTGCCAGGCCCTTGCCTTGCCTGGCTGACAATCTCCTGTTAATGGAAGAGGACCAAAGTTATCAGCCCACCAGGTCCCTCTGTAGCTGGCTAATCACAGGTGAGCATGATCCAAAGGAGAAGGCCACACTGTGGAACTCCACCTCTGCACATTACAAGGCATGTGTTGATGTTTAAGAAGCCTCACAGATTTATTTTCCCTCTGCTGAGCTCACTTGGCTTGTGTTCATCCAACACTAAAAGGATGTTTATCTACAAGTTAGGCTTAGGCAAATGGCCACATATCTGTTACCAAAAGTGTTATTAGTAGGGGTTTAATGTCTCTAGTTCTGGGTGTGCAGACCTGCACATCTTGGGTCTATCAGAGCTGTTCCCTTATACTTCTGCAGGTCTGGGTGGAGTGTCTCAAATGACTGATGTTGTTATGATTCCTCCCCTCTTTGTTCATCCTTGAATAAGTAATGGGATGTTACTTGCTCAGACTAAACCCTCTCCATAATGGCAGTGCAATTAGTGCTGGGGTGCAGATTAAATCCCTCTAACTCTCAGACTTTGGCAAGACAGACCTTGTTGAACACTGAAAATACTGGACAGTGTGACTGGATGAATTCACCCACAAGTGACTGTTTGGGCATCACTTCTGAGGCTTAGTCCCCAAGCCCCTCACTAGAACATAACTGGATATAGGCAGAGGCTTCTTAGGTATTTACTGCTCTCTGTCAGGTAAAAGGAACCTTATTTCAATCTACAGGCACTTAAGGGGGAGAAAACAGAACTCATTTTGCCTTTTTGAAAAAAATCTGTATTTATTGCCTTCTGTACTGGAAGAATGAGGTGAAGCAGCACATTGTACTCTGTATGGCAAAGCCCTTTTTTCCCCTCCAAGATCCAAATATTTACACCAATCCTTTGATTATATGTATTGGTGTTTCTCATTATTTGGCTGAGAGGGGAGGAAAAAAAAGAACATCCAAACTGTCCTGCTGGACAGGACACTTAATGTCATTTTAATCTCATTAATACAGCTATAGGACCAGAACACTGTGCAAAATTGGTGTGACAATACGGAATGTGGATTTGGGATACAAAGGTAATTTGCAAGGTAAGAGTACCCTTTAAATAAACCCCTAAACCTGTAGTAAAGTAATTCTGAAAGAAGCTATTTGGAATTAAAGTCATCTTTGCATTTTAATGGGTAATTATTCTTGCCATCAATAACAGTATATAACCAAAACCCACTGCATTCCCCAGGGCCAGAGGTGAATTTGAATTTAAAGAAAGTGCAGCAAATATTCTGCTCTTTAAGGAAAGCCAGTTCCTGTGGATCAGGTAGAAGAGAAGTGCAAAGGGTTTGGCAGCATGAGCAGCAGCATCGTGCATACAGTCCAGCTAGGAAAGGTTCTTACTTTTCCTGGAAGCAAGGGTGGGATGTGGAGGGAGGGCAGGGACAGCTCTGCCCTGGGCACAGGGGTGGGATGTGGAGGCAGGCAGAGCTCTGCCCTGGACACAGGGGTGGGATGTGGAGGGAGGGCAGGGACAGCTCTGCCCTGGACACAGGGGTTGGATGTGGCAGGAGGGCAGAGACAGCTCTGCCCTGGACACAGGGGTGGGATGTGGAGGGAGGGCAGGGACAGCTCTGCCCTGGGCACAGGGGTGGGATGTGGAGGGAGGGCAGAGACAGCTCTGCCCTGGGCACAGGGGTGGGATGTGGAGGCAAGCAGAGCTCTGCCCTGGGCACAGGGGTGGGATGTGGAGGGAGAACAGGCACAGCTCTGCCCTAGGCACAGGGGTGGGATAGGGAGGGAGTGCAGGGACAGCTCTGTCCTGGGCACAGGGGTGGAATGTGGCAGGAGAGCAGGGACATCTCTGCCTTGGGCACAGGGGTGGGATATGGAGGCAAGCAGAGCTCTGCCCTGGGCACAGGGGTGGGATGTGGCAGGAGAGCAGGGACAGCTCTGCCCTGGGCACAGGGGTGGGATGTGGCAGGAGAGCAGGGACAGCTCTGCCCTGGGCACAGGGGTGGGATGTGGCAGGAGAGCAGGGACAGCTCTGCCCTGGGCACAGGGGTGGGATGTGGAGGCAGGCAGAGCTCTGCCCTGGGCACAGGGGTGGGATATGGAGGCAGGCAGAGCTCTGCCCTGGGCACAGGGCTGGGATATGGAGGCAGGCAGAGCTCTGCCCTGGGCACAGGGGTGGGATATGGAGGCAGGCAGAGCTCTGCCCTGGGCACAGTGCTGCCAGCCGGCAGGAGAGGGCGGCAGAGAAACGGGAGTGCTCCGTGCGCTTCTGCAAAGCCTTCCAAACAGCGCTGAAATTTTGAAGAGGAGCGAGAGCACAGCGGAGCTCTCCGAAGCCAAATCCCCTTCCAAAGGCAGCCTCGTCAGTCTGTACATAAAGTCCCCAACACTTCCCAAATGTCCAGCTCCTGTGGCAGCCCAGAGGACGCGGGGAAGCAGCGAGGCAGAGACGGCAAGATAAGAAGGGAGGATGGGGATGATTCTCAACCTGAGGGAAAGAGGTTGAAGCTGGGGAACGAAGGAGCAAACATTGCCAAGGACAGAGAAGCAGCAGCACAAGAAGCAGCAATGCCTTGTTCAGGCAGAGAAGAGCCCGTGCCCGAAGGAGGTGATGGAGCCCAAAGTGTAAGTGAGGCTCTTTAGTGACTCTGAGCTGGGGAAGGGCTGTGAGGGTATCCTGGAACTGATGTTATCCTGAAGTTGGGAATTGGGCATCAAGTAGTGTGGAATGAATATGATCAAGTGTCCCATCTCACTGAGGTTATAGGCATGTTCCTCTTCAGTTTCTCATCTTGGCTCTGTGTTTTTAGTGCAGGAGTGTGTATTTTAGTCTGGCTCTCACTGTTAGCTGCTTGCAAGATGTGTGTGTCAGAGAAGTGATTTTAATGGGTGTTTTTTTGGGAGAGGGGAGAGGGGATTTAACTGTTCAAGCTTGTTTTTCAGCTCTCCATAGGCATTTAGGAATTGGGGAATGGTTGGTACATTGAATTGGGCAGTTTGGGTTGTTTATCAGTCTGAATGGACACATTTAGACTTCCAACTGCATTTCTGTTGAAGAGTACTGTGTTGCAGCTGGGGAGGAGTGTGGAACCTCCAGAGGAGCAGAGTTGGTGCTCAGAGACCTCATCTGGGCAGAGAGCAAATGCCACCTGGAGAGATTTCCCAGAGTAGAGCTGCTGAGCAGTTGTGTCTGTAAATATCTCTATGTTATAGGTGTCTACATAAATATCATAAATAGCAGGTGTTTCCATGAGGTTAACTTGGTCAGTGCCTCCTGCCAGGTTCTGCAGCTCAGCTGCTGTCCCTGCTTCTGAGGGCAGCAGAGAACTGGGCAAGGGCATGAACACATGGATTCCCTGCCAGCTGAGGCTTTGTCCCTCCTGGTGCAGTTGGACCAGGTGTTTTTCCTGGGCATAAAGTGCCTGCTTCCCTCAATCAGAAGTGGAGGGAGAGGGTGGTGGGAACAGTGTCTTGGGTGTAGGATGTTTCCTGTGACAGGGTGAGAGTACAGCTCTAGAATTCCCTTGGCAGCTGCTGGAGAGTTTAATGCACAGAATTTATCTAGAAGTTTTCAGAAATGTATTTTTCCTCTCTTGGGATTGATCTCCTGAATATGCTTCTTCAAATGAGGAGTCAAGTAGATGTTCCAGGTTTTGGTAGGATTTATGTTTTTAAATAATTTGAGTCTTTGCAGTTTTTTCTTGGCGGAAGGTCATCTCTAAATGCAACAGTTTTCCTGAGATACAAATGTATTTAAAATGTGTCTAGAGCCTTGATTTGTTTCTACAAGCAGAAGTCTCTTTTATCAATCCATGTACCTGCAGAGTTGTGCTTTGGTCTAAGCCTCTATTTTAGCTTTCCAATGCTTATTATGACGTGCTCTTTCTAACACTCTGACAGCAAAGTTACACTCCTGTTCTTATACCAGTTCTGGTGGTGACTTTTTTCTTCCCTTCAAAGTTATATAGTGTTGATTGGTCAGAACATAATCCTTGTTTCTGTCTGTATTTTTTCCTTTCCCCCCCTACCTGAGCAAACGTTTTAAATTCATTTTATTTCACGATAAATATCCATGTCTGGGTTGGGGATATTCACTATGAAAAGTGTTTTAATGGCAATCTTACTATACTATTTAATTAGGAAGTTACTGAAGAATAAGCCTTAATTGAATAAATTTCCTTTGTCTTGTAAGGGGTCAGTTTTAGAATGCAGAATACACTAGAATGGTGTGTAGCTAAATCACTGGGCTCTGACCCATTTGGGAGGTTTATTAATGTTCTGCTACTGCAGGAAGTTCTGTGGTGTTGGATATCTGTCCTTTTTTGTCCTTTCAAGGACCTGTGTGTATCTGATCCAACATTACATTCTGACTTTTCATCAGGGGGTAGCTAAAAACATTAACAAAGAAAATCTACTAATGAGCAATTGTTTCTCTGTTTGTCCTTTCTAAAATCAACTCTTAAATAGCTTTAATAATAAAATAATAATGCTTATGTTAATTCTTAAATTATACCGAGTTTGATTCAAAATTCAAAGCTCAGTGAAGCTGTTTTTCCCCCTCACTTCAGTGGACTCTTGCTTGGGATGTTGCATTTCATTTAATATAAAGTTCTAGTAGGTTTTATCCCCTTCCCACTTTAAAAAGTGTGTCTGAGTTGGAGTTGATGTTAGAAATTCATTATGTGACATTTGAAATTCTGTGAACATAAAACTTTTTCTAAAACCAGGGGAAAGCTTGTTCAACAATCCCTGAGTGTCTGCCACCTTGTAGAGAGCAAACTGCTGGAAAAGATGGACTGTGTGCCCTTAGGAAACGCTGGAATGACTTCATTTCTGGGCTTAGAAGAATCTTTATTTTAATAGGCCGAGTGGTACAGGTAATCAATGCATGCATTGGAAGAACATTTCCTAATAGTCCATTATATCTTCTATTTTAAAGAAGGACACTTAAAATTATAGGCTTTGACTCATTTTTGGACTAGTAATAAAAAATCAGCCCGGTATGTGTGCTGTTTCTTTACTTATTCCACTGCAATTTGCCTGATTCAACATCCATTTTTAGTTTTAGAAGAAAGAAATCAGCCTCAGCTGCACTAACTCATTACTCCACTTATTAAGGAATCTTGTATTATGGGAGAATGCAGGCACCATCTATATTTTATGTGTGTGAAATGATGCATAATCCTTGTGGGCATTTCCTTGGCACTGTTTGTGGCAGGAGCTGCTGCTGTGCACGAGTTGTTTGCAGGAGGATGTTTGTGCCACTGGCTTTGCTGGGCAGAGCTGGGCTCTTTGCTGGGGGAATGAGGGGCTGCATTTGCCAACAACCAGCTGGCAGCAGTATCTGAAATGATTCCTCCACTTAGTAACTAGTTAGTATAGTAACCTGGGGGGAAACTGTAATTGTTAATTTAGATATCTATTAAAATAATTTGCTCCTTGCCTTCTCTTTTTATTACTTCCATTTATAATGAGGCAACTGCTCACAGCAGGTGTGAATCAGAGTTTGAGGATGTGTAATTTTCCCCTCTAACGTTTCTCTTTGGCATAGCATCAGAATGAAGTGTTTGGTTCAAATGAAATGGCTTTGTAGGAAGGTTCAACTTGAGAAGTTTCTCGTTTGGTGCAGATGGTGGGGGATTAGCATTTGGAAGAGCTGGTGAGTCACTCCTTTTCCTCAAAATTTGGGGTGAAAGTATTGAACCAGGGGCTCTGTAGACCTCAGTGGACTTCCTGTGTGCCTGGATGGTGAACATGTAATGTCTTAAGGTTGATTGTCACCCCACCCCTGCTCCAGCACATACTGGAAGTTATTAAATTAGTGTGAAATCATATTTGCTGAAATAGAAAGCATGTGAAGAAGTGATCATGAAAGTAATGACTTCTTTCCAGGCTGACAGACATATGGGTCTCCTGACTTGCTGCCATGAGTTACCTGTGAGTTATGGTCATCAGAAGTACATCCTTGTAATCCATCTATCCTTGTAATCCATCTATCCTTGTAATCCATCTATCCTTGTATTTCAGCAATAATCATTTCATCTTTCAGTCTAAACAGCTATTGGTGGTGAAGGTTTTTTGGATTTCAGTTCAAAAGTATTTCTGTGTTGGTAATATCTAATTCTTTGCTATGAATCAACTTTTTCCCCACTAAACATTTGTGCAAGTTTTATAGAACAAGACCCAGTTCCTGGGTTTGGTTTGAGGTCTGTAGTGTTCCCAGAGCATCCAGCCTTCTAAAGTGTATTTTCATCTGTAATGTCACCTGTGCAGGAAAAAGCTTGAACTTTTACCCTTTAAACAACTTTCAGAATGACTGAATGCATTTGGGAATTTAGGTTTCAAAATTTTTTAAAAATTGCCTTTGGAAAAGAGGAAAGTGTTAGAGGTACAGTGAAGAAAAAACACAGCTTTACATTGTTAACATCAGAAGTAATGCCTTTACAACATGACAGTCCCAAAACTGAACAAAAGTGTGAGAAAAGTACATGAAAATGCATTTATTATTTCTGCAGGAGGAGAAAACTGCTTTTCCTGATCAGCTCTGAAGAATTCACTACACTAAACTTGTATCATGTGGCAAATCCAGCCTTCTAAATCTCAGATGTTAATAGAAATTTTAAATATAGTTTAGATGGGGAGATGTGACATTGCTATGCAATGTTCTTGTCTTTGCATACAGAACAAATTGAACTCTGCCATTACTTTGAGTAATGCACAAATATTCCCAAACTGTAAAAGAACTTACCTTGGAAAGCTGAAAAACACATATTGGAAAGCTGATAATTTTGAAGATTATTTCTCAGGAGGAGAGGAAGGATTTTCTAGAAAGTAAAATATGAGCTTTGAACTACAAGACAGAATTCTCTCATGTGAAGGATGGGTTTGGATTCATGCTGTGATAAGCTCTGCCAAGACCAGGTGAGGGTAAGAAACCAACCCTTGTGTCTGGATTCACTGCAGAACTTTAACATGTGCCTTCAGCAATGGGAGCTGCTGTCGTGGAAGTACCAAAGATATTGGGGGGCATTGAATATGACAGTGGGGTTAGTCTGGACAAATGAAATGCACATGTGTTCTCTCTGATGTTTAGCTTGGATTACAGGAGAGGCAGTTTTGGACTTGATAACTCAAGGCTGTTTCATGAAATAAATAGATCAACACAGAGCCAAGTGTCAGAACTGTACCTGAAGTCTGACAGTTTGACCTTTCTGTGCTTTGCCATGCAGTGTTCCACTGTGTTAATGCAGTTTCTCATACAGAATTTTTTGGTTTAGACTATTTATTTGCTCCTTGCAATTGCTTTGTCACAAATGTGGCTTTGTGCTCTTGAGTGTCTTTTATGGATATTCCTTTGAAGGGGAGTTGTGTTTAGAGAGGGAGGACCTGGGGTGGTGGGTCCATAAGGGTTGAGAGTCCTACTGAAGGTGCTGAGTTTTGACTCTCAAGGTCCCAAGTAGATCAAAGGACTCTGCTGTCAAGGCTCTGTTTTAGGTTTTTCCCTTCCTTCTTTTAATAATGTTTAAATCTACTGAGATCCTTTTGTCCGGAGAAATTATGGGATGGACCTCCTCTAGGAGAGCACCATAGTTTTGACCCATTTTGACCAGCATGACATTTGTGTGAAGCCTTCTACATCTGCCTTTCCTCTTTCCTTTGTTGAGTCTGGTAACCCAGTTAGAGGTTAACTTAAGGCTCGAGTCTATTCACTGCTTAAGCAAACTGTGATATATGCTGGAATTATTTTTGTAATTATTATTCAGAACACAATCAGATTCTCTGATCCAGGACAGAGGCATAATTATTTGTCTTTGGAGGTGGAAAGAAAAGAGATCTTTATTTTTTCAGAAGTGAGTGGTGGTGTTGATATAAGGTGCTGGAGCTACTTCCACAGCAATATTTGCTCAAAAGAAGTAAGGGAGCCTTTTGTAGAAAGATGTGGGTAAGAGATCTTCAAAAACTCCAAGGGGATGGAAAATGTTCTCCCTGGAGCTGATTCACCCTCCTGTTAACCTTTGGCTGGGTAATGCCTGTGTTGGTAAAAGGTGTCCCTACAACACGAGCAAGAATAACTTCAGGGAGGGATTGACCGGGACAAGGAAAGGCAGCAGGACAGACCCTCGGGGTGTCCCGTTTGGCCATTTCCCCTGTAGTTGTCAGGACAGATCACTAGATGGCAGGGGGTAAGTGTACAAACCGAGAGACTGTTTTGTCATGGGGGAAATTTCACTGTGTTCAGCAAATAACTGCCTGTTTTCAACAAGCTATTGCAACCAAGAGTAACATAAGCCCATTGCATTTACTCATTGGAACTTTAATTTAACTGAAAAGGAGCGTTGATGGAGCATTTCTGCCTCAATTTGAATAATCAATTACCTAATATTACAGTTTTTGTAGAGTGACTGGACTATTACTTTTGATTGAAATTACAATCAAAATACATTATTATCTTCTATTGCACTATTAAGTGCAGAACAAGATGTCTGGTGTACAGAGTTGAATTAGTGGAGATAGGAAATACAGATATTTATGCATTGCTAATATTTGCTACTACCATTCCCCATTAGTATCACAATGTTAGCCAAATATTTTTATTTCAAGTCTCTATGATTTAGATATTAATAAAATTAAGCCCTTTTCTTGATTTTTTTTTTTACTGTTTGCAGTCTTAGTCATTAGCCTGGACTGAAATGAGGGGGAATAAGCTACAGAAACCATGCAAAAACTGAGACTGGAAGCAGCTTTCCCTTTCCTGGGGAGTACTCAATGCTCAGACTCATTTAGGATGCATTATTACTAAAGAGTTGCCTGGTTTGTTCCATTAAATTAGGCTGTAGGATCTGCTGCACTGCCACCCATGTCATTTCTCCCTAGAGAGTGCACTTAATGTGTTCTAATGTTCTAATGCTTTGCCCACTGTGCAGTTCTTAAACAGCCCAAGGAGTTATAGATAAACTTGTCTACACTAGAAAGGAAGTTATCCTTTAAATTCAGCATACAGAGAGTTTGCTTTTGATAGTTGTCTTGTATTCTGAGCTCTTTCCCTCTGGCACCTTAAGGCACTATTAGAATGGACATAACTCTTTGAACAGTTTTGTAGCCAGCTGGTCACTAACAGTGGAATTCTAATAGCTCAGTGTAGGAAAATAAAATGCTTAAGTAACTTAACTAGATGTCATTGATTCTAAGTGGTAGATAATGAAGTAATTCTCAATTAGTTGTACTGATACTTAATTAATAAAGGTCTATCTAAGATTCACAAATCAATGAGAAGTGTCTGCAGTCCTTGGAAAGGATATTTTCATTCTAGTCCAAAAGCAAAACCTGTTAGAAGTGAAAAACATTTCCTAAGCACAATAATTCTTAACACATCCCTTCTTCTTTCACCTGCTGGTTTTTTTCCTGCATGCTTCCACTATAATGCATTTCAGCTCTATCCCACAGGCCATTCCATGGAGCTGTGCCTGACAGTGATGCTGCAGGATGCTGCTGCTGGTGTCCTGCTGGCTCAGGGGCTTGCAAGGAGGTGTAGGCTCAGTTCCACATCACTGTGTTTCAGATATTACTGTGTATTACACATCATTTAGGATTTCTGGGAAATAAAACCACTCTGGCCCTTCATTTAATAAAAAACTATCCTTTACCTAGTTGGTAGCTGGACAGACAAGTCAAAAGGTGAAGGTAAAGAGAAGCATGTGGTTGTTCAAGGCTATACAGCAAGAACTGTGCAGGATCATAATGGCCTTTAATAATTGAATAGGGACAAAATAGCCTCGACCATCACTGGCATAAACTTAAAAGGGCTCTATGTTTTCCCAAGGTCATAATGCCCTTGAGTAGCCGAGCAATGACAGCACAGGCTCAGGCATGAATGGGGTGCACTAAAAGGGCTCTGTGTCTCCCCATTCCTGTCATGATTTTGATGGTGTTGATCACCTTCAATAGTAAGGAGGTGGTGAAAAATGTAAGTTTTCATAAAGCTTCTGGTCTTGTTAACTAGTGTGCTAAATTCCTGTTCTGGCTGGGTTATACCACATTAAACACTTATTACCTTCAGTTCTTGTTATTTTCCAAGGACTAAAAGCTAATAACAAAAAATGTAAATGGCTTTAGTATGTAAAATTATGAACTGTCACCACGCAGAGATGGTTAGTTCCTTGAGCTGGGCTATAACTAAATGGAAACTAAGCATTCTTATCAATAATACACTGGAGAAGTATCCTCTATTCTGAGATGCTGAGAGGTTTTTTTCCCTCTAACTAAAATATTTATTTCAACTGAAAAACCTAATCTTTTCACTGTCTCCAGAGGGCGAAATCATTGACTGTTATGTCTAGAAACTGTCTGTGAATTACAAGAGTCTATATAAAATGGGAAGAATGTTGATTGAGCAATTAATCACTTCTTACTTAATTTAAAATAATGACATTATAGAAAGCAGTTGCATTAGCTCTAAAAAGGGCTGATTTTTGGAAGAGTACCAGAACCAAAACTCTTTCTCTCGCTATAGGTTGGTTTCTGAATCTTGCAGGCACAATAGTTTCTGGTTATGTGACAATATTTTCTTATGTCTCAGTTTTGTGTTACATGTGTTGCATAAAGGCCTGATGTTCTTGGCCACTAATGTATAATAGATCCTTAAATCTCAGGGCTAGAGTTGACTGCTAGACTTTGTTTCTGGTGAAAGTCCCAATCCCCTAAATTTTGTTTGAGCTAGAACATGTAATGTTTTAAAAAGCAACCATTGATTAAAGGCTTCAGGTCATGGACAAGTCATCAAATCTCCAGGTAAATGTCTTGCAGTCACTCACATTTCTCCTTGTAAAAATATACATACACTTGTCTGTATTTGGAATTTGCCCAACTTCACATCCCAGCCTGTGTAGAGTTGTTGCACCAGATGTTTTTGCCTCCCATGATGGGAATAAACTAAATTCCTTCTTGTGGGTAAACTAAGGGACTGAATCTATCTTGCAGGTCTGTGTTCCCCTTCTGAAATAATTTATCTCATTGGCTCTTTGCAAGTTCAGTGTTTTTGCAGAAAGCTGATTGTGCTGGATGGTGCCCCATTAATATATCGATGGTTTGGGCACTGCTCTGGCTTGGATTTGAGGTTCATTTACCACCAACTGAGGATGTCACAAATGATTGTTTGTCCATAGGAAATGTATTTCTGTCAGACAAGCCCAGAATTTATGGCTACTGTTTGATTGAAGTTGTCTGAAAATGACCAATTATTTGATTTATACATATCTACTTACTCCAATTTGTTGGGGAAAAAAATATCACTGAATAATTTTCATGGAAGAACAGAGCCTTGTGGGATGTTTATTGCAGGGGCATCTTAATTGGAATGACCCTGCTATTTTTAATTCTTTTTTTCACTCCTGTGTGATCAGTTTTAATTCATTTTAAAGTCTGCTGTGTAATGGTGCAGGTAAACCCCTCTGTGATGTATGTTAATACTCCAGAGGTGTTACTCAATGGTGATTTTTTTTCCAAGAAAAAATTTCATTATGTAACAGAGCCAAGAAGTCTAAACTGAAGTAATATTTGCTATCTGTTGACAGATGAATTTTGGCCCAATGAAAACTTTCCAGAATCCTTCATCTTCCTACCTGAAGGATCAGTTTGGACAAAAGGCCAGATAGAGTTGTGACATGAGCTACTGTGTGGTGTCTTGGGATTTATATCTATGACATAACTTGTGTGTGAGCTGCTGATCACAGAATCCCAGACTATCCTGAGTTTGGAGGGACCCACAAGGATCATCGAGTCCAACTCTTAAGTCAATGGCCCACACAGGGGATTGAACCCACGACCTTGGCATAGAATGTTCTTAGCAGGGAAGCTTTTAGCAAGATAAACAGAAAATTGCCAGCTGTGTGGCTGAACTAAATTCTGGCCCAGGGTGGCCTTCGGCTGCTTGGCCAGTGCAGTGGGGTTGGGTGGCACTGCTGGAAGGGGCTCAGGGGGAAAAACCTGAGGGACCTGTTCAGGGAAGAGACATAATTGAAGTGTGTGTGTGGCTCGGCTTCACGAACGAAGCTTTGGGCAGGGCTCTCCCCATGGGCCCTTCCAGCCTGCGCAGTGGATTTTAGGTGAGGCTCAGCGTGCGCAGAACTGGCCCCACCGTTTCAGTCCTGAGGTTCATCTGCCACGGCCGAGCAAGCTTGGACGGTGCCAGTGAAGTCCTCAGGACTAGAACCTGCAGCCCCCGGCATTTCCCAGGAGGTCTCCCATCCAAGCACTAATCCGGGGCTGACCCTGCTGAGCTTCCGAGATCTGACGGGCTCGGATGTCAGGGAGACATTTAACTGCCTTTTAAATTCCAGATAAAAGAAATGTCCCCCCTTCAGGTGGCTGGAATCATCCCTGGATGCTCTGAGCAAGACAGAGGGAGGTCAAGGACCATCAGAGCTGATGGGATCTGTGTACACCAGTTTGATTATTGACACCTTTTATGAGGATGGAGTCTGGTGCCATTTGGGGGTGGTGGCAGTGTGGCTCTGAGCCCCAAGTGTTTCTCAGTTTTCCCCTGTGCCATAATAATGGTTTTTAATGGTATTTGTCCAACATGCTGTGCTGTTTCTGCTGAAACAGGCTGTGCAAGGCTGCACCATTAAAGGTCCCCACCCTGGGCAGTTCATTGTGTGGAACTCCTATTGCTCGAGGTGGGGCAGGTGAGTGCCTGGCAGTGCTGAGAGGAAGAGATCCATGGGGTTTTTAGGTGTGGGGTTTTTTTCTGTTTGTTTTTCACTTGGGAAAAGTCATAACTCCACAGAGCAATTCCTGGCACTCCATACCGATTGCCGGGTTCTTGCAGGATATGGCAGCCCTTATTAGATTCCACATATGCAAATGACAGCATCTCATTATCTGTTTACATTCTTAAAGCTTGCTTTTGTAACATGAACATTTACTTAAATTGCTAAAGTAGATTTTTTTTTATTACCAGCTGCATAATTGCTAAACACGTTGCTCTTAAATCTGTTTGCTAAAGGAAAAGGGTTTTTTCATGTGCTGCTCCTTCATTTGGAGGTTCTAATGAAGAAGCTGCCAGAGGTTCCTAAATCAGGATTGAGATTGGAACACACTACCAGTTCCCAGAGGCTGCAGCACTGAATTAGTGACATGCTCTGTATAATTGTGCAGACATTTGTCCATCCTTGTTGCTGTTTAGCCTTTCATCACTTTAGCAATTGCCAGGAATACTTTTCTTCTTCTGAGCCCAAAGTCCAAACACCCCCTCCTTGATCCCCCTGCTTTTGGCGTGCTGACTTAAGGAATCCTGGAGATGAAATGTGCCTATAAACAAAAGCTTTTGGCTTTTTCAATTACTGACCCCACTCCTTGGGCTAAAGAAGCATTGTCTGAAGAAAATGCTGCTTTTCCAGGTGCAAAATCTGTTTGTCATCTCAAGAAATTACGTGTTGTCTGCAGGGCTTTGAAAATTCACGGATATTTTCTTTCTGCTCCTCTTTAGTTTGAACTTGGAAAATTAATTCCAAATGCACTTCCACTGGGAGCTGGGGAGGGGAAACTTCTGTGGCTGTAGAGGATGGTTCCTGCTGGCAGGAGACAGAGAGCATTTATCCCCAGCCCATTGCAGGGTCTGTTCTTTGCACACTCTTCCTTTAGTCAGGAACGGGACCAACAACACATTCAAATAAATGGACATTTGGGCAGCCCTTCCTCTGAATTTTAAGCTAGGGAGGTACCACCAGCCCTTTGGTGATAGAAACTGCCCCACACTGAAGTTGGCACAAACCAGTATGTAGAACATTCTCCTCACAATAAAAACACATGAGCACACCCTTACTGTATAGTGCCTTTTAGCCAAGCAATTCCAAAGGCTTCAAGTGTCAGAAAAGTGTTCAACAGCTTCAAATGTCAAAAGCTTCAAGTTTCATCTGTAATAAATTATATAAAATCATCTGAACAGTCTTTCTTATGAAGGCATTTTATTATTTATAGAGACTTTAAAGGGGATCTGGAGGCAGGTTGATGAAATGTCATTGCTTTCACCCAGCCAAGTAATTGCGTTTTGGTGAAGTAAAGCCTCTCAGCTGAAGAGAGGAAGTTGGCTGGTGGGGGAATAAGGATAAAATAGGGTATAAACTGTGGAAACAATCTGCTTTTCTCAAAGGTGTCAAGAGGAGAGGGAACTAATGCAAGGAATTGTCATGAAGTTCCCAAGGTACTTCACTGTTCTTGACGCTTCTTCCTCAAAATCTAAAGGTATTGTTTGTTCTCCCTTGAAACCAAAGAAATCAGTCACCAAATCACAGCAGCAGAGGATGAAATCTGTGCCTCCCTGGAGCTGGATATCAGGTTTTATTTAAACTTTGACAATGTTCAGATTCTTTGGCCCTCATTGCACTGTTTAACATGTGATTTTTGTCACTTCTAGAGCTTTGTGGCTTTACTGGGTACTGCTCTGTAGGTGGATGGCAGAAACCAGTGCTTTAGTGTCCCAAGATCCATTTTTCTTTAGGAATGCAGCTGTCTATCTGATTCATATTATTTTTTCCTCCCTTTTCATGGTATTTTTCCTCCTAGGTCTTTGTCTTAGGAAGAAGTTAAAATTCCTTGCTCTCAGTTGTACTTATCTAAGTTCAGCGAAGGGTCCCTGACTCTGAAAGTGGCTTTCTTAGCCAAGAACTACTTGTATCACATAAACCAAGTAGTTAAAATCCTCATATTCTAAGATTAGCCATTTTTAAATGGCAACAATAAAACTTTAACATTCACATCTCCAAAAGGTTCAGCCAAAACTTAATTAAAGTTCCAGAAGCATCATGAGTTTCTCTGAGGAAAGACTTTATGTACATTTGGGGAATGTGTTTAGTATTGCTGATAATAAAAGCCCAGTTTCCTCCCAAGGGCTGATATGTTAAGGTACAGCTTGAGGGTGATGGGGGGTCATGTTCAATAGAACATTTTCTGCTCTCAGTGGCAGAAAGTCCTGCAAAGGCCAGGCAGACTCCCCCATCTGCAAAAGTAATTTGTCAGGAGGAGAGCAGCAGAGTCTGATTTGCAAACACAGTAACTAATTTACTTCAGTTTAGGCTTAAGGAAGCTGGTTGCTCTCTGTATGACACTTAATAGATGTATTCTGGTGTCAC
This sequence comes from Pithys albifrons albifrons, assembly GCF_047495875.1. Classification (NCBI taxonomy): domain Eukaryota; kingdom Metazoa; phylum Chordata; class Aves; order Passeriformes; family Thamnophilidae; genus Pithys; species Pithys albifrons. The sequence continues at coordinate 3,635,924 of NC_092473.1, forward strand.
TCAAACTGAAGGTGAGGGTGAAAACTCCATAAATGACATTGGGATCCTCCTGAATGTCCCAAGACCTGAGCTACAGTCTGGTTTTCACATATGCTCCAACCTTAAAGCCCCTTGATACTTCTGTAGAACTGACAGAAACATTTCATTAAACAAATTGTGATTTTTTTTCCCCCCCCTATATTTATATTTTTTCTTCTGTTCTTTATTGTATGGGGCATTTGCATGAAAATGGCATCTTGAAGAGTTCCTCTGTTCCTGGCATTGCTTCCTCACCTGGAGGCACAATCTCTGCCTAGATTTGCAATTAGTCACTGTGTAAATGATTGCAGTGCCAGACTTGGGATTATGCTCTTGGGTGGAGAGGGAGCAGCAGGAGCTGACCAATACTTAAACTACACAATAACCTCTGCAAGATTACACACACTGGGGGAAAGATGAAGTTGAGAAGCCACACAAACTCAGTGGAATGGTCTTAAAAACACTATTTGAAGTGTTTCCATCCCTTACCTGTCCCTCAACAAATTAGGAAGAAATTGCAGCTGTGCTGGAGAAGGAGGAAAGTTTAATGGAGCCAACAGGGAGATGTCCCCAGCTATTCTCAGACTATTTTAATTTGGTTTGGATACCTGTGGTTGGATCAGGCTTTCTGTTTTCTGGGGGAGGAAACCAGCACTTCAAGGAATGAATCAGGAGTTCCTTCCATCATAGCAAGGGTGGCTTGAGCCAGGCACCAAACCCACCTCCCAGTCAGAGCAATACAGAACTGCAATAACATTAAAATCCTAAACCCCTGTTATCTCAGTGAGAAAGCAAAGCAGAGCTGAATTGAGGCAGCTGCATCTTCTGGGAAGATGCTATTTTGTAATGGAAATGTCTGTGCCAACCCCTTGGTTCTGCCTCTGTCCTGTCCTGGAAAGATGGAGCTGAGGGTCCTGATGAAGTGTGGACTTGAACTCCTCTGTGAGACTGGGAGGAAAGAGCTGAACTGCCTTTGCAAAAGTTCTCTGGAGGCTTCTCTCCTTTATCATTGCTAGTTTTCTTATTTCCATGCTCAGTTTTTGCACTTCCTGCCTGTTAGGATATCAGATATTTTTTATTTATACCAGTGTTCTAAGAATGTCTTTGGGGAAGCTACCAAGGTCAGCTTTGCATGTTATATTTGGCCCTAGATACAGGCACAGGATTTTAAGTGTATGTGGAAGGTGGGGTTAAAAGGGAATGCCACACTTGAATAAAATTATTTGTCTAACTTTGCACCTTGTTCTCAAATTCATTTTGAAGCCTGTGTGGGTTCCCTCAGTTTGTGTATTGGCAATAGAGCTGAGGGAGATTCCTCCACTATTTTCATGCAGTTCAAAGAGCCAGCCTAAAGCAAAGCCATCTCCTTCCCTCATTGCAGCCCAGGAGGAGCCTTGTAGAACATGGGCAGAAACTGCACAGCGTAAGAAGTGACCTGAAATGGGATATGTTGAGATATTTCCTAACAAGTGCTAAAGATAGGTAGGATGTATAAATTTCTCTCTAGAAATCTTATCTATCTGTGTAGATAGAATCACAGAATCAGTTGGGTTGGAAGAGACCTCTGAGATCATCAAGTCCAACCCTTCATCCAACCCCACTTTGATTACCAGATCATGGCACTGAGTCTCCATGGGATGGGGAATCCACCTCCTCTCTGGGCAGCCCATTCCAATGCCTGACCACTCTCTCTGTGAAGAATTTCTTCCTGATATCCAACCTAAACCTTCTCTGGCAGAGCTTAAGCTGTGCCCTCTTGTCCTACTGGTGATTGCTACTGTTGATGGCTTGTAGTGCTGGAGGTGGCTGAACTGTCACTGCTGACTGTGACACAGCTCTGTGGGTTTAATCCCTCTGACATGGCAGGATGTTGTTGCAAATGAGCTTTATTGTCTTGGGGGTGGGAAGGGAAGTAAATCAGGTAATTAGAAAGGCCTTTTAAGCCAGAGGTACGTTGGGAAGTGTCCCTGCTGTGTTCAGTGTGGGTTGGGATGCTGTGGGCAGCACTGGCTGGGAGGAGGATGGGAACACAGTGGTGGGGGAGAGCTGCTGAAAGGTGTCTGGCTGTGCATCTGCACACAGAGGTCGCAGCCCAAAATAACACGGGCAGCTCTGAAACCCAGACAAAGTGCTGAGGCCATTAGCACGTTGCCTTCAATGAGGGCACAAATCAATGCCTCCTCCTGCCTGTCCTTTCTGAGGCTGTTTTTAGAATTGTGGTATTTAGGAATCCCCTCTCACTGGGTCTTGTTCCCTCCTTCCCTCTTGGCAGCCTCTTGCCCTTTGGTGTCCCTCTGAGCAGGGGCTGTTTGGGTCACAGGAGCCGGCTCAGTTCTCCAGGGCTTTGTTTCCACCTGAGGCTGTGGGAGCTGCAAGGAAAAGCTGCTGATCAGAGAATGGACGTGCTTATTACCTCAGTGGCCTGTTCATCTGCAAGATATGAGTGTTTTAATCTCCTTGAGTGATTAAAAAGGTTAAATTTAGAGCTTCTTCTGTTATAGTCTCAGTGTCAGTTTGCTTTCTTCTGCTTTGCTGCATTATCATAAACACTAACCAGTTGTTTTACCTTTCCAGTAAATGCTGAAAGGCTGCAGTGAGAAAAGAAAGTAGCCAGCACTTCATACTTGAAGAATAAAGAAAATAAATTATCCTGAAGCTGTGATTTCTATAATTTATCATGTTCTTTGGACCACACATGTTTGTGGGGAAGAAATAAATTAGTTTCTGTAATAATGAGGACAGTTGTACCTGTGGGGACTCAACTGCCAAATGTTACCTTAAGCATTATAAAAATTGCCAAGAGATTAACATTAAGAAATGAAAGAAATTATATAATTAGCATGAGAAAAGTGTGTGTGTATCTATATATATATACGGAAAACTCTATAAATCTTCTGAGAAATATGCAGGATTTATCATAAAGCTACTCTTGGATTACCAACTCTGAGTATTAAATTGTAAGTAAACCTCTTTTTTTTCACATCATGAATCTACCTTCAATCATATTGTAAAAGTAGCAATTTTAGATTCAATTTTTCTGTTAACTTCTGCATTTTAAGCTGTTTGGTTGATATTTTGGTGACAGATTTATCTGTAAGACTGCAAACAGGATTGTAAGCTGCCACACAAGGCTGTAAATGAAAAGCTGAACTTTTAGTAAAGATGAGTTTCTGAAATAATTCCATCACTTCAGCAATATGGAATTTCAAGAATAAACCAAAATGTTAATGAGAGTCTTGATTCAAAAACTGGAAATTTAGAAGCATTGATACTTGCTTGACAGCAAATTCTCTTGGATCAATGGAAGATTTAATATACTCCTGGAAAAGCTGGTAGCCCATGGCCTGGACAAGTGTACCCTCTCCTGGATTAGGAGCTGGCTGGAGGGTCGGGCCCAGAGAGTGTTGGTGAATGGAGCTGCATCCAGCTGGTCACCAGTGGTGTTCCCCAGGGGTCTGTGCTGGGTCCAGTCCTGTTTAACATCTTTATTGATGATTTAGATGAGGGGATTGAGTCCATCAGCAGCAAATTTGCTGATGACACCAAGTTGGGAGGGAGTGTCGACCTGCTGGAAGGCAGGAGGGCTCTGCAGGGGGATCTGGATAGACTGGAGAGATGGGCTGATTGCAATGGGATGGAGTTCAACAAGGCCAAGTGCAGGTCCTGCCCTTTGGCCACAACAACCCCCTGCAGCGCTCCAGGCTGGGCACAGAGTGGCTGGAGAGCAGCCAGGCAGAGGGACCTGGGGGGACTGAGGGACAGGAAGCTCAACAGGAGCCACCAGTGTGCCCAGGTGGCCAAGAAGGCCAATGGGATCCTGGCCTGGATCCAAACTAGCGTGGCCAGCAGGCCCAGGGCAGTGACCCTTCCCCTGGACTCTGCCTTGGGGAGGCCACACCTTGAGTGTTGTGTTCAGTTCTGGGCCCCTCAGTTGAGGCAAGAGATTGAGGGGCTGGAGCGGGGCCAGAGAAGAGCAACGAGGCTGGAGAAGGGACTGGAGCACAAGTGCTGTGGGGAGAGGCTGAGGAAGCTGGGGGTGTTTAGCCTGGAGAAGAGGAGGCTCAGAGGTGACCTCAGCACTGTCTGGAACTGCCTGAAGGGAAGTTCTGGCCAGGTGGGGGTTGGTCTCTTCTCCCAGGCACTCAGCAATAGGACAAGGGGGCACGATGGGCTCAAGATCTGCCAGGGGAAATTGAAGTTGGAGATCAGAAAAAACTTTGCAGAGAGAGTGCTCAGGCATTGGAATGGGCTGCCCAGAGAGGGGGTGGATTCCCCATCCCTGGAGGTTTTTCAACTGAGCTTGGCCGTGGCACTGAGTGCCATGATCTGGTAAAGGGACTGGAGTTGAACCAAGGGTTGGACTGGATGATCTCGGAGGTCTTTTCAAACCCAATCCATTCTATGATTCTATGATTCTATAAATGGGTTGCCAGATCAAACTTTACTGTGAGAAGTGACTTTGTGTATCCTCTTTATTTAATGAGTTTTGGAGTCCTGGCTTTGCAGGCAGGTGAACTGCCAGCACTGGTGGTGTCACCTCCCAATTCAGCACAACATGGGAAAAATAGTATTGTCACTATTTGGAATGATATTTAAAGAGAAATTTTTGTTCTTATTGAGATTGAATGTCTGCTTTGCATGAGTTCTTCCTTCTCCTCTCCCATTGCTCTTTATAAAAGATTTAGATAGTTTGCAAACCTAGAGTAAGCACTTGGAACTATTACAGAAAGACAACCTTGACATAACTTATTCAACAGCCAATTACTGGTTTGTGTCTGATCTTTGGGCAGCACTACCTGTGTGATGTCATTAGTGGGTTCACTGTGCAGAGGATTCATCTTCTACAAAAAGGCTCCATCCATCTGTGCAGTGGGGAACCACATGCAATCAGCTTTTCTAAAACCAACTCACAGTAACTGCACCTTTTTGAGGGACAGAATACCCAGCCTCTTTAGGTTTCTTTAAAGGATTCTGCTCCATAAGTACATCAGTTCTATTTATCAAAGGAAAAAAGAACATGCTATGCAAATCCAAACAAAATCCTTTGAAAAGCAATTTTGGAATAAACTATATGTGGAAGCAGCTGATGAAAAAATTGGGATAAATCAGACAAGCCACAAAGCCCTCCCCCAGTTCCTCAGGCCATGTGTGCCCATCCTCTTCAAGCAAGTTGTTCTCACAGTGTGTGGCAGTGCCAGGTGGGTGCTGAGCTCTCCCTCGTGCCATGTGCCTGGCACAGGCTGTGCATTGTTCTCCCCAGGGGCAGAGGGGTTAACTTACTGTTCTTGAAGAATAGCACCTCATTGACAGAAAATGCTTGACCTTTATGTGCTTATGAAATACTGAGTGTTAATACAGTTTTTAAACTGTACATAATCTCTGTAGTCACTCCTGGTGTTGCTAATTCATGTGTTGTCTGTCTCTGTGCTATTTACAGTATCCTAAAGATAAGTTGTTCTAAGTTGTTCTTTTCTTGCTTTTGTCCTTCCACGTGGTTGTGCAGCTTAATTCTGCTCTCCATGACTAATGAGGGCACGTTTGTAAGGTCACAATGAGAAGGGAAGGCACTTCTTCAAACACAGGCTCTGATTTGGCCTGGGAAAGCACTTGTGCTTTTCAGTACTGGGCAAGTTCCACTTAAAACATCCTTTAAGTATCACTGATTTAAGAGAGGAGGGATGTGAGCTCATCCTCCAGGTCAGGTGCCTGATTCACTGCTTTGCTGGGGAGGAGAATCTTGTGTACATTGCAACAGAATCAGATTTTACCTCCTGGGGTCACGGGCACAGTGCAGAAAGCCAAGTATTTACCTGCAGCAGAGAGGTTCTAAGGAAGTGCATCTTGGATCTTGTATCCATGTGCTCAGTGTGTGGGGAAAAGAATAGCAAGAGGAAAACTTCAGCAGGCTCTGGGGCAGGTGATTTCCACGATCCACCTATTTCCAAAGTGATGCAAATGCATTCACATTGTGGTTACAAACTGCTCACTGTTTTATCTAAGTAGTTGCCTTCTGCAACTTCTGGTCTTCCATTCAGAGTTCCTTCAGGTTTTTGCTGAAGAGGTTGATTTCTTTGTTGCATTTAGAGACAAACTGTCCTTCCACAACAGCAGCAATTCTGTCAAGAGACTGCTCGTGTAAGGCCATGCCTGCTGCAGGTTTAGTGTCCATCTCCTCACAGGTTAAGATGAACCTGCAGTTACTGAGCCAGTTCACAGGAGAGCATTTGCTTGTGTTTCAACCTGGTTGACTAAATGAGATGGATGCTGAGTGTAATGTGCTTGCACAGGTACAGGGCTCAGTGGATGATGGATTAGATGATCACAGCAATAGCACCCGGCCTCAATATTTGCTGATCTATGAAGCCACTTTATTACTCAGGTGTCTAACAATATGCAAATATGTGTATTAATGGTTTCTGTGTCATAAAAATGGCAAATTTATAACTCTGCACTTTATAGAGCCTGTAGAATCCAGTTAGCAAACTGTGCTGTTGGAAAACAAGATGACAAATCAATTACTTCTTGCTTGCCACCGTTTAGATCTCTTTGCTGAGACCCTTGTTCAGCTGCCACTGGCAAAGTGAACATCCCTGAGAGTGTGACCCATTATTCAGAGAGAACTGCAGCCTAATAACAGCTTTGATCATTGAGAAATCTATTATTTTTGACCTGCAAGACATCCTAAATGGGCCAGGTCTATAAAGTGAAATTTATATGCTTATGAGATGCAACATTCAAGCCTTTGTTATCTGGAAAATGAAGGACAATCCTACATGCCAAATGATGGGTGTTTTCATCAAAACCCTCCCCTTTGCTGCAGCTTATTCCTTGGGCAGGCAAAATGCAGAAGAGCTGTTTTCTGGAAAGTAACTGCAACATTCTTAGCAGAAGGAATTTATCAAAATACTGCTTTGAAAAACGGCATGTGTTGAGTGGTACTGAAACCTCCTTGTAGTCTGCAAAAATAAAGATCAAGTCCGATTGGGTTGGTGTGGTTCAAAAGCTCCTTCCAGGCTCTCAGAGCAGCCTCGACCCTCAGATATTCTGCCTTCCTTGAGCACTGAGATCCTCCATCCTCAGTGGAAGGATCAGGCCCCACAATTAGGCTGTGGATATTACGAGAGTTGCCATCTGGTGAGTCAGCTTTGCTTTCAGAGTTGTTTTTCAGTGTGTGTACTTTCCTCACAGAGTAATAATGTTTCGAGATTTACTGTTTGGTTTTTTCCTCAGGTTTAATATTGCAGCAGAAATCTATAGCTGACCTTCACCATGTTATTAAGCAAACGTTTCATATAAGGCATGGTTTGTTTTTTCTTTGAGTGACACGACCATACTTTCTTTTAAAACTCAGTGCAAATAAAATCTCTGGATTTAATATTCTTTGGGTTGTCTTTTTTTTTTTCTTCCCTCCCCTTTTGCTGTTGAATAGGGAAGTCAATTTGGGTCCTTGATATTTAGTATTCATTCAGGGGTTGTATCTGAAAAATCCCCTTTTTAGAAATTAAATATGGCTCTTATGTGATAATAGGCACTTTGCACCTAATGCAAAATCAAAACAAGTCAGTAATGGGATTCTTATTGCTTTTATAAATCCATTATTCCTTGTTTGAGTAAAAATTTAAACCAGATTTCCTTTCTCAGAGTTGCACTCTGCACTTCACTATATAAGCATTTATTGTTCTGCACCTATTACTATTTTTTTCCAGTGATGTGATGATATCCTGATATAAACACATCTCCCTGTAGATAAAGAATCAAGAATTGTTGTCTCATGCAAAACTGGGAGCATCTGCCCCCTGGGTTTGAGTTTCTGAGTGTCCCAGGCCTTTAGTTTGCATTCCCCACTGCACAGAGCATGGCAGGAGCACTTGGCAGGGGGTGGTTCTTCCAGTCCGAAGGTTCTCAGTGTTCTCTGGGTCAGGGAGAGAGAATCTTCATTTTTTAGAGTTCTTTTCTCTTAGTGAATCACCTTGTCTATTAAAAAATGCATAAGGTATGCCTGGTTTTAGTTTGGTTTTATTTCACTTCACATTCTGGGAGCTGGTTCCTGTTTCACTTCTCTGCACAAAATGAGACATGTATATAATACCTAATATTTTTTTTAGTTCTGGATTGCTATAAACTATGACCACCACTGATTTTTTTTAAATTTGGAGACTGAATTAAGGGTATTTTTAGACCATGAGACAACAGATATCTAAACAGAAATAAGTGTAGATATTTCACCAAGTGCTGCAAAAACCTGAATCCTACATTTCTGTTGCATCAGAACTGGCAAATGTTAAAGTATGTATGGAAATATATTTTCATCATCATAAATCTTGCTTTGACTCATTGGTATGCAACCAGCAAGTAATTAAATGTAATTGAAATGCTGTGCCAGAGGATGTGGGATCCAGGAGTAATTGCTACTCATGTACTGCTCTGTAGTGTGATCTGGAAGCTGAACTTAATTGTGCATTTGACCTGCACAAAATGAATAGCAGCTACCACTTTATTGCACCACACCTGCCTTTTAAATGCTGCTAATTAGTCAATATTAAACTAATTATGAAGCAGCAATAGACACTACTGACTGTATTTAAGTGAGTGATAGGTTGTATTGGATGTGCATCATACCAACAACCAAAAATTGTTCTCATCTCATGTTTTATGATCAAGAGCATTCAAGGTTTCCATGTGTTCTTTCAGTGATGTGCAACACCTCTGAATGTAGTTTTTCTGCTGGATCTAATCCAATAGTCTTCTATAATAAGTGAGGTGCTCTGTATCCTCTGTATTTCTGGTAGTTGATGTTTGTAAGACTCTCTCAGACTAAGTTTCATTCATTAAGTTGGACATTCTTGCTTGTGCTGCATTTGAGATTAAACAAATAGAAGGAAACTCCTGTTCTGCAAGAGTGAGTCCAAGACTGATTAGATATAGAGAAATCTTCCTGATCATTGGCAAATATCAAGGCCCAGCTCTAATGGATCTTGGTGCTAATGACCCACTGACACCACTGACTCCCCTGGGAAACACTGAAGCTCTTGGCTGCCTTTGGAGCTGTTTCAACTTGCATCAAAGTCACTGTTTTCCTTGGATGAAAATAGTCTTCCCTTGCTAAGTGGAGCAGGAGCCTGCCTGTAGTCATCATTCTATTGGTAATGGAGTTGTTTATGAGAAAAGAAAAAAAAATATATATTCAGCATCATTTGCCAGTCTGTATCACAGAATTCAGAGGTTTGCAGTCAGGAAGCTCTTTGCAGGGTTTTTAGCTTGAGAAGAGGGGAGAAGGAACGTCTTGTGTCCTGATGAGGACTTGAGACAAACGAGCATCCTGAAGGGGTTTGCTGAAGCTGTTTTAGCCAGAGGGATGGCTCACCTCATCATGTCATGTCACCTCATCATGTCATGTCACCTCATCATGTCATGTCAACTCATCATGTCATGTCACCTCATCATGTCATGTCAACTCATCATGTCACGTCACCTCATCATGTCATGTCACCTTGTCATGTCACCTCCTCAGGCAAGGCTGAGACTCCTTTGGTTTAATCTGCATGGTTTTGCAGCAAAGAAAGGGGAAAAGAAAGGACCCAAGGTAAAAGAAAACAAGATGTAGCAGCATTTTTCTCTAGTAGAAACATGGGTAATGGGAATAGAGGAGAGACTTGAATTATAATCTGTATTTCAAGTGTGTTTCATGAATTAGTGCTTTAAGCAGTAACCACTTGTTTCCAGCATGGAATGTGCTTTAATGTGCATTTGTTGTGTTTTGGAGATGCCTCCCTGCAACTTGTTGCCAAAGGAATCCAAAGATGTGCTGGTTTGGAAGGGATTTAATTACAAGGAGTCACAAATGGTTCGTTGCCTCATGGAAACGAAGAGTGTAATTGGAAATCTAATGTGTTCATGCCTGAAACTTCAGCAGCCTTAATGTCTGGGCTGGAAATTGCATAAACTCCCTTTCCAAGGTAGTCTGGCTGATGCTTATTTGCTTGATTGATATCTTGCTCTTGGCCACATAACTGTCACTGAGCAAATACTTATGATACTGGTGATTTAGTTGAAATAATGATGGCTATGTTGTGCTGCTCTGAGAAGTTGGGTGATTCTAATGATGACTGAATTATTTGGAAAGGAAAAAAAAGTCTAGTCTTGCCCTCAGAGCTTTTTCCTGTACTATAAATACTGGAATTTCAGCTGTATTGTAGCTGTGATCCAAATAACTGCCAGAATTAGTATATCCAGAAGAAATAACATCTGTAGGTACAAATACATGTGAGAGAGTGGCTGTTGAATACATTTTGCTAAAAAGGGTATTGATTTTACTTAGTTCTACCATGATGCATAAATTGGCTTTAAAAGAAAACTGTTATTTCTTGTGTTGGAAAAATGCACTTTAAAGATTTTTTGCTCTTTAAAGCATAGGATTTTTTTCTGTATTGTTGCCTTTTCCTGCTGTGATTGTTTTAGCTGCATTCTGCTGCTTCTGGTTTTTAAAATATACAGGCAGGACATTGAGAGCATGTCCGTGTAAGTCTGGAGATCTTAAAGCAATTTTGGAGGGGTGATCAAAAGAGTTAGCATATGCTTCCAAGTCATTTTAGATTAAATGTGCTGCAGTGTCTACTGATTTCTGAATGTCAAATTTGACACCAAAGTTAGATGGGAAATGAGTTTCTTCTCTGGGCAAAAAATTAAAAACTTCCCTGAAGTCTTCTTGAGTTTAAACCGAGGTGATGCCAGTGATGTATCCAAGAGGCTGCTGAGTGATGGAACTTGTCTCGCTTCCTTATTGAAAATTTACTGGAGAATCCTTAATTCCTCCAATGGAATACTCCAGTATGTGAAAGCAGTCAGTGTCTGCTTCCAACCTGGATTCCATAACTCTTGTGATTTAAAGCTGTAGAGGTCCTAGAAATTTGTCCTGGCCAGAATATGATCATTAAGAAATGATAAGCTTCCAGATTTGTTTTTGAATTACAGTGGAATCTTATTCCAGTATTCCTTCCAAATTAAAGCCAGACAGAGAAAAGCATATTTCAGAGTTACCAGTAATCTAACTTGCACATGAAGAGCAGGAAGCCCAAATTTGGTATATGTTTTATTTAATTCTTGCCGTGTATAAGAACATACTTGCATGCCAAGCAATGCCACAGGTCAGCTATTGCAAACCAGTTTTAGTTATGCAGATGTCACACATCATGTAAATAACCAAACTTGTGTAAGGCTGCAAAAAGATCTGAATCTGGCTGTCCTCCCTGGGACAAGAAAGAGGCACTGGAGTCTCCTGGAGTTCCATTTTCAGCCCAAGGCTTTTCTTGAGCAGGACTGGACTCTCCTGTTACAACTTGCTGGTTGGTTACAACGTGACTAGCACAACACCGTGGGCACAGCTTGAGTGTGTCATTCCTCAATTAGCTCAGTGAAGAGACAGAGGGTGTTTGCCTCTGGCATTCTTGTTTTATTGAGATGTATCCAGTGATCCCCAGGCTGAAGGCTCAGGATGCAGCACACCCGAGTGCTGACCCAGAGTCAAAGCTCTGTCAGAGACAGAGCTTGCTATATCAGAATGAACATCCTTTTTAATTTTCCTGGCACTTCATGCTGCTGCTCATTATTCCCTGCTGGTCATGGCATCTGAAAATGCTTTTTAGGCTGCATGGTACTGGGAAAATTCCAGTAGAATGGAATGAAGGGGTAGGTGTGAAAGAGGAGTGTTGTGCTATGACTTACCTTCCCTTGTCACAGCCAGCCTGTGCTGTCCGTGGTGAAGGATTTCTCTGGAAAAGTCTGGGAAACTCATGGCTGAGGAACAAAAGATTAACAGCACAATGAAATAGTGATTAAATGTCATGAATGACTCCTGAAGATTTGAGGCTGTGCCCTTTTACTAAAGGGTCAGATGTGTCAGAGCAGGAATTACCTGCCAGACATCCACGGGCGAGGCTGAGCTGAGCCCAGGCAGCACCTGCACAGATCCTTGCTCCTTAGGGCACAGTGTGTCCATAAAGTGCCACTTATGGACTCCTTAGGCTGTGGCAGAGTGTGTGAGAGCAGCTCTCTGCACACACTGCTCGGAGGGAGAGTCTTGCAAACGGTCTTGCTGCTTTTAGCTCAGCTGTGGGGAGGCTGCAGCCTCTGCTCCCTGTGCTTTCAGAGGGCAGCATTGATTTGCCTGCCTTGCTTTCCATAGATCTGCCCTCGCTGTGCCCCTCAGGCTCATTGACCCATGTTGTCTTCCAAGAGGAGCCTTCCTGCTTTCCACAGACACTTCAAGTGTGAGCCAGAGCCATGCAGGCTTTTGCTAAAGAAGAGAAATTAAAGCACCTCATTTCCAAATCCGGAGTGGGAAATGCATGTGCAAAGGTTATGAACATTTGATAGTCACTCCTTGGCTTCTTTGCTTTTATTCCATAACCTCGGGGTTTCTTTGGTGTACATTTTGGAAAGAAAAGCAATTTGGAGTGAGCACAGAAATTGGATTATATTATGCACAATGGTTCTGAAATGATACTGCAATGGAGAGACACTAGGAGGAGGTGAAGCCAAATTGTCTGTGGAGGGCAAGTGCAAAGGCTGTTTTTAGCCCAGCTCCTGGTCAGGGACAGGACAGGAGGGCAGGGATGGAGTTACAGGCTGTGCCCTCCTTAAGGGACTGTTGGTTTCCTTCAGATGAAC